>NC_082651.1:50490724-50798224 GCF_028023285.1 Balaenoptera ricei
AGGATATTATCTTACACTTAATCTATGTTTTGATCAGTTTAAGATTTGGGGATTTTTTTTAAAAAAACAGGAATGTTTGGAAATTTAAAAATTTTTTTATGGTACAAGAAACTGGACAATCTTGAATCTGCACCCTGCGGACCTAATAATGTAAAGTTTTAAACGAGTAAAAGTTTCTGCTCCTGGATTTAAAAAATCTTATAAGGTGACGTGACAGATATCTTACTAGTAAAATTTTTTTGCCAAAAGGTGCATTTCTGGTAGATAATGTATCTTCAAGCTATTAATTTATATTTGCATAGTTAAACCCTGGCTGCTTTCATACTTTTTAGAAACCTCTGAAAGGTGGATATAGTAGTATCTTTTATAGATAGTCCAAAAAAACATGATGTATAAATATTAGCAAGTGCATAAGTATTTCTATTCCCTTCTGAAATCTAACATTGGTTTCACTATAATAAAGAAAAAATTTAAAGGGAAAAAGGGCCATGGAAGTTGTATGAGTGGATAAAATTACAGTGATTTTGTAAGCTTGTTAGTACAGTTTTATATTCCTAGGCGCTTTCGATCAGTGTTCTTGTCTCCAAAAGCATTCCTGAAAAAGTATCCGTATTTACTACACATACCATACATTGAACATGGAGCTTTAAGCTCCATTTCATCCCAGCATGGATGTATGGAAAGCAGCTGCTTTTGGAAGAAAGTATGACAGTAAGGTTGAAATGCATGAAGTAAGGTTGGGCTCAACTTTGACTATATTAGAAGCATAAGTCTATAAGCCATTAGGAAGATTGGCATTTAATTTTATCACATCATTAAGCTGCCACTGCTCTTTAGTCTTCATTTTTAACCTGGTTCACAGCATCTAAAAGTATGATGACTAAATAGACCAGCGTTCTAGGCTTATAACAGAAGTAATTATGAAGACTATGTTGTAATACTGCTTTAGTAATGTTTCACAGTGTCGAGATTTAATGATTTGTTTTAAATTTGACTTTTGAATAAAGACGAGATTTAGAAAAGTGTTTACAGATATTTTCCATTTATGAAGACAAAGTTAACCTTCCCAAAACTAAGAATTTTATGTCTAGTTAGATTTCTCATGGGACAAGTCAATTGCATAAAGAATAATCAGTAAGTTGGTATTTGTTATAGATAAGGGAACAGGCTTAGAGCTTAAAGGCAGTTAAGAACCCCTTTTCTGAAAGTGATATCTTTACACTTCCTTGTTCAATTTTTTATATACCACTTCTTGGGGGTTTTATTTTGAATAAAAAGTTGAAGGTTGCAGTGGAAAACATGTTTTTAGTGTTAGATGTCTTAAATTTATTCCAGTAAGTTTTCTAGTCATTCCTCTAGAGTCTCATCTACAAAGTGTTACCTACCTTGCAAGAGACTGGAGGATTAGTGATGAGGTTTTGTAAAGCACCTGTTAGCGGTGACTGCTATTTAGGAGCCATTCTGTTTAAAGGGTACTTTGAAAGTATAATGAAGAAAATTTCACATATGTGATGTAAACTCATTGTTTTAAAATATGGTTTGGTGGGGAGTTTTTGTTTGGTTTTGGTCTGTCATAAAATATATACTTAAAATAGCAAGTAAAAATTATGCTAATTAAGCTTTCAAACTCACCTGTATGTAGCCTAACTTTTTTGAAAAGGATTACGTAACTTTGGAGAGGAAGGAATTATTAGAAGGGTGGCCTTTAATCTGTAGATAGAACTTTTGCCTAGATGGGTAGTATAGTAGAATAATTAGCACTGTAATATTAGGACTACCTTCTGTTATAAACATTTTTCTATTTTTAGCCAAGTAGGACGCCAGGGAAACAAAAATGTTGGAGTTGGGTGTTTTCTCCAGTACTGTGTTAAGTGTCTTGAACTCTTTTATCTATTGCTTAGCAACTAAAATACTTTCACCATTCAGTTAGTAACACAGGGAGATGCCAGATTTTCTCTCTCTTTGGTTTCCCTTTGTGCCTTTTTTAACCCCTGGAGTTTTAAGTTAATAAAAGAATATATTTTTTTTAAAAAGAAAGGGATATATTACGTAAGGACAGTGGGATTAAGACAAATTTAAAAAAGGATGCAAATACTAGCAATAACTTTAGAGAGTAAAATTACAACAAAAAGGATGACTGAAAAGGAAGAAACGTGATTTATGGGGAGATTGAAATGAATGGTGATAGTGTGGGAACTATTCATTTATGTGTAGAATGTTCATCACTTCAAAAAACCTGATAAAGTTGTATCTTGACCAAATAACTTTTACTAGGCATGGATCTTTGATGTACCTTATCCTCTTAATATTTGTTACTATTTTATATGCAAGTCTCTATCTAGTTAGATATTCTCAGGAAGAGAATCAAAACACTGCTAAAATGGGCTTTGGCGGTAAATAATTCACATCACCATTCTTTCTACCTTTTGTTGGTTGGTTATTATATGATACAATTACAACCCTTTAAAGAAATCAAATAAAAAATGTATAGTTGTATTTCAAGACTTCACACACTTGCTCTAATCCCAGGCCCTTAGGGTGGAACCCAGGCACCTTATTTTTCTTTCAAGTTCCAAAGTGTTTCTGGTCTTATTGTCAGGATACAGAACCATTACCTAATTTAGTGGGTGTGTATTTGTCAACTTTTTAAACAATAAGCAGTGTATAAAAGCCACAAGAGAAAAATGATTTTTTTTGTAAATTGGAATAAAAGCCAACTTAAAGATTATGAGGTGTCTGTGTCAGAGATGGTTTAAATAAGAATGCTTTTCTCCCCCCCCCTTTTGATGCTTCCTCGTTTATAACCCATAGAATCAAACACTTGATCAAGTAAATGATCTAACAGAAGAATAATTGCCGAATTTTAAAACCATAAAATTTTACTCTTTGGTTACAACATGTGATAGAAATAGGTAAAAGTTAATTAGGGAGGATCCAGTTGAGCTAC
Organism: Balaenoptera ricei; assembly: GCF_028023285.1. Lineage (NCBI taxonomy): Eukaryota > Metazoa > Chordata > Mammalia > Artiodactyla > Balaenopteridae > Balaenoptera > Balaenoptera ricei. The sequence continues at coordinate 50,493,672 of NC_082651.1, forward strand.
AAAACAGCCTTTAAAGGTGAAAAAGATTAAGCGGTTGCTTCCTGAAAAGAATTAATAGACTTATCAGCCTTTGGTAAAATGTAGTGTTCATGTCGTATGAAAAACTAACAGTTAAAATGAAGAAACTAGGTAATGTCAACATGGCTAGATCTTTAAAACTGTCAATTGTCAATCATATCTCAGTGAAGCCGAGGGAAAGAAACTATGTCAAGTGGAAAGAGCAAACTGCAGAAGAATTTCTACAGTATACTATTTATATAAAATTTAGTAACCACACAACTATATTTATGAAATTCATACACATGCTGTGAAAATACAGACAGGAAAAGACACCAAAGTCATGAAAGTGATTATCTCTAAAGAAGGAACAAAGGAAGGAAATGGCGCTGAAGAAAGGTACAAAGTTCCATAAGTTTTAGATCTTATGTTTAAAAGAAAAACAGACAAGTGCAGCAAAATCTTAACATCTGTTAATTCTAGATGGTTTCATAGGTTTAAATATTCTGGGTTTGCATATTAGAAATACAAAAGCAAAAAAATTTTTTCAAAATAAGCTAGGATTTAATATATGAAATTAAAGGATTTTCAGAGACAAAGGTGTGTTTACAATAAACTGAAGATACTGCTTTAAAAGGGTCTTAATGTTTTATGTGTATCAACAGGTATTAGAGAGTTGTAGACTTACTTAGACCTAGCTTTTATCTGTCTCCCATGAAATATAATTTTATAGATAAAGTTTGTTAAAGATATCTTGGTGACTCTTATAAACCAGAGTATACCATTACATAACTTATCTAAGTAGATGTGAATTTTTATATGTTGCTTTTGGTTGATTGTGTGCTGAGAACCCCTTTATGTCACAGTAGATAATTGATTGAATTTAAGTTCAGTTTTGAGAATACCAAATAAAGCAAATTAGGGGGAAAAAAACTTTTCTGTTTCAAAAGAATGTACCCATTCTTAATTGAAGTTGATAATGGACACATTTTTATTTCTATAAGGACTAGTTTCTTGAATATTTCTGAAAGTTGATAAAATCACTGTCATATTAGGATTTGTGCCTTACTCAATACCATTCGAAAGAACAAGTTAGCTTAAAACTCTTTTTGTATACTATTTTAGCAAAGAATGGCTCAAGAAGTACTAACACATTTAAAGGAGCATCCTGATGCATGGACAAGAGTCGACACAATTTTGGAATTTTCACAGAATATGAACACGAAAGTAAGCAAGTGGTGGTTTTTAAATCCATTATTTCTTCTTTTCTTCCAGTCATAAACTTTGAGGAAGGTATCTCATTTTTAGTATTAGCATTTGTTATCTCAAATCATTTAATAATGTTAACTTATTTCAAAATTTAGTCTTAAACATAGAATTAATTCTTGCAAATAGTCCTAAGAATTATAAATGAAGTTTTGAAATTGGGACTAGTATGCAAGGTGGCTTTTTTTTTTTGTTGTTTGGGGGTTTTTTTTGGTTTGTTTTTTTTTTCTTTTTTCTTTTTAGAATATGTGTACAGATCTCAGCATAAATTCTGAATGTTATTCAGAGATGAAACATAACATCAGAGGAATTATTTTGGGCAAGTAATCAATATAACACAGGCTAGGCACCTCCAAAACCAAGTTGTGTGGGCAGCGTAAAACCCTACTCCATGGTACCAATGCTTTTAATGGGACAGCACTCAGTTTTTATTTGCAATTGAAAATGTTATCATTTGGGTCCTTTTTTCTTAAGTTTGAACAGAAGGGTTGATCAAAATGTGTTTTGACTGTTTAGGCTTGATGATTCACACTTCTCTTTAAACTGCCTTAAAGTAGTAAAATACCATGCATGGCATTCTGTTTAAATACACACAAGGTTTCCACTTGGTATACATTGTGTTAAAACAGAAAGTAGCCATGTTCACCTCTGTTTCTGAAATCAGACTGTGTTAATTAACAGTTTTAAAATATTAACTAGTTTTGACATCTTATAAATTTTAGGGCAAAAATACAGTCCAGAACTTCCTCAAAGTGCTAACCTTAAGTAACATAACAGTGTTTGCCTGTTTGCTTGCCTGGTAAATTTTGCTTTTTATACTGACAGACATTACTAATGTTTAAGTTGATTTATCAACAGTATTTTTAAAAACTCAAATTTGTCTTGTGAAAAATGAGATGATTAGAGGAACAGAAAGAAAGCAACAGGTAAAGAATTCTTCCATTTACATAAATTACAAATGATTTGGTGCTAAATTTATGCACTATGACATTTGGCTTTTATGCAATCATTTTTTTTTCTTTAAAGATGTTAACACTACCTGATATTAATCATAATGTTCCATTATGTTGATTGCTTGTAATAGGAAGAAAAGGGGTGTCTTCCTGTGCAACTGACACAGCTAGGCTTTGACGGCAGGCCTCCACAAGGTCTACCCTTTTGATTCCCTTTAACTGAATTCTGTTCATCAATTGTTTTTGTTTCATGGGCGGTGGGAGGGGAAAGGGGAATTCAATGCGTAAAATAAGTATTTCTAAGGGCTCAGTAGAAATTTCTACCATAGGGATCATTTCATGCATTTATTTTTTTCATTTAGTCTTTGCTGTTCTCTGTCCCTCATCTTCATAACTCAGCAGTGGATTTCTCAAGTCCTGAGGTGTAAAGCAGAAACTTAATACTTTAGAATGATATTTGGATTATTTATGTATATTTCCAAAGTAGTTATTTATCATTGGCCCTCAGATTTGGCTATCACTTCAGATTTTTTAATCAAAATACTCCTTTTCAAAGAAATGTGAATTCTCACCATGTGTAGAGTCTTAATGTCTAGGAGAGATTGGGTTTTAGGGTACTATGTTGGTGATCTGTGTATTCCTTTGAACTAATTAGTGAAAAGCTTTTATTGGGCTTCCTGCCTCAGACCTGTTTGCAGAAAGATGAAAAGATGAATTGTATCTTCAGCAAGCTTGTGCTACTTTTTTACAGTTGGAGAAAGGCCTAGAGATTAGTAAACAGGTAATTTAGGTAACAGTATCAGATATAAAGGCAGAAGTAAATAAATGCAACAATGAAGGGGGGGGATATCCTTCAATTAAAAAGGGTAGGCTGAAAATACATTGGCTAAATATGGTTATCATTAAGATTAGTACTTCTTAACTGGTGTATTTATGGTGGGTTTTGTGTCTTAGTTTCTTAAAGATCTTTGTAATTGGTTGAGAATTAGCAAGAGGGTATATACTCCATGTAGTAAGAAGTGCATTTGTTTTGACTTAGTAAAACTTTTGACACTCTGATTTCATGCCTTTAAAATTAATTTAAGCAAGTTTACGGCAGTATGTTTTTAAAAGTTAATTTAGAATTTTAGTCAATGAGAAACTTACCTTTTTTGTTTATTTACATTTGTCTGAAACTTAAGATCTATAAAGAGAGGTAAATGAACAGGAAAGAAAGCTTCACCATTTACTGCTGATTATGAAACTTTTTAATGGCATCAAATTTATAATTTGTAATTTCAGAATTTTGCTTTGGCCTTGTTTTTATTTTTGAAGTCTTTTTAAGGAATGTTCTGCAAATGTAGGATTTGGGTTGAAATGGCAAATTTTTCCTAAAAAGTACGAAATGTTAAAAATGAAAGAAAACAGCAAAAACACTGTTTGAGCACAATGTAGTTTGGGACAGTCTATATTGTGCTTTGGATAAAGTGTGCATTCACATGATCCCTTTGGTTGAAATACTAATGCTCCTATTTTATTGTGTGATGACTAACCATTTTAAAGATGAACTCTTATTCTCAGCCAAAACTTGCAATCTGAGGTTATATATCTATATATGAATGAATTTACCTTTCAGGTATTATAGCTGATTCTTCCCTAATTCAACCGGTTGAAGCATACCACAACAGTTTTGACCCTTTTCTTCCTCCTGTCTATCCACACTAATTGGTCATGGTAATGATTTTGGGTAGTAACTCCTGTAGCCTTGTAAATTGTTATAAATATTGTTGACTATTTAGAGTGAGTAATCAACAGGAGGGACAAAATGGCTTGAAAGTGGTATTTGTATTTATTAACTTTCTTACATTTTTAGTTATCATTTTTATAGTTGGAAGGAATACCTGAAAGGTAGATACAGATTGCAACATTCATTTGTGTATTATTTTGACTGTGCACAAAAGTTTATCTTTAAATTAGTAGAAATAGCAACTATAAGGGTGGGGTAAAAATTTAAAATTAAACCCGTGGGCTGTCTTGCTGCTCCTTAAGTAACACACCAGTGATGTTTGTAAACACTTTCTGTAGAAAGTATCTGTGACAATACTTTAATACTTGGCCAAGAGCTTACAACTCCTAGAAGATGGTAGGAAGCTTGAGAGCATCCAAGCTGCTAAATTCTTAGGAGCCTGGTCGTGTTAAAGTACGTGAGCCTATAAGCAGTCATTTATGCTGTGAATTCGTATCTGGCTGCTACTTTTCCTTCTACAGACTAAGCCCATTTGGCTGCTAAGGGCTTTTTATTTGGTTCTTCCTCCTGGTGTGAGCATGTATAAACAGCAGGACGTTAAATAGAGTAGTAAACAATAAAGTGAGGAAAATGCATGAAAACTCAGTATATGGGCGAATAGATCCTTGTTTAATATATGTAATTAAACTTGGTAGCATAATGTTTTTGAAACTTTAGATGTAAATGTGTGAATGTCTGTCCATTTGTGAATCCTGGAAATTGCCAGTCTTACAGCAATATATTCACATGCTTCTATTCTCCAATTTTCAGTATTATGGACTACAAATTTTGGAAAATGTGATAAAAACAAGGTGGAAGATTCTTCCAAGGAACCAGTGTGAAGGTAGGAAAGTGTTTTTAAAGAATTGTAGATTCAGAATTTTATTACTCTTGGCATTTTTATTATAGTTGAGTATTGGACAGGAGGAATGTGTTGAATCTTTGGTAGTTTATTATGCTCTAATGGATTACTGCTTTCATCATGTTGCAAGGCAGGTTCTGTTTATATTTGGGGGCAGGGGAAGAATAAGGTTTTATCTTTGGGGGAAAGCAGAAACCAGACTGGTCAAACTTTCTACAGTAAATATTGTGGTGAAAAATTTGTATCAACTTATAGTTAATCTGGACCATGTTTGAAATGAATGAAATTTGAATATGTGCTCTTATGTATTGTTTTAAATTCATCACACAGTAACAAGTAATGAGTACTGTAATACAAGGAATAACATATAAATATAACAGCAAAGGAAAAAACAAGTTTTAAAAATCAAGACTAGCTTTTTAAATTCTGGGCATACCGTATAAGAGGTTGGCTTCTAAAATAAGGAAAGATCAAAAAATGAAGATGTGGTGATGCCTGGTATTAATATTTTTACTTTTTCCTTTGTCACTACCTCAATAAAAGTAGTCATGGTTTAAGAAACATGGGGCAAAGTTAGTCTCTTGGAATTCTTTAATGCAGTTCCTTCCAGTTTTCACATACTGCCTTATTATCTACTTTGTTACTTGTTTAATCTCTAAAAAATAAAGAGAGAAGTCTGGATTTTAAAATGGGGTTATACTACTTTTGGTAGCATTTTTTCCTATTAAATTATGTCCCCTTTCTTTGACTGTTGCTCTTTAAGATTTGTCTTTACCTGCTTTCTCATGTCATCTTTATGGTGGAATAGCGACCTAGATTTACTCAGTCTGACTTAAATCTTGACATCTTTCTAGCACGTTTAGAGGTCAGTGGGACAATTTTTAATGGCAATATCCCTAATACACCATAAACTGTGAATTAAGAATGATAGTGTGGGAGGAAATAGTGCCCCCCCTGCCCCCCACCCCCCGCAAAGAGGTTCCTGTTTCTTTAAATGTTTATATTTTGGTTTGAAACCATTTTAGATCACATTCTGTGCCTTTCTCAGAAATTATTAAGTACAGTTTGACTCTGGCCCAAATAGATCCTTTGTACTTCATCACTACTTTTAGGGACCTTAGGTGCAGTCCTGGTTCCTTTACTACTGTTGTTTTATACTTGTGGTTTGAGCCTCAAATTTAACTTTGGCTGTGGCTTACCATACCAACAAAAAAGTGTGTAATATTTTACTTCAGTGCCATTTTACTATAATAAGTCCCTCTTTAATTTCTAAACACATAGACCTCTGCTTCTTATTACATAAGGATTGTGCTAGATGATCCTCCCAAATTATTTTCCAGCTATAAAATTAAATGATTTAAAATTATACTAGCTTATCAGTCATGGTTGTATTTGTTACTGAAAAAATTAGAGGCTAAAGTTCTCCCTGAGGACGTGACAGTTTTTGCTTTCTGCATGAATGGGAGTGGCATGCTTTGGTTTTTATCATAAAGTCAAAAGCTTCCATATATTTCTATGTAAGTATCAAATATATACATATTCCAGGGCATATGTATATTTAATATATGCCCTGGAATATGTATATATTTAATTTTAATTTTGAAAGTCTTACCATCTTGTTTGGCAAAAACTGGTGGAGGCAGGGTGGTGATTATTCTCCCTGAGTCAAGAGAATTCTATTTTATTCATGTGTTCCTGTTCTGTATTAGTGAGATACTTCATTTCTCTGCAAGCAGTACTTATAAAAAACATCTATTAGAATCACCTTTCCCCTTGCATTTCCCCTTAACACTAGTGATAAGATTGAGTGGGATGTAAACTTTTTAAAAAGTACCTGAAGTTCCTATCACCACATACATGGTTTTCACTGTCAGTGAAGTCATTACATGGAGGGGAAAGTGTGATGTAATTTTTAGGGTCTTTCAGAGGCTCAATATTAGAAGAGCATGTAAAATGGCTCCCAGAGAATGTTAGTGAACTCTATCTATCTTTAGATATACAGCAGCAACTTTGCATGATGCATTTAATGGTTTGTGTTTTTAAGGTAATTGATCTCATTTATAAAACACTGGGAAGTAAATTTATTCACTACTATATTTATAATTCTTTCCAACTTTGTCAATCCTAGGAGGCTTCTACAATCCTAAAATTTTGTATCTCGCGAAGTATACTAACATTTCTGAATGTTAATTTTCCTTCATCTTTAAGTAACTTCAATATTGGAAATAAATTAGTATAACCCCCAAAATATTGTACATTCCTTTTGTTTATAATTGCCATATCTTTTTTTTTCTTTTTTAAAATATATTTATTTATTTCTTTATTTTTAACTGCGTTGGGTCTTCGTTTCTGTGCGAGGGCTTTCTCTAGTTGCGGCGAGAGGGGGCCACTCTTCATTGTGGTGCGCGGGCCTCTCACTATCGTGGCCTCTCGTTGCGGAGCACAGGCTCCGGACGCGCAGGCTCAGTAGTTGTGGTTCATGGGCCCAGTTGCTCTGCGGCATGTGGGATCTTCCCAGACCAGGGCTCGAACCCGTGTCCCCTGCATTGGCAGGCAGACTCTCAACGACTGCGCCACCAGGGAAGCCCCTAATTGTCATATCTTTTAAGCTGTTGTCTCCACTTTAGCTAGTCTTTGTCCATTTTAGTACCATTAGGTATTAAGACTATACAAATATATTCCCTACGTCAGAGTATTACAGGTAGGAAGATAAAACATGTTAAAAATAATATCATTTTTTAAAAAAATATCATTAAATTAGGCGTATATGTAATGAGTGCTAACACATGCTAAAAGAGGGGAAAAATCAGGTTGGCCCCTTTGGACAAGCTCATTCACGAAAATGGCAATGCTTGATGTATTTTAAAGGAAGGATAGGTTTGGTTATCAAACCTATCAAACAGCAAGCCAAGATAAGTTTTGTAACTTTTTTCCAATCCAGCATATATTTTATCAGCTTTCAGTTTCTTGTCCATAAGCGTACGTTAATTTTCACATGTTCTTTTAGTGGAATGGCATTTTCAATTTAGGGCATTATCTAAAGCAGTTTGCCAGGAAAATACCTGACAGTTCTGGACTGAGTTAGATGTCTCTTGCTCTGTGTTCCCTTAGTGTGTCCTGTACCAGCGGATCACAAATGAGTAAAATTTTAATGAGCAAAAGACAGATAATAGCCAAGTAAGGACATGTTAAAAAACATTTAATTAAAAGATACTTTAATAAAAATAGAGCAAGGGAGATATAACCTTCATAATCATTTTAATGAGTTTAGATTTATGTAATACAAAATTAACTACATTGCTCTGATTTTTATCATTTTGCTTTAGGTCAGAAAAATGTTTCTTTTGGTCACCCCCATCCCCACCTGCGATAACCTTTATCCCACTTAGCTATCACTGTTTTTCTCACTCTTTACCTTATCCTCCCAAATACGAGCTTAACGGTATCAGGGATCAGAGAATGTCTTTATTGCATTTTTACTGCTTGGTATATAGGTGTTCAGTATATAATTGTTCAATTAATGAATTACTTATTATTGAAGTACTTCAGTGACTAGCACCACTCCCTGTTTGGGATTCATTCGTCTATTTAAGAGCCTAATGACTTTCCCAGTATTTTTGCTTTTACATTTTTAAGTAAGTCAAGACAGTTTTTCATTTTAAGATATGGAGTGTAGTTCTCTGTGCTATACAGTAGGTCTTTGTTGTTTATTTTGTATATAGTAGTGTGTATATTTTAATCCCAAACTCCTAATTTATCCTTCTCCCAATTCCCTTTCCCCTTTGGTAACCATAAGTTTTTTTTCTATGTCTGTGACTGTATTTCTGTTTTGTAAATAAGTTCATTTGTATCATTTTTAAAGATTACACATATAAGCGATATCATATGATATTCGTCTTTGTCTGCTTTACTTCATTTAGTATGATAATCCCTAGGTCCATTCATGTTGCTGCAAATGGCACTGTTTCATTCTTTTTTATGCCTGAGTAATATTCATGTGTGTGTCTCACATCTTTATCCAGTCTTCTGTCAGTGGACATTTAGGTTGCTTCCATAGTTTTTAAGGAACCTCCATACTGTTCTCCATAGTGGCTGTACATATTTACATTCCTACCAACAGTGCAGGAGGGTTGCTTTTTCTCTACACCCTCTCCAGAATTTATTATTTGTAGACTTTTTGATGGTGGCTATTCTGGCTGGTGTGAGGTGATACCTCATTGTAGTTTTGATTTTCATTTCTGTAATAATTAGCGATGTTGAGCATCTTTTCATGTGCCTTTTGGCCATCTGTATGTCTTCTTTGGAGAAAATGTCTTTTTAGATCTTCTGCCCTTTTTTTTTTTTTTAACTGTTTTTTTAAATTATTTATTTATATATTTATGGCTGTGTTGGGTCTTCGTTTCTGTGCGAGGGCTTTCTCTAGCTGTGGCAAGCGGGGGCCACTCTTCATCGCGGTGCGCGGGCCTCTCACTATCGCGGCCTCCTCTCTCACTGCGGAGCACAGGCTCCAGACGCGCAGGCTCAGTAGTTGTGGCTCACGGGCCTAGTTGCTCCGCGGCATGTGGGGTCTTCCCAGACCAGGGCTCGAACCCGTGTACCCTGCATTGGCAGGCAGATTCTCAACCACTGCACCACCAGGGAAGCCCTTCTGCCCATTTTTTGATTGCGTTGTTTGGGTTTTTTTGTTTTTTTTTGTTTTTTTGAGCTGTGTGAGCTGTTTGTATATTTTGGAGGTTAATCCCTTGTCAGTTGCATCATTCGCAAGTATTTTCTCCCATTCTGTAGATTGTCTTTTTGTTTTGTTTATGGTTTCCTTTGCTATGCAAAAGCTTTGAAGTTTAATTAGGTCCCATTTGTTTGTTTTTAAGACAATATTTTTGACTCAAGAAAAAGAAGAAATTTTAATACATAAGTGGAATAATTTCCAAATAGGGAGTGGTTACTAGTCATTGAAGCAAAGGTACACTAGGACTGTCAGTGGTGTTGGTTCTTCTTTCTTGTCTGCAGTACACATCAGCTTTCATTATAAGCCCTGTTCCTTTTGTAAAATTTTGGTGCTTGGTTTAGAAGATTCAAACCATAAAGAAGTGGGGGGAGGCCTCCTTTGTCTCTCCCTGAAAAAAATCTTTGTTAAGGAATCTCTATCATTTTAATTTAAACCAAAGGATTATATTTTAATCTGTTAAGGGACATGGCTTACAGATCATTACATTTCATGAGATACATACAAACTTGCTGACATTGAAAAGGGGAGTGGTGAATTTATGAGGAAAAGGTTCAAAGTGATAAAGCCATAGTATCTTGATTGTCTTGCATGGTTATTGGGATATGATATAAGAGGTAATGTGTGTAAAGCCCTCTGCATATCTAGGTGCTGACTGGATAAACACAACGTGTATGTTGCCAGCCTTTTTCCATGAAAATACTCCCACTTCTCTCCATTTCACCAAGTAATCATATACTAGTATCAGGTTACCTTGCGATTTCTGCAATAGCATCCTAACTGGGCTCCTTAACACCCATTTATGTGTGTCCCTTGTAATATATTCACAACAAAGGATTTAGCATGATATTTTAAAAAACAGAACTGAATCAGGTCACTTCCATGCTTAAAGTCTCTCATTGTACTGAATATCATATGTTTAACTTGTTGCCTTTAAGCAATACTGGCTTTTAAAAATTGTTTGCTTTTTTAAGTTTTATTAAGGTATATTTAACATATACAATAGACTGTGTGTGTTAAAGTGTACAATTTGATATGTTTTGACTCATGCATATACCCGTGAAAACACCACTGTTATCAAGACCTTCTTTGTGATTGCCCTCTCCTTTACCTCCCCAGCCCCCAATCTGCTTTCTGTCACTCACTTGATTAGCTAGGAGTAGAATGGATAGATCATATGGTAGGTGTATGTTTTTAGCTGCCCAACTGTTCTCCAAAATGGTTGTATCACTTTACATTCTCAGTAGCAGTATGCTTCCCATCCTCACCAAAGCTTGGTATGGTCAGTGTTTTTAATTCTAGCCACTGTAGTACATATATAATGGCTTCTCACTGTGACTTCTGCTGTTGAGCATCCTTAACATCTGTGTGTATGTCTACTTATTTTAAGTTGATAGTGTTACTCCCTGTTGAACAGAGATAGTTGTTTCCTTTGTTGGTCATTTTGAAAAGAAAATTTAAGTGTTTGGGCTCTTTAAGCCCTTGGTTCTTAAGCAAATCCATGAGAAACTCCTTTTTTCCCCTCATAGAATGTAATGTTTGAAATATCAGTCTAATGGCAGATGTGACAGGCACTCCTATTCGTGTATTTTTGCCAGTTTTATAACATGATGGGATAATAGAGCAAAGATAATATTGATTAAATTTACATTTTATCTAATAAAACAAGGCAGTATTTTTCAAGATGTTCTTTTGCATTTCAACATCATACAGACAGAAAGTATTTTCCCACCACTTAAGGTTAAGGTAACAATTCGATCCCCCCAAAGTTTCCTAATTCTGTGGAACTTCCATAAGAGGTCTTTACTTGAGACCTAACAATTCCTAATCCTTACCTTACATCCATGCAGGAGACAGGAACCACCTATAGATTTTATTAAAGGGGTGTGGATTTTATTATGATAGTTCTTTTGTTATAGGAAAAATTGTTGAATTTTTAATAAAATAAAAACTTGTTTTGTTGTGATTAAATATACATAATGTTTACCATTTTAAGTGTATAGTTTATTGTCAGTAAGTAAATACATAGTATTGTGCAACCATCATTACTATTCATCTCCCGAATTTTTTCATCATCCCAGTTGAAACTACCGATTAAACATTAACTCGCCATTACACTCTCTCCCCAGGCCCTGTTAACCATTATTATGCTTTTTGTCTCTATGAATTTGCCTATATTAGGTAACTTATATGCGTACAATCGTACAGTATTTTGTGTCTGGTTTATTTCAGTAGCATATGTTGCCAGGGTTCATCCATGTTGCAGTATGTAACAATTTCATTCTGGATTGTTTCCAAATTTTGTCTATTGTAAATAGTGATGCTATGAACTTACTAAAATTTTAATTGCTGTATGTATTTTAGAGTTTAGTATCTGAGGCCGTAAGCCCTTTTAGAGTAATAAATAAAGAATAAAGATCCATTCCTCTTAAAACTACTAAACATATAGGCAATAAGTTATAGTCTAATTCTAGCCTATCTGTGGGAACCCTAGGTTAAGAACCCCTGCTTTTGAGGTTTTTTTAGCTGTTCATTTCTTGTTTTGCTGTTTATTCGCATGAGTATTTTATTGAGTGAGGAGTAGGAACATTATTCTGGATTCCTTTGGGCAATAAGGTAAAGAGGACAGATAGCTGTATTTTAGTGACTATCTTTCTGATGATCATTGGTGGTGGTTTAAATGGACAGATGTTTGTAATAACAGTATGACATGGGAAAAGAGCCTTTCTTGCCAACAGGCATGTGAAAAGATGCTCAGTATCACTAATTATTAGATAAATGAAAATCAAAGCTACAATGAGGTATTACTTCACACCAGTCAAAATGGCCATCATCAAAAAGTCTACAAATAATAAATGCTGGAGAGGGTGTGGAGAAAAAGGAACCCTCCTACACTGTTGGTGGGAATGTGAATTGGTAATCCACTATGGAGAAGAGTATGAAGGTTCCTAAAAAAACTAAAAATAGAGTTAACCATATGATCCAGCAATTCAACTCCTGGGCATATATCCAGAAAAGATGAAAACTCTAATTCAAAAAGATACATGAAGCCCAGTGATCATAGTAGCAGTATTTACAATAGCTAAGACATAGAAGCAACCTAAACACCGATCAACAGATGAATGGATGAAGAAGATGTGGAGGGTGGGTGTGGGTGTGTGTATACACACAATGCACATACACACACAATGAAATACATCACTCAGCCATAAAAAGAATGAAATAATGCCACTTGCAGCAACGTGGATGGACCTACAGATTATCATACTGAGTGAAGTCAGTCAGACAGAGAAGGACAAGTATCATGATATCACATGTGGAATCTTTAAAATTGATACAAATGAACATATTTTAAAAACAGAAATACTCAGACATAGAAAACAAGTTTATGGTTACCAAAGGGAGAAGGGGGGGAGGGAGGGATAAATTGGGAGTATGAGATTAACATACACTACTGTATATATAAAATAAACAAGGACCTACTGTATAGCACATATATTGTGCTGTATTGAATATCAATGTCTCATAATAAGGTATCATGGAAAGAATCTGAAAAAGAATGTGTATATTATTTGTATATAACCGAATCACTTGCTGTACACCTGAAACTAACACATCATTGTAAAATATTTTAAAATGTGAAAGAAAAGTTTCGGTTATACATGGCTTTGATGGAAGGATGTGATTACAGAGTAAACAAATATTTAAAGTGAATTTGATCGGATAGTATTGCACAATGGTTGAGACTGGATTGAACTCAGTTTTGTCTGATTGTAGCTTTACTTTTGTAAGAGTGTATCAAGGCTTTCCATTTTCTGTGTTGTATGAAAATTAGCCACTATGAAAGCAAGAGATAGGAGTCTGCAACTTTTTTTTTTTTTGGCTGCTTTGGGTCTTCGTTGCGGTGTGCGGGCTTCTCATTGCGGTGACTTCTCTTGTTGTGGAGCACGGGCTCTAGGTGCACGGGCTCCAGAGCGCAGGCTCAGCAGTTGTGGCGCACAGGCTTAGTTGCTCCGCGACATGTGGAGTCTTCCTGGACAAGGGATCGAACCCGTATTCCCTGCATTGGCAGGTGGATTCTCAACCACTGGGCCACCAGGGAAGCCCCAGAGACTGTAACTTTTTAACTCATATTTTAGTTTGTTTAGGAATGCACTTTTCTCTTAATAGGTAGAATCTTGTATTTGGTTGAAAACTTAGTGCATGACAGTCTATATCACTGACTAGCTAAGAGGCTCATGAACAACTTTACAATTAAAATTTAGAAAGGGCTTTTGCCTCCATAAGAATATGGCACCATCAGTATGTTGTAGTCAGTAAGTTCTCATTTTAAAGGGTTTTAGTGAATCAAATTCTGTTATGCATTTCTTTTACCCTATCATTAAGTATCTAATATTTGCAAGATGTTCCTGGGGGATAAGATTGTTAATATTGCTGTGTAGTTACACTTGCAAGATGATATATAACTTCTAAGTCAGGATGGGAGTTACTTAAATCTCAGCTTTTTAGCTAGCTAATGTTGGTACTATCAACTTACAGGATTGTGTAGGCTATTTGGTGTTGCTTTGTTTTTATTTGAAATGGGACTGTCAAAGAAATTTTTCTTGACTTTGAGAAAATAGAGTTGGATTATAAAAGATGCATGCATAAACTCTTGGATAAGGAGCATTCATGTGCCATAAGCTGCCTTCCAGTGAGTAGTTAGGCATTTTTATACTAGTGTACCTTGTTTTGAAGAAATTATACATGACTGGTCCTTTAAAAAAAAAATATTCCTTTTCAATAAATAATTCAAAGGTTTACTTTAATAACTTTGGAGGTGAATTTTTTTGTTCATATTTAGAAGAACGGGATGGGGGGCTATGGATATAAGTATGCTAGATCATTGTAGGACTCCTTTGAAAAACTTAGTAACCATATAAGAGCATAATTGTGTTTGTCAAAGGCATACAAACTATGTATGAGAACTCTTAAGTGAAATGTTCTTCAGTTTGTTTTTTTTAATATATATATATTTCAAGTTTTCTTTATTCCCAAGGAAGAGCTTAGAAGGCTGCTGGAAGGAATATCCTAGTCTCTTCACATACACTTTCTTTTTTTTAATAAATTTATTTATTTTATTTATTTATTTTTGGCTGCATTGGGTCTTCGTTGCTGCATCCGGGCTTTCTCTAGTTGCAGGAGGCGGGGGCCACTCTTCATCGCGGTGTACGGGCCTCTCATTGCGGTGGCCTCTCTCGTTGCGGAGCACCGGCTCCAGGCGCGCGGGCTTCAGTAGTTGTGGCACGTGGGCTCAGTAGTTGTGGCTCGCGGGCTCTAGATCACAGGCTCAGTAGTTGTGGCGCACGGGCTCTAGATCACAGGCTCAGTAGTTGTGGCGCACGGGCCCAGCTGCTCCACGGCATGCGGGATCCTCGCAGACCAGGGCTTGAACCCGTGCCCCCTGCATTGGCAGGCGGACTCTCAACCACTGTGCCACCAGGGAAGCCCCACATACACTTTCTGAATAATTGGGAATAGTTAATTTCTGATTAGTATGGTTTTTATTGGATATGAAATCTTGTAAAGGTAGTTCTTGTTTTAAGAAATTTGTTTTACATAAATGTCACTTTTGCAACTGGCAGACGACTGATTCTTTTGGTACAAAGAATAAATAGACACTGGGATTGAAGTATTTTCTGTTAAATCTTAGAAGCTGAGCTTTCTCTGCTACTTGTAAACATTTGACTTTTCTCCCTTGATACGTGTGACACCTTTTTTTTTGGCTGTGCCGCGTGACTTGTGGAATCTTAGTTCCCTGACCAGGGATTGAACCCAGGCCACGCAGTGAAAGCCCGGAATCCTAACCACTAGGCCACCAGGGAACTCCCACCATTTCTTTTTTAAAGGTTCAGTTCGCAATTGTAAAATTGTTCTTAATTGAACTGCTTTTATTTTTTTAATTCTGGGTAAACCATGGGAAGGAATTTGGGGAAAGGAGTTATGGTACTTAATCAGATAAGCTACATAGCAGTAGGAGATTCTAAACAGACACTTGTGTGCAGCAGTACTTGATCAAAAAGGTGTTGTTTACGTATAGTTTCAATGCTTTGGATGGATGTAAGTACTGATCATTATAGAGTGACGTTAAATTAAGAGACTTTAAAGTCTTTTTAAAGTCTCAGAGACTTTATTGTCTGTGAGATCCTTGTAGTTTTTTGGGTTTTTTAAACTACTTATTTCACATTTTTCCTGCTTTCATCTTTTACTCTTTGCTCCATCTACAGGTGAATTTCAGAAGCCTCTATAAAAAAGGGAGAGAAGGTATTTAATTGATTTAATTGATAACAGAAGAGTGAAGGATCAGTTTGATCCTGTTTTCTTATTCTCGGAGGCTGAGAAAAGCCTCAAGACTCATACACGTTTCAACCAGAGGCAGGAATTGTAGTTCTACTCTTGTTCCTTATGACAGATTTAGAAGAAAACTACTGAATCTCTTATTATTTGGTATTGTCAGTCATTTAATCTAAGAGAGTAGGCTGTATTTTTGGTTTTGTTTAAACCACGTTTTTGCCTATATTAGAGGTTTCAGAGGGGTGCTTTTTTATTTGTTTATAATGGCCCTTTTCCTTAATTTTTTTTGAATTTTATTCTGTTTATTTTTTTATACAGCAGGTTCTTATTAGTTATCTATTTTACCCCAATCTCCCAATTCATCTCACCCCCCCGGCCACTTTCCCCCCTTGGTTCCTTAAGTTTTTAGGGGCCTTAATGACAGTAATTCATCTGTAAAGAACAGGAGGGTCAACAATATCAGAATTGTTTTGATTTGATCTAGTGGATATTAAGGACATGAGATTGTTGTGTGGGTTAACCTAACTAAATGGTATGATTTAGCACTCATTTTAAAATAAAACTTGTTCCTCTTGTCGGTTTGTTTGTTTTAATCACCTTATTGAATCTAGATCTGATTTTATTTTGTGTGTCCACAAAGCCTCTTGTTTTTTTTAAAATAATTTTAGACAATAGAAACACTGACCCAAAAAGTACAGAATGTACTTACACCTCTTAGTTTATCCTTTTAACAACTTAGACAACCATAATAAAATTACCACAACCAAACATTTAACATTGGTTCAGTACTATTAACTGAATTATGGACCTTAATTCAAATTTCACAAGTTTTCTCTCTTGTCCTTTTCCTAGTCTACAATTTATTTAGTTGTGTCTCTAGTCTCCTTAATCTGTGACAGTTCTTAATTTCTGCTTGATATGTCTTTGACACTGAGGAGTTTTGGTAAGTTATTTTGTAGTGTATTTGAATTTAGGTTTGTCTGTTGTTTTCTCATGATTAGACTGGGGTTCAATATTTTGGGGCAAGAATACCACACAGGTGGTGTGTCCTTGGTCCACCAAACCAGGGGTACATGATGTCAATATGTTTAATTATTCATTTATTATTAATCTTTATCAGTTATGTTGGTGCCCACTAGTTTTCTGTTTACAGGATTACTGTCTTCCACTTTGAAAGTGAAAAATATCTTGGGAAGATAATTTGACAGTATGCAGATAATGCATTTCTCCTGAAAGTGTTGCCCATTTGTTTTAGCATTCATTCATTGGTGGATCTTGTCTGCAACAATTAGTACTGTTGTCTTTGCCTAATGTAGAAATTTTTAAAATGTCGATAACATAGTTTTCAGTAGATTGTATGTGTTTGTATATAACAGTTAAATTTTTGGCACCTGGCAGGCAGGTTTTTTAAATGATTCTTATATTGTGAACATTTTTAATACTTAACATTACATTTCAGTTGATGAATAACCCTTACTTTGTGGCTTTATTGTACTTATGAAATTTTTCTGCAATTAGGAAATTATTAATGTTTTTTGAAGGTTGTTTTAGCTCATGAAGATTACTATATAAAGGTAGTTTTACAATCAAATAAGCACTTTGTTGCCTTCAAGTTGACTAAATTTCTGGCTAACTCCTTATCGGTAAATTTCTTAGCATATTCCTTCTCAGTGGATATTGAGTCCAGTGTTGTAGATTTGTTAGATGAGACTTGGTACACACAGTTTAACAAAACCTTTATCTGTATTTTTGAAGTTCAGATAGCTTTGAAAATTCAAAAATCTTCATAAGTCATTTGGTGGCAAAACCTAAATTATTAAACAGATGTAAGAGTAGTCTTTATTCTTTGTAGTGGGAAAAAATAATTTGTTGGATTAGGGAATCTGTTTCAGACCCTTTGGGTATGTTAATGTAAGTGTACCACATTACTTTAAATTTTGAGGGAAGCTGTAGTAGATGCCAAGTAAATTCTGAATGATGCAAATTAAAATCAAAGGCATGAAGTCAACTGTTGAAAGAATAAAAGGCATGAAATCTTAACTGTTGAAGAACAGATTATACTATTAAGGTACCCTTAAGTAAAGAATACTACAAATAAAAACTTCCTCCTTAACTCTATTTTTTTCTACATTGTAGGACAAACAAGTTAAAATTACTTATAGGATTAGCTTAATGCTATAATTAAAATAAATCTGAAAAGGATTAACATCTGACCCTGATTTATAAATATTTACATAAACTTATTTATAGTGCTCACAAAGTTATGTCATCAAGGTTTTTGTAGTTTTAACCCACAAAAATAATGTGTTTATTTAGATGAACAATACCTTAGTCCTTTATGGGGTTTTTTGTTTTGTTTCGTTTTTAATTTAAAAATCACAGCTTGGTATACTTGACTGTCTAACATTAAAGAATATCTTAGAATACAGTAGTTCGTAATTGTTAAACCAATATTTTGTAAAGTTTAACAAAAACTAAAAATTTAAAGGAGTAGTACACTAAACTAATTGGCATTTTTCAAAAATGCCATAATTGGCGATGGGATTCAGGTGTATCATCTGACTTTACTGTGCCCTCCCCCACCCCTAGTTTTTTTGGTTCCTGAAGATTTATTAGCATGCTATGAAAGTGTTGAATAATTTTTTTTTAATAGGGATAAAAAAATATGTTGTTGGCCTCATTATCAAGACGTCATCTGACCCAACTTGTGTAGAGGTAAGAGCTTTTTTGCAGATTATTGTGAGAGTATAAAATCATTTAAATATTGGGTCTTCAACTTAAACCCACTTCTGTCACAGACATACAGACACATATATGCACAATCATTTACAGTAGATCTGCAGTCATTTTTTTTTCTCTCTATGGGGGTGTGGGTTGCCTACATTTGTTATTTATGTATCTATTTTAAGTCCTCGTTTAATCTAAACTTTTTTCTTTTCTTAGAAGGAAAAGGTATATATCGGGAAATTAAATATGATTCTTGTTCAGGTAAGTTTTTAGTTGACACACTGTTTCCCTGAGAAGGATTAATTGCTTCAGTTCAGGCTGAGTGGTGGAACAAAATAGTCTAACCTGCTTTTATCGAATAACTAAACTAACATCTTGCAGAGTAGTGATAGTAATCTTCACAGTAATTACAATAGTTAGCCTGCCGTCTAGCATTTAAAATTGTTAATATGCTTTGGTAGGAAACATCAAATACGGTACTGTAAAACCTTCACTTCTTTGGCTCCAATATGGATTGAACTGATTAAAAAATTTCTCATCTAATGCAAATGAAAACTACAATGAGGTATCAGCTCACACTGGTCAGAATGGCCATTATCAAAAAAATCTAGAAACAATAAATGCTGGAAAAGGTGTGAAAAGGGAACCCTCCTGCACTGTTGGGGGGAATGTAAATTGTTACAACCACTATAGAAAACAGTATGGAGGGTCCTTAAAAAACTAAAAATAGAACTACCATATGACCCAGTAGTCCCACTACTGGGCATATACCCTGCAAAAACCATAATTCAAAGAGACATGTACCACAGTGTTCATTGCAGCACTGTTTACAATAGCCAGGACGTGGAACCAACCTAAATGTCCATCAACAGATGAATGGATAAAGAAGATGTGGCACATATATACAATGGAACATTACTCAGCCATAAAAAGAAACGAAATTCAGTTATTTGCAGTGAGGTGGCTGGACCTAGAGTCTGTCGTACTTAAGTCAGAAAGAGAAAGACAAATACCGTATGCTAATGAATATATGGAATCTTAAAAAAAAATGGTACTGATTAACCTAGTTGCAGGGCAGGAATAAAGATGTAGACATAGGGAATGGACTTGACAAAAGGTGGGAGGGGGAAGCTGGGGTGAAGTGAGAGTAGCATCGACATATATACACTACCGAATGTAAAATAGTTAGCTAGTGGGAAGCAGCAGCATAGCATAGGGAGATCAGCCCGGTGCTTTGCAGTGACCTAGAGGGGTGGGATGGGGGGAGGCTCAAGAGGGAGGGGATATGGGGACATATGTATACATATGGCCGATTCACTTTGCTGTACAACAGAAACTAACACAATAAATAGTTACTCCAATAAAGATCTATTAAAATAAAAAAAATTTTTTCTCATCTGTCTCATACTGTGCATGTTTCCTTTCCATGTCCACTATCTCAGTCTTATTAATTCATTGAAAAAATTGCCTTTGAATTCAAGCATCCCTTTAATTGATCTCTATACTTAGCCTGTTTTTTAATCTTTCTATATGTGTAACTTTAGAAATTTTAAGTTTACCTACCTTTTATAATATGTCCAAAAAATTTCTTGAGAACATTAATTAGTATGTGAGGGAAAAAACAGGTTTTTTTAAATTTAATAAGTTAAAGAAACATTGGGTTTTCCTAAACACTTGGATTTTCACTAAGTTAAACTGGCTTTTATTGAGGACTTTTTGTTGTTAACGTATCTCTGAATGGGAAGAGGGAGGAGTCCAAAGAGGTTAAGTTGCTTACCTCTTACTTAACAGGTGCTATTACAGAATATTGTTGGGAAATCCCTAGCATACAGAATCAACAGTACAGACCTTAAAATTGAATACAGTCCATTAGGCTTTTGGTCAAAGATGATTCTGTCCCCAAATGTAATGCTTCTTTTCTTCCAAATTTGTATCTCCAAACCCTACCTATATTTCAAGGCCCAGATTCCAGCCAAAGAAAATATCTTTCCCTGCCCATCACCTTTTTATCATTTAGAGTTAGATCTTACAGTCTCTTAGGATAATTTGCACATATCTGGCAAATATTGATATGCATACACATTAGAGCTAGATTAGATGAATCAGGTTAATTGAGAGGAGGAACAGGGCACTTGAGATGCAGAACTTTGTGTTGTAGTTTCTACTCAGTACATTCTGTAGAGAGCAACACATTTCCTGTCTTAATAAAGGGGAAGAAAATGAAAGGTGGTTGATATTTGCTCCTGCTTTTGGTATCACACAATTTCTATGAAGTTTGTTTTCTTTACCATTGACAAGTGAAATGAAATTAACATTTCCTATCTTATTTTAGATACTGAAACAAGAATGGCCAAAACATTGGCCAACTTTTATCAGTGACATTGTTGGAGCAAGTAGGACCAGTGAAAGTCTCTGTCAGAATAATATGGTGATTCTGAAACTCTTGAGTGAAGAAGTATTTGATTTCTCTAGTGGACAGATAACCCAAGTGAAAGCTAAGCATTTAAAAGACAGGCAAGTAATTGTTTTGGACATTTTAAGTAATTTCTCTAGCAATTTCAAGGAATTTGGAGGTAGATTGTAAATTTTTAAGGAACTATGATTATTAAAAGTTAACACACTTAATTCTTTTTGACTACAAATTTAAATAGTGCTAAAGTGGCCTAATATTCTAAATAATGGAGGCTTGAAAAATATGTATGACATTATAGCAAAATTAACTTCATGCATGTCATGTGGAAGGAATATAGGTTAAGAATTCCCAAAAAACTCTTTGGAATCTGTTTTATATGATGTCTAGTTAATCATAGGTCCAAGGATATGACTTGTGTCCAAATGTCTACTTTATTCTTAATGTTCCTACATTTTCAGTTTCCGTATAGTTAACACCAGGAACATGCCAGATTTTATTTTCTTCAACATAGTAATAAAAATGTGTTTAGTCATTAGGGAACAGAAATAGAAATGTTTTACCTTTATGTATTCAGACTAGCTTCAGAATTTAGGATTTTTTTCTCTGGTTTGGTGTATAAGCACATTTTAGGTTTGGGGATATATCAAACACTTCTCTCATTTTGGAGAGTTCTGTTTTGACTGTCTTGATTTAAAAGACTAGATTGAGGGACTTCCGTGGCTGTCTATTGGTTAAGACACCGCGCTTCCACTGCAGGGGGCGTGGGTTCGATACCTGGTTGGGGAACTAAGATCCCACATGCCATGCGGTGTGGCCGAATTTTAAAAAATAAATAAAAGATGAGATTGATTGAAATTATTCAAGTAGAGTAAGGATAACATGAAAACCAAACCTTCAAGAATGAAATTAAGTGCTATTTATAGGTGAGTTTTAAGAGTGATATTTACACATAGTTTTAATAGCTTTGTAACTTTCGATGAAGTTATATCTGTGTTTATAAATAGAAGTAACTCAAGTTTTCAATGGCTGCTGAAATGTTGTTAGTATGTAAATAATGACAGTATTCATTTCTATGTGTGTTCTGAACTGATCAATTTTTTTTTTTTAGCATGTGCAATGAATTCTCACAAATTTTTCAGCTTTGTCAGTTTGTGATGGTAAGTGCTTTTAATTTCATTTTTAAAAATAATTAATTATATAGGAAGATGATAATTTACAATCATGTTTTTGTTGTAGGAAAATTCCCAAAATGCTCCACTTGTACATGCAACTTTGGAAACGTTGCTCAGATTTCTTAACTGGATTCCACTTGGATATATTTTTGAGACCAAGTTAATCAGCACATTAATTTATAAGGTATAGTGAATACATTTCAGTTATATTTATCACTGGATAGTGGTGTGTATTTTCTTAATTTGTAATGCTCTTTTGAATATTAAAACCATTCCACATTCACAGCCATAATCAACCTTGTTTCTGAGATGAGGAAATTGCTCAGAAGAACTTTTCTGTAGTTTCAGCTACTAATTCTTAAAAACAGCGTCAGAATTTTATGATTCTGCCACTCATACCAGGCAATCTCCCAAATTCTATGTGAACAACTAATAATGAATTTGGTTTCCTTTTAGTTACAGTAGCATGTAATACCTATGTAAAGTCTTATAATTGTTCATCCAGAGATAGTTACCAATTGGTTATATTTCCAGATGTTTTCTAATCAGATATAATGAGTAAATTATGTATTTAATCAAGACCTTATAAAAGCATACTATTATAACTTACGTTTGGGGCTTTGTAGTTGAGGGCTTGATATGGTCATATTCTAATCTGAATTTACTGTGTTAGAGCCACCATTTTATCCATAGACAGTTTATTTTAAATTGTTTGCCATTGTCAACAGTAGTGCAGGAAATATTGGACATTTATGCACTTGTCCAAATATTTACTTGGTATAAATTTTAATACGTGTAAGTATTGGATCAATAGGTATGTCCATTTTTAAGGCTTCTGATGCTTACCAAATTTCCATCCCCTAATGGGAGGCTATTTTTATACCTTCTCAATAGTTAAATATGAAAGAGCCAGTTTTTCCACACCTTATTAATCCTAGGTACATTGTCCATCTCTTAAAATCCTAAACAATTATAATCTTTTTAGATTATACAGAAAACATGATGTCTTTAAAAGTCATGTAATAGATTGTGGGGAAAGTTTCTAAGCAACTTTGTGTTTTCCAAGTGTCTGAGGACACATCAGAAGAAAACACAGTATTCTCCTAAAGCATTTACTGTCTATTGGATGGATAACAAAATTTCCTTAAAATACATGTGCCAAAAAACCCTATCACCACCTATTTGCCTGATAGTTTTCATCTGTGTTCCTGATTTCTAAATCCTTTATTATTTTTTTAATTGTTAATTTTAAGTAAAGTGCTTCAGGCCATTTAACTTTATGCTTCCTTCCCCCCCACCCCCCACCCCACCCACTTTTTTTAAATTAAAATAGTTCCTGAATGTTCCAATGTTTCGAAATGTCTCTCTGAAGTGCCTCACTGAGATCGCTGGTGTGAGTGTAAGCCAGTATGAGGAACAATTTGTAACGCTATTTACGCTGACAATGATGCAGCTAAAACAGGTAATAACAACACCCTTAAAAACTGACTAAACAATTTTAGTGCCTTAGAAAAAGTTGGGTTTGAGTTGAACCATTTCAGCACAGCTTACCATAAATAGATCAGCTGTAATGTGATTGTACATTTATTATATAAAATGAAGGGTAAGCTAGAAATTTTTATGAACATTTTGAAAATTCCTTGAAGTAAATGTTCTGGGAGTGTCATGGTAATTTATTTCTACAGAATTTAGAGGCTTGGTAACCTGGGGTTTAATATCAGTTCTGCCTTTGACCTTTCATCTCTTAAATGAAGGGATTAGCCAAGTGTTAGTTTGACTAGGTGTATATGAAATTATCTAGAAGGTTAATCATAAAACTACATTACTATATATGTTCGCGATCTGAATCAACTATTTTTACATTTTTAATAACACTAGGTGGGAAAACTCTGATGTAGGGAATATTTCAAAGCATAATCTTTGAGGAAATTTTACTACTTGCAACTTTTAAAAAAATCAAAAGCTAGGACAGAATGTTACAAAAATGGATATAATAGACCAAGGCATTCTAGGGAAGAATAAGCTGTTTAACTCCATATGGTTTTTTTGTTGTTTTTTTTTTTTAAATTTATTTATTTGGTTGCACCGGGTCTTAGTTGCGGCAGGCGGGCTCCTTAGTTGTGGCATGTGAACTCTTTATTGTGGCATACATGTCTAGTTCCCTGACCAGGGATCAAACCCGGGCCCCCCGCATTGGAAACTTGGAGTCTTATCCACTGCGCCACCAGGGAAGTCCCACTCCGTATTTTTTAAAATTAGTAAAAGGGTGGTGGAAATTTAGAACTTAAATGTGATATCTTTGTTGTTTTTAAAATGAAGGGGTTATGATCCATATTTAAACTTGCAGATGCTTCCTTTAAATACCAATATTCGACTTGCATACTCGAATGGAAAGGATGATGAACAGAACTTTATTCAAAATCTCAGTTTGTTTCTCTGCACCTTTCTTAAAGAACATGGTCAACTTATAGAAAAAAGATTAAATCTCAGGGAAACACTCATGGAGGTAGGCTTTGTGGAGCCTTTGGCTTCTGAAATTAATAATAAAAACTTAAAGTACACCTTTGTTCTAAAAATTCCTATACCTTTTAACATATCTTCTTACCTGTTACTTGTCTGTGCAATATAAATATATGTTGTCAATTCTGAATTATAGTTGTTAAAAGCCAAGTGTCACGATTTTTGTGTTCTACTCAATACCAGATCAATACTTTATAATGAAAATTAAATTCCTAAAGCGTGTGCAGATTTGTCATTTCTAAGATGAAAAGTCTAAAGACCTTATTTTAAAATTGAGATGTAATTCACATAACATAAAACTATCCATTGTAAATTGTTTGATTCAGTGGCATTTAGTACATTCACAGTGTTGTCAACCATTTACCTATTCCAAAACATTTTCATCACCCACAAAGGATGATGTACCCATTGAAACAGTCACTCCCTCAATCCGCTCTACCCTCC
The DNA here is from genome assembly GCF_028023285.1 of Balaenoptera ricei. Classification (NCBI taxonomy): domain Eukaryota; kingdom Metazoa; phylum Chordata; class Mammalia; order Artiodactyla; family Balaenopteridae; genus Balaenoptera; species Balaenoptera ricei. The sequence continues at coordinate 50,518,847 of NC_082651.1, forward strand.
AGTCCCTAGCAACCAGTAATTTGCTTTACATCTCAATGGATTTAACTATTCTGAACCTTTCATATAAATGGAATCATAACATACTGATTTTTGTCATTGGTTTCTTTCAGTTAGCATGTTACCATGTTACAGCATGTATCAGTACTTAATCCCTTTCATGGCTGAATAATACTCCTTTGTATGGATATACATTGAGTTTTGTGTCCGTTCATCTGTTGAACATTTGGATTATTATTATTTTTTTAATGATTCAGATTTTTCTTTTTAATTTATTTATTTATTTTTGTTTGTGGTGGGTCTTCATTGCTGCACGTGGGCTTTTCTCTAGTTGCGGCGAGTGGGGGCCACTGTTCATTGCGGTGTGCAGGCCTCTCACCGCGGTGGCCTCTCTCGTTGCAGAGCACGGGCTCCAGCCACGCAGGCTTCAGTAGTTGTGGCTCACGGGCTTTGTTGCTCCGCGGCATGTGGGATCCTCCCAGACCAGGGCTCGAACCCATGTACCCCGCATTGGCAGGCAGACTCTCAACCACTGCGCTGCCAGGGAAGCCCCATTTGGATTATTTCTACCTTTTTGCTATTACCAAATGTCTTTTAATGTCCATACCTTTTTACAATCACGTAAGTTTCTTGACGCGTCCTAGGACATGTCAGAAGAAAGCACAATTGTTCCTAGAGAATTTCTGTTGTCTGTTTGATGAATAATGAAATGTCAGAGTTGTATAGAATGCAACATGAGTTTTTATTTCCCATCAACGTAGCAAATGGAAAGCAGTTTGAGGTTGGTTAGTAACGTCTAAGGATTGTTTTAATAGTTTTGGTCTCCTGTGTAGGCCCTTCATTATATGTTGTTGGTATCCGAAGTAGAGGAAACTGAAATCTTTAAGATTTGTCTTGAGTACTGGAATCACCTGGCAGCTGAACTCTATAGAGAGAGCCCATTCTCAACATCTGCCTCTCCATTGCTATCTGGAAGTCAACATTTTGATGTTCCTCCCAGGAGGCAGCTGTATTTGCCTGTGTTGTCCAAGGTAACAATAGTGGGTGGTTGAGTGTGCTTCCTGTGATTTGGGGGACCAAATGCAAATACTGGCTTTTATTTTTTGGCTAAATCTATCCAAGCACCACTTGTGAGTTTCTTAGGAATGCAAATGAGATGCAAGAAAGTTAACAATTGATTTTTATCCATGTTACTTATTCTTTTATATTGTGGGAATAATTTTGTTTGGTATGTTGGTATTAAGTGGGAGTGGGGGTTACATTTGATGTGACTGATTTCAAAGATCTGACAGATTTGTTTCTCTTGTTTATTGTTGAATAGGTCCGTTTACTGATGGTTAGTCGAATGGCTAAACCAGAGGAAGTATTAGTTGTAGAAAATGATCAGGGAGAAGTTGTAAGAGAATTCATGAAGGATACAGATTCCATAAATTTGTATAAGAATATGAGAGAAACATTAGGTAAGTTAATAAATACTGTTAATTTAATCTTTATCTTTGTAATTCAGTTTAGGGTGGAAATACTTTTTTAGGAAATGTGGCATGCTTAGGTTCTCAATCTGTTAATAGCCATCCTTATTAATGTACTGTTAGTCTTAGTAAAAATCTTTTTGCTCATTAAGTTTTGCATTTTGAAACATTTGGAATTTTTTTCCTTCCTTGTAGTTTATCTTACTCATCTGGATTATGTAGATACAGAAAGAATAATGACTGAGAAGCTTCACAATCAAGTGAATGGTACGGAGTGGTCATGGAAAAATTTGAATACATTGTGTTGGGCGATTGGCTCCATTAGTGGAGCAATGCATGAAGAGGATGAAAAACGATTTCTTGTTACTGTTATAAAGGTATGTAAGAGATAGGTATGAACTGGAACTTCAGCTAAGTGTATTTTATTACAAATGACTGAAATTTGTCTTATTTTACAGGATCTACTAGGATTATGTGAACAGAAAAGAGGCAAAGATAATAAAGCTATTATTGCATCAAATATCATGTACATAGTAGGTCAATATCCACGATTTTTAAGAGCTCACTGGAAATTCTTGAAGACTGTAGTTAACAAGCTCTTTGAATTCATGCATGGTAAATCCTATTTGCTTAATATATTTTATTTAGTTACTTTTGCTGAATAAAAAATGGAAAATTTTTCTAGAAAATTTTTTTGATAATTGTTTTTGTTTTGTTAGAGACCCATGATGGAGTCCAGGACATGGCTTGTGATACTTTCATTAAAATAGCTCAAAAGTGCCGCAGGCATTTTGTTCAGGTTCAAGTTGGAGAAGTAATGCCATTTATTGATGAGATTTTGAACAACATTAACACTATAATTTGTGATCTTCAGCCTCAACAGGTATGTGGATCAGCAAGCATATTTTTCTTAGAAAGTAACTACTGTTTTAATGAGAATTTATTAATGGGAATAGAAAGAAAGCCACTCTTGAATTCAGTTCAAGTGTTTCTGTGGTTAGGTTTTTATAGTGAGGCAGAAATTCAACCAAAAGTTTGTTAGGCTGTTTTCCTACTTAATATAAATTATTTCTGACACTTTAACAAAATTAGTTTAAGTGTATATGTGGATTGTTTGTGTGTGGTTTTCCTTATTATGATGCATGCAAGTAAATTGTCTGCCTTTTAACATAGGTCCATACATTTTATGAAGCTGTGGGGTACATGATTGGTGCACAAACAGACCAAACAGTACAAGAACATTTGATAGAAAAATACATGCTACTTCCTAATCAGGTTTGGGATAGCATAATCCAGCAAGCAACCAAAGTAAGTTTTATTACTTTTTGTAAAAGTTCTAATGGAAATTGAGAAAATTACATTTACAGAAGTAGTAAATTTAGTACCTTTGACATGTATATCTGATCCATAAGTGCTTCTATGTGTACTTTTGCACATTGAAAAAATTGTAATATTTTTATTCTGTTTTGATGGAAAATTGGGAATATTTTGCTCTATTTTTAGTAATGAAGACTTTTACATTAGTTTCACCGTTTAACATTATAAATGTGATGGTGCTTTGGAGTAATGTGGGTAATGTTTTTTGCTTTAGCTACAAGAATAATTCTCATATGTTAAATGGAGTTGTTTTTTGTCCTTCGCAGAATGTGGATATACTTAAAGATCCTGAAACAGTCAAGCAACTTGGTAGCATATTGAAAACAAATGTGAGAGCCTGCAAAGCGGTTGGACACCCGTTTGTGATTCAGCTTGGGAGAATTTATTTAGATATGCTTAATGTATACAAGTGCCTCAGTGAAAATATTTCTGCAGCTATTCAAGCTAATGGTAAGTGATTCTGAATTCTTATGGAATGATGTATTAATAAGTCAGTTCTGCATTCACTGCCTTGGCATAAGCATTCAGCACTTCTCACAGATTTAAATTAATCCGTCCCATGTTTCAGGCAATCCTAGACAATTTTTTTAACCACTCACATGCCCCTTTCCCCTATAAAATTAGTCTTAGTTTATTTTCCCAGGAAATTCATCTGTGTACTCTTGTCTTTAAGTTTTCTAATGGTAAATGGGAACTAATAGTGTCTGAAGTACATGTAACTGCCAGTGTAGAATTTTAGTTGTTAAGTTGGATTCCACCTGATTGTATTTTTTAGGTGAGATGGTTACAAAGCAACCATTGATTAGAAGTATGCGAACAGTAAAAAGGGAAACTTTAAAGTTAATATCTGGTTGGGTGAGCCGGTCCAATGATCCGCAGATGGTAAGTGAGATGTGCTTTTTGTTTTTAAAGTTGATGCTGCATTCTCTGGAATGTGCATATATTCTGTATGCGTTTAGCTCTTTTAAAGGTAATTAGATGTTTACATCTGGCATTATTTTATAACATTCTATTTAGTGGAGTCCTTAAGTACATTAAAATAATAAGATATATACCATCTTCGAAAGAAATTGCTGTTAGTGGTGGGGGCGTTGGTGATGTAACAAGATAGCTGAGATGATTGGGTCGTTTTTATTTTTCCATGGATAGAGTTCAGATGAAATTTTTGTTTTCCTCATGGCTTTGAGAGCAATTTGCAAAGCTGTCATTAGTTTGCCTCTTCAGTGGTGGGGGGAGTAAGCACTTTCCTAGTTGAAGGTTTAGTCTCTTTTGCTCTCTTATTCCTGTTAGTCTTAAATGGTTTTCAGAAACTAAACCAGCTCCATATGCCTCAACTTGGGGAAAATGAGATTTATGTTTAGTTATTGTATACCTTTCATTTTCTTGATCCTGGAAACATTACCAAAACTCCTATCCTGTTTATCACTATTGTGTGGAAGTAGCACTGACAACTGTGCTACTTACTTTCATAATTTTGAACTTTCAATATTGTTCCTATTGATATGGAAATTTTTTTCAGGAAATTCTCAAGGTATCAAGCTTAAATACCGAAAGGTTTTAAACATGTATTATGTATGAGATCAGAACTGTATTTAAAATTGGAAAGTAAAAAGTAGGATGAATTGAAGGAATTGAGAAGTTCATAATTTACAACAACTTAGGCAATAATTTCAGGAGTATCAGTGGTAATAAGAAGAAGGGTCTCATTATGTTTTACAACTAAGGTTTATGTTGAGGTTTGGGGCTGTGAATTCAAAGATAGTCAAACACTTCAGATCCAGTATATAGGAAAATAAATTATTTCAGTGTTAAGAGTAGAAATGTGAGGGTGGGGGAGGAAAAAATAAATGAGTCATGGGTATGAAATGTATAATGTGGGGAATATAGTCAATAACTCATATCTTTTTATGGTGACAGATCATAACTAGACTTAATGTGGTGATCATTTTGAAATGTATAAAAATACCAAATCACTCACTATGCTGTGTAGCAGGAAGTAACATCGTGTTGTAGATCAACAAACATACAACGAACTCATAGAAAAAGATACCAGATTTGTGTTTACCAGAGGTGGGGGAATGAGGGGAGGGGAAATTGGATGAAGGCAGTCAAAATATATAACGTTCAGTTTTAACATAAATAAGTACTAAGGATGTAATGTACAAGCATGATAAATACAATTAACACTGCTGTATGTTATATAAGAAAGTTTGTTAAGAGTAAATCATAAACGTTTTCATCACAGTTTTTTTTTTCTATTTGTATCTATATGATGATGTTCACTAAACTTATTTTATAATCATTTCATGTATGTAAGTAAACTTAGCACTATACATTAATCATGTCTCAATAAAACTTGAAGGAAGAAAAAGAAGTGAGACTCAGTTCTAGTTAAGAGAAACCAAGTAGGTAAAAGGAAAAATAATTTTGTGTTTATCCTTCAAATCTTAACTAGTTTTGTATGGTGGGACGCTACTAACTAGTAATCTTCAGGTAAATGAAACATGGTTATATTTATTGTGTACATCTTAATGGAGAACCTATTAAAAGCATAGAAGTTACGCCTTACTAAGACTGTATTTATTGAGAATCTTGGAAACCCTCACACACAGTCTTTCTGGCATAGTCCAGTTCCTTTTTTGAGAGTAAGTGATGGTTATTATTTCTGATTATTAAAATATCAACTAACATTCATTAAATTAAAAAAAATCATTGAGTGGGTGTCTACTTTTGGTTAGATATGAGTACCTTGGTACAGTATTGGTGAGGAGGACTCTACTTTGAGGTTACCCATCGCATACACACAGTATTCCTAGAATCCTGGTCCTGCCACAATACTTAGAGCGTCAGGCCCCAGTTTTCTTTAGTAATTACAGATTTAAACTATGCAATGTCCATGGCCCTTCTCAGCCTATTGTGATTTCTCGCTTTCTCTTGGTAAAGTTTTAATATACAAAAATTTTTAAAGCACAGGAGTTTCCAGTTTTCAGCAGATGATCAACCTAGATTAAATCTTACAGATGACATTGACCTAGCTGCTTAATAAGAGTTAGCAAGTGCCTACATTAAAATTGAAAAGTTGTGGATTTTTTGTTTTTTTGTTTTTTTTAAACAGGTAGCTGAAAATTTTGTTCCTCCTCTGTTGGATGCAGTTCTCATTGATTATCAGAGAAATGTCCCAGCTGCTAGAGAACCAGAAGTGCTTAGTACTATGGCTATTATTGTCAACAAGTTAGGAGGACATATAACAGCTGAAATACCTCAAATATTTGATGCTGTTTTTGAATGCACATTGAATATGATAAATAAGGTATGTGATTTGCATTTCAGTTACATAACGGGAGGTTCTGCAGTATGTCCTTATCACTTTTAAAAGCATAAATGATGGCTGTCTGTGAGTACAGCATAAACTTTGGGCTCTGATATTAAATATTTGAACTTCTAGATAAGAAAAATACTTGGTTTTTAAATTTACAAAAGTAAATTTGATAGATTGTTTATTCAAATAGCAGCTAGCATTTATTGAAAACTTGCTGCATTTTAGTCACTGGCTTTTTAAAGTGTAGTCTGTGCTTATAAGGAATGGGAAAATGTATTAATCAAAAAGAAAAAAATGTACATTTAAGTGTACACATTTACACAGTAGATAACAATTTTTCTAATCTGTATTAGTGATCTCAAAGTCACTTAAAAGTGGTAATAACAGCCTCAGAGTTAATAGAAAATATGACGGTCTTTATGTGGGTTTTGTTGAGTTCTCTTTATAATAAGGTGAACTTGTATTCCTTCACTTTGGTAATTCATTTGTCTAATAAATAGTAATTTTGTCTTCCCTGGCAGGTGAATTCTGTTATCTTTTGAGTTTGACTTTCACATCTTACGGGGTCCACTAACAACGCCAAACATTTATACTGAATTAGGGCTTGCTTTCCCCCTTCCATTTAACATAATTCAGGCATTGAAACTTTATTTTGTTCCCACTATTTGTTTTTAGGACTTTGAGGAATATCCTGAGCACAGAACGAACTTTTTCTTACTACTTCAGGCTGTCAATTCTCATTGTTTCCCAGCATTCCTGGCTATTCCACCTGCACAGTTTAAACTTGTTTTGGATTCCATCATTTGGGCTTTCAAACATACTATGAGGAATGTAGCAGATACAGGTAAATACATAGAAACGATGTTCTTTATTCATTTGCCTACCAACCCCACAGTCCGTGTACAGACACTTACAGGTAGGTGTATAGTGGTAGACAAGTAGGTATCACTTCACTTGTCATGGTTTTGTTTGAATGCATCAATTGCATAGATAGGTCTGAGTAAGTCCTATAAACAGTTTAATCAGATCCAGAGTGAGTTCATAGGCAGAATTGAGTTACGGGGAGATGGGCATAAGATTCAAGGCAGGGAGACCATCACTCACCCGTATCCTCACCAGTGTTTCCTTTTCCCCATATGCTTTTCCTCTGTGGCACCGAGGGTCAACTAAGGATAAAACAAAAAGACTTTATAGTTGGAGGGTTTGTTTTCCTTTTAAATAGTAACTGTTTTATGTAATAGAAGAATCTACTCAGTTGCACTGCTTTTGGAGTGGATGTAGAGAGAATCAACTAAACCTTCAGAAATACTGGAAAGGTGGTAATGGTTAGATTATAGCCTGTAAGTTAGCAGACATTGATTCCAGTTTAACTCCATTACTGAGTCAAGATAATTTAGGCAAATAATTGTCATTAGCAAAAGAAGAGGGGCGAATGGACTTTGAATGAATTGTTTAATAGCTGAAACACTATCATGAATGTCAGTATGTAATAACGTTGTTGGCATTATATGTCTTTTAGGCTTACAGATACTTTTTACACTCTTACAAAATGTTGCACAAGAAGAAGCTGCAGCTCAGAGTTTCTATCAAACTTATTTTTGTGATATTCTTCAGCATATCTTTTCTGTCGTGACAGACACCTCACATACTGCTGGTAAGAATTTAAAGCCATAAAAATATGTGTTCCGGTTGCTATTACATCTTGGAGTTAATGATGTCCTTCTTATCAACAGGTTTGACAATGCATGCATCTATCCTTGCATATATGTTTAATTTGGTTGAAGAAGGAAAAATAAGTACACCATTAAATCCTGGAAATCCGGTTAACAACCAAATGTTTATTCAGGAATATGTGGCTAATCTTCTTAAGTCTGCATTCCCTCATCTTCAGGAGTAAGTATAAATAGACTTTTTAATAAACTTAAATTTTTAAGTTTTTTTTTTAAAGCAATTAATTAATCATTGTGTTTTGACTTGCAGTGCTCAAGTAAAGCTCTTTGTGACAGGACTTTTCAGCTTAAATCAGGATATTCCTGCATTCAAGGAGCATCTTAGGGATTTCCTGGTACAGATAAAGGTATGTATTTTATTTGCAGTTGCAGAAGTATTGACTAAATACTGATTGAATTCTTGCATCCAGAATTGACCACTTTTTGTAATGCAAAATGAGTGGGTTTTAAAATATGTGTAGTCTTACTCTTTTGAGACTGATTACAGAAAGAAACACTTTCAAAGTGAAGGCCAGGAAGAGGAGATAGGTTTGAATTGTTCGGGGGAACTTTTTAATATAATTCATTTCAGAATATCTATTGCAACATTGTGATTGAATCCCATAGGTATTTTTAAAGGAGTGGAATGGGTGAAAGAAACACATTGGTAGTTCCTTTTGGGATTTTCCATTTTGTTAGTAAGGAATTCATTTTAGGGGGGAACATGATAATTAGCAGATAACCAGCCTATTTTTACTGTTGTTACAATGCTCCATTTACTTATGGGAAGAGGGATTTTTCTTGTATCATCATGCTTTAAAGAAATACAAAAAGTACCATAAAACTCATGAGTAGTTGATGAGTTATCTATGTCTGTTAAAGAATTGGTCACATAAGATATTTAGGGTTTTTTCCCTCCAAAATACAAAGGTTTTGTTGTTGGGTTTTGTTTTTTGTTTGTTTTTTTACTGTAAATATAAAATTAGTAAAAAAACAAACAAACTAATTCATAAAGTAGAGAGTGTATAAAGGATGAAAATTGTCTGAAACACAGCTGTGAGGACAATTATAGTTAAACTTGCTCATTAGTCTTTCTTGGTATCATTGCTTATGGAGTATATTTTGTATATGGCATTATACTATCCCTCTTTTGAAATCTTTTTTCCCCCCAACTAACACCTTTGGTTTTTAATTCAATTGTGTAGAATTATAAAAATAATATACCATAATTTAAACTCAATAATTGATGGATAAATTATATTGCTTGTGTAAACTGGGAGGTGCTTATCTACACTTTTTTTTTTCCAAAGGCAAGTCATTTTCCGAATTGAGGTTTACTAAAGTATGTTGACATTTCAACTATCTGTTTCCACAGGAGTTTGCAGGTGAAGATACATCGGATCTCTTTTTGGAAGAAAGAGAAACAGCCCTTCGACAGGCTCAGGAAGAGAAACATAAACTTCAGATGTCTGTCCCTGGCATCCTTAATCCACATGAAATTCCAGAAGAAATGTGTGATTAAAGTCAGAAGTCATGCTGGGTTTTTGTTTTTTTTTTTTTTTTTCTGTTTCTGTTTCTTTTTTTTTTTTTTTTTTTTTTTCCTCTGCAACTCTTGTTAGCAGATGAAAACAGCATCTGGATATTTGTCGACCAAAATGATGCCAATTTGTAAATTAAAATGTCACCTAGTGGCCCTTTTTCTTATGTGTTTTTTGTATAAGAAATTTTCTGTGAAATATCCTTCCATTGTTTAAGCTTTTGTTTGGTCATCTTTATTTAGTTTGCATGAAGTTGGAAATTAAGGCATTTTTTAAAATTTTACTTCATGCCCATTTTGTGGCTGGGATGGGGGGAGGAGGCAAATTCAATTTGAACATATACTTGTAAATTCTAATGCAAAATTATACAGTTTTTCCTGTAAACAATACCAATTTTTAATTAGGGAGCATTTTCTTTCTAGCCTGTATTTCAGTCTAGAAGAAAAGATAATGAGTAAGACAAATTGCGTTGTTAAAAGGATTATTATAGTGCTGCATTGTCTGAAATTAGCACCTCTTGGACTGAATTGTTTGTCTAGGCTACATGTATTACAAGTCTGTTTGGCAAGTTTGCAGCAGGATCATGTGCATATCATCCCATTGTAAAGCGACTTCAAAAAATATGGGAACACAGTTAGTTATTTTTACACAGTTCTTTTTGTTTGTGTGTGTGTGTGCTGTCGCTTGTCGACAACAGCTTTTTGTTTTCCTCAATGAGGAGTGTTGCTCATTTGTGAGCCTTCATTAACTCGAAGTGAAATGGTTAAAAATATTTATCCTGTTAGAATAGGCTGCATCTTTTTAACAACTCATTAAAAAACAAAACAAAACTCTGGCTTTTGAGATGACTTATACTAATTTACATTGTTTACCAAGCTGTAGTGCTTTAAGAACACTACTTAAAAAGCAAAATAAACTTGGTTTACATTTATTTTCCCTTTATTGGCTCAAACTTATTCCTATATTAATGAAAGTAGTTATTTGTGTTTAGGTATTAGGTAACATTTTTAAATGAAGTTTGAAACCTGTTGACTACTAAATATTATTTCTAAGGTTATTAAGTAAAGGCAGCACTTGTATAAAATGAACATGCTCCTGAGATACCTTCTGTTCCCAAGAAACAAGTCCTTCCTGTGACAGCTTGGTGCACATTTTACCTTTATTTGCGGTTAAAAAGCATCTTCTTTATTCTGGTTAGGAGCTAGGGGTAACAAAGCTTAAAATTAGCCTTAATGAGAACCAAGGGGCAAAAAGCTACTGCACATATTCTTGATTAATTGCACTCTTGTAAAACAACCCTTGTAAGTAGTCCCTTTAAGAAAGGTGGGCGGAGAGGAAAAAATGTGTAGAGTGCCTACGAAATATGAAAAGGGAGTAGAAAAAGGAAACCAACTTGGGTAAAGCTGTTTCCAGAGGATTAAATTAGCCTTCTATAAACCTAGACTAAAACCTAAGCATTTGAAGTGCCTCACGTTCGTGGAGAATCAGCAACTTGGTATAATTGCTGTACTCCTAACTTTATAGGTCTTTGGCAAAAACTAGCATCATTTTAGTAGAATGTAATCATACATAAAATAGTCGTATTTTAGAACAGATGGTAAGATTTTTAAATGTGTTCAAAGAGGAATATTGAAGGACTTTGTTTAAAACTTCAACTTTGTTCAAAGCTTGATTTGATCACTGGTATTTGCCTAAAAAGAGGTTTTCTTGGATCAGTCAAGACTTCAAGTCCAAATCGTTTGCTGTATTTGAAATCAGCTGTAAGTTCATGTTTGTTTTAGAACAGCTGTCACCATTTCCATCAGTGGTCACATGTAATTTTCTTACCCTATAGCCCCATTGCCTACCTTGATATGTTCTGGATGTTTAAGAAACCAAGCTTTGACCAAAATGAGACTATGATAGCTATAGCAAATTAAATCTAGGGTGGGCATTTTTTGCTTAATTGAAAGTTAATCATATCAGGCCAGCCTCAAGGTATTTGACAGCAAAGCACACTGATAAACTGGCCATTCGAGACGTTTGGTTTAGTGCTGTTTAACTCTTGGAACAAGACAATGTCTCAGTTACAAATTGTGAAAGAGAACTAGAATTGTCTCATAAGTGGGTCTGAATCCTGGTCTAGCCACCCATTAGAATCTTGGGCAAGTCATTTGAACTTTGAAGATGGGATCACAAAGCTAATTCCTGAGTCAGTTGTGAGGATATCTCAACCAACAGTAGGATGCATTTTTTTCTTCACATTTTAGCATGTCTGGAAATCAGGGTGTATTTTATAAACAATGGCACCTGAAAATTACAGTGGCGAGGCAATACCACTGACATTTCCCTGCTTGTCCCTGTGTGAACTTAGTTATAATGGTTTGTAAGCATTTATTTAATTGCTATTTAAAAGTGTGTTACAAAGGATTGCTCAGCAACAAAATAAAATGTTAACTTATATGCAAAATGGCAGAGGCAGCAGGACATAAACTAGATAATAAAGGGAGGAAATACTCATTGTTGGAAGGATAGTCACACTTCCATATTTTCTTGCAAAGTGGCAACCAGGTTTTTTGGGGGACCTAAGCAGGGGAGCTGCCCATAAGTTATAATGCAAAGAATTGTCCACCAAATGCCAAGCAGTGCAGTTTTATTCATAAGAAACATTGAAATTTCAAAAAGGCTGCTGTAAACAGTTCATGTATTTTGTAGTAAGGACTATCACATTGTCACAGTTGAAATTGTTTTCTTGTTCTCAATGGTACATAAAATTAATGGTACATCTTGCAACTGATATCTTAGAATTGAAATAAAGCAGAAAGTAAAACAAGTGTGAGTTCAGTCTTCACAGGCTGTCAACTCCACATTGAGTCAAATCTATGAAAGACTGACTCGGGTGCAGAAGTTTCATGATTTGATGCCAACAGATGCAAGGATGGAGTTGGAAAAAAATACAGTGTTAGAAGACTGAGAAATTAATTGGTCTGATTTGCTGGTGTATGTATTGGATTTTCCTCCCAGAAGGTTTCCAGCAGAATTCAGTCTGTAACGTGTGAAGACTTAGGTCTATGGAAAAGAGGTTCAAGAAGTTCTAAGTCACGTAGTCAACCAATTCTGGTGTTGTGATGAGAAGCTCAAGAACAAAATGGATTATTAAGTTACATAAAAGTATATTAATAAGTAGTACTTTGGTACTTAAGTACTGTTGTAAAGTTAACATAAGTACTGTTGTAGAGTTTCTTACTGCTTTTTGTGCTTTTCATCTCTGATACATTCTGGGTAAACTTAAAAAATTAACTGTAATTCCATAATATATGTAGTCCATGTTTAGATTTCCCCAGCAGTTCCTAAGAATTGTCTTTCATAGCTTATGTTTTTCCAAATAGGTATCCAATTCAGGTTCATGCTTTTTATATTTGTAGTTTTTAATTTCAATGATCGTTGTTTACTTGAAAAATATTTGGTTACTATGCGAACCTGTTTTTTTAAATATCTTCTCTTTTTTCATGTTTATCTAAGCATAGTTTATATTCTATATTGTCTGTTGTCCCGATTGACAAAAGCCCTCCTCCGTACCCTACCCCCTTGCCTTTAGAGTCCACTTAACAATTTTATTTACAATTTTATTCTAGATGCCCTAGGGAGTAAAGTCTTACTAGCTTGCAAAGTGGTTATGTATTTAAGAATATTTTTATAAATGAACATTTTAAGGTTTTTTTTGCTCATGTAACAAGAAAGGTAGTAACAGTGACTTATTATAGTTTATTTTGTTGTGCTTATATCAGTGACATCCAGAGAACCAATACAGAACTTGGGAAGTGCTGCTTTATGATATAAGGTTCTGGCGATTTAGGAATTTTTTTCTATCCCCAGCACTTGGATTATACCCCAAGGTCAAATATGGCTGTGGGAATTTCAGCTATTATACCTGCATTCTAGGCAGCAGGGAAGATAAAAGCTTCCCCTTTTAAGACTCAGAACAAGTTGCAGAACACTTTTGAATACATCTCCATAGCCCCACCCCATAAGAGAAGCTGAGAAATACAGTCTTAAAGCTGGATGTGTTGCTACTCTGAATAGAATTGGCATTCTATTAATGAGGAAGGGGGAGAGTGAATTGAAAATAGCAGTCTTAACCACAAGTTCAGCAAAATTTAAGTGAAAGTAAAGGACAAAAGGCAGTTGACTCTGGGGAAAGTAAAATCTCTAAGCATCGAGGTACTGAAAATGCCAAAGTAATTGCTCTTCTTACAGTGGCAGCTGTCTTTGTCATTCACTGTACACAATTCAAAAAAATACCCATCTGTACAGGGTGGCAGACAAAACCATTTACTCCTTGTCTTTGTTACTAATTGCTGTGTGGTATCAATTTTCAAGATAAAAAGAAACTACTGAAACTAACATCCTGACATTACAAGAGGAAGACTTTAAAACCTAAAAGAGAGGAAGTGATACAGAAGTTGAGGAGGAAAGGCCATGTCTAAGAGCTGGGAAAGTTTATGTGTGGGAAACCTGTTGTTTCCATTGTGAAAAAGGTCTTTTGGACAAATGGGTATCTAAACTTACAGAGTCCTTTTCTTGATCTACTCCTAAGTGAGCTATCACTGCTCTCACCTCTGTCAAGACACCTGAGGAAATTACGTCTTTTCCCCAAAGTTTGCTGACTAAACTAGACCTTTTCTTTCCTGACATGGAAGTACCTTCTCCATTTTCAGAAATCTTCCTTTATCCGCTCACCGTGTATTTCTTTGGAGCCTATTATAGATTAACTTGCATTTAATTTTTTACATCTCTTCTTCTCTTAGTCTGTTAGGATAAGACCAGAGCTTCATGCAAGCTGGGATACACTTTTTTGTGCTCCAGCAAGACATGCGTAAGAGATCCAGCCTGAACGTTAATTCTCTGTACTTGATACCCTAACTGAAGTTCCTAACCCAGAATGTCCTTTTCTTACAACTGTAACAGGAAAAGAAACTCCAGGCCTCCCACACTTTGATCTCAAAGTCCTGAGATCAGCCATTCAAAATGAGATCAGGCTTATTCAACATGCCCCATCAGGTAAGAGCAAACCATTCTTAAGTTTATTTTACCTTTTTTATGATTCATCCAACTCTTAGGCACAGAAAGTAGTGATGTACTTTACACCTTGTTCAGACTATTGGTAATTGTCCACAAGAAATCCTTTTATTCCTGAGTCCACCTCAAATCTGGATCTTCACAGACATTTAAAAAGGTAGAACCGAGACTTCTCTGGTGGCGCAATGGTTAAGAATCCGCCTGCCACTGCAGGGGACACGGGTTGGATCCCTGGTCCGGGAATATCCCACATGCCGCAGAGCAACTAAGCCCGCGAGCCACAACTACTGAAGCCCATGCACCTAGAGCCAGTGCTCCTTGGTAAGAGAAGCCACCGCAAAGAGAAGCCCGCGCACCACAACTAGAGAAAGGCTGCGTGCAGCGAAGACCCAACACAGCCAAAAATAAATAAAATAAAAATAAGTAAATAAAAAGGTAGAAGCAATGTCCTGAGCTTTGAAGTTGATGAACCTGCCCTTTAGGTTCCCTTAAGCATTACAAATAGTGTGTTAACTGGCAGAAATAATTAACCAGTTAGTCTATGTTAGTCTATGGGAAGAAAATTTTCTGCTTCTGAAGGTGATTGCAGCTAATTCACAAGTGAGCTGTCAGGAGGCTACAGCGTTAAAAATAGAAAAGACCACATAACAATTGCTTAGATTCATCCATGCATAGCCACACACAAAAAAATCTTCCTGATATGGGACTTCCCTGGTGGTCCAGTGGCTAAGACTCCACACTCCCAATGCAGGGGGCCCGGGTTCAATCTCTGGTCAGGGAACTAGATCCCACATGCCGCAACTAAGATTCTGCGTGCTGCAACGAAGATCCCTCACGCAGCAATGAAGATCCGTGTGCTGACCTGGCACAGCCAAATAAATAATTTTTTTAAAAAATCATTCTGATAGATTTTAGTAAGCTAGATTGCTCTCCTTTTTGGTCAGTAATCTTTGTTCCATGAGGTGATGTGCAATAAATTACACTTCCCCATAATATTTATGCATTTTGTGCTCCACAGAGTCTTAGCTGACTAGTTAAATTTCTTGTGCTGGACTAGGCTCTGCTTGTCTCTTTTTTTTTTTAATTCCCACTTTTTTTTTTTAATGTATGTCTATTTTAAATTTTTATTTATTTATTTATTTCTGGCTGTGTTGGGTCTTCGTTTCTGTGCGAGGGCTTTCTCTAGTTGCGGCAAGTGGGGGCCACTCTTCATCGCGGTGCGGGGGCCTCTCATTATCGCAGCCTCTCTTATTGCGGAGCACAGGCTCCAGACGCGCAGGCTCAGTAGTTGTGGCTCACGGGCCTAGTTGCTCCGCGGCATGTGGGATCCTCCCAGACCAGGGCTCGAACCCGTGTTCCCTGCATTGGCAGGCAGATTCTCAACCACTGCGCCACCAGAGAAGCCCCTCTGCTTGTCTCTTAATTTAAAATCTCTGCTTTCTGACCGCCAAGGTAAAGAAGAGAGGACTCTTTTAGAAACAATTATAAAAAAAAAAAAACAACAGCGTTCATTTTTTACCTCTCAGCAATTCAAGCTCTAACTCCAAAGCTTGTATTAATTTAAAATAAATTTTGTTTATATAACTGTATGAAGTTATAACACATATCTAGGGTAGGAAATAGTGTTAATTCATAAATTGTACCTGTTAATATTCACCCAAGTTGTAAACTAATGCACTAATTTGTTGTTGTGTTTGCTTCGACCTTAGTTCTTCAGGGTGACTTCTGATGCCGTTTTGTTTTGTCATTTTGTCTCCATGAAGCAGCTGTGTGAAGCTTATATTAGTTAGTTAAAAGAGCTTCCAGAATTTTTCTGAATTCAGTCATCACAAAATATATAGATGATTAATATTAATGAATTTTCCTGGATTCAATGGAATCATCATCTTTGAATAGCTACAGAGTTACTTAATAGATATAAAGACACAACCTCAGGAAAGATTCATAGATTTTGGCAAGTCTGAACTATGCTATAAATTTCTCAGGCTGCCTTTGCAAAATAAATTTGAGAATGTGCCTGGATTGCTGGTCATCTACTCCATTAAGGTGACTCGTTTCAGAATATCTATGGAATTTTGGAGATAAGAGTTTCAGAATAATCTTGAAAAGTATGTATTCAAACACAGCATAGTCCAGCTGTGGTTCTGTGAAAGCATATTGTTTTTCATGAAACTTCTAAAATAGAAGCTGAAAGCTATAAGTTTGAAAAATACTATTTCTCCTCACTGATTCTTAGAAAAAGACTTTTTAAAAAAATTCCAATAATCATGCATTCAAATTTCAAAAAAACATGTATTCCTCTGACAACTTTCTTGCTTCTCACTTTTGAATTCTAAGAAGGGGAAGAGAGAGACAGACAAAGACAGAAATGACAGGACAAAAAATCTTACCAAGAGCTTGTTACCAGCATCATAAAGCTATAGACCCCCTCTTCCAAAATGCTCTTTGCTTTGCCCACAAGGAACTTAGGAGCTATGCCTTCTGGAATTGTCCCTTGGAATTTTCACATTGTGAGGCAATAAATGAATGAGAGGTATGACTTTTTTTTGTAAAGTGGGAGATAGGATATTTGAAAGGGAAGTGAAGAGTTAAACTGGCAAATGGCTGAAACATTTTGGGGCAAATCACTGTTAACAAAGTTCGTACTGAAGTTGATTCCCTTAAAGGTACTTAAAGAGTACCCCGTGAGAAACATTTGTGTACATAAAAGAAGCAAGTAGTCCAATGTGAAGACTTCTGGTCTTCAACATCCAGCATGATTCAGGCCATACCTGTTACCTTTTCAAGTTTGCCTCGCACTTAGAGGATAATTTAACATGAAGTTCATGAAGTTTAGACTTCAGGGCCCCTGTTTTGCAGGAGCTCCTTCCAAAGCCCTTAGCTATGTGTGACATTTGCAGTATTTGTCAGTTTTTGAAATTTGTGATTATTATGATTTCTGTTCTCACTCTGAGTATTCACTTTTGTACATAATTTTATATTTGCAGTTTTGTATTTTTCTTGAAGCAGTACCCCCTAATTGTGTAAGCTTTTGGATAACACAGAACCTAGATCCACCCCTATTTGCACCATTTTGTACTTACTTGTTTTCCTTTAGTCCCACAGTTACTTTGAGGATGGGGTTACTATTCTGAAAACAGAAAAATTAAATGAACCTGTGCATCCTAGATGCTGTGATTCCTTGAGCCTTCTTTCCCTTCTTGGTTCCCAGGAAAACTAGTAGCTAGACCCTCAGGCTTCTGGCAGGAGACTGCAAGGACCTCCTCTGGGAATCTGTCCAGCTACGAAGGAAGGAACCAAAGATACTGGCAGAAGTTCCAGTTGGACCTGTCTACAATGAAGGTCATAGTAGATGAGCCCCGCTCATGGGCATAGCCTTCCAGTTAATTTTTTTATTCTCGCACTTTAAGTATGAATGGACAACTAAGGATTATCAGGCATCTGAAGGCAGCCTCAATATGAAAGATAAAACAGAAAACGAACAGAAAAAAAAAAAAAAACCTCGAAGAAAACAGAGACCATGCACAGGCAAGAAAAGTAAACAAACTATCACCAGTAACCTCAGAGAAGTTAAGATACATTATAGCAACCAAGAAATAAGAAGAGAATAATATATTAAAGGTAAATTTAGAGAACAAAAAGGAACTTTTGCAAGTTAGGTTGTTTATTTCTGCTATTCTTTGAGTTGAAGGATAAGTTGAGGAAATCTCCCCAGAATAGAGTAAAAAGACAATTTACACAAAATAGTGATTTGACATTAGCATACATTATGAAATGATTACCATCATAAGTCTAGTAACCATCTGTCCCCATACAAAGTTATTACAATATTATTGACTATACTCCTTATGCTATATATTACATCCTAGTAGCTTATTTATTTTGTAACAGGAGGATTGTACCTCTTAATCCCCTTCACCTATTTCATCCCACCCCTAACCCCTCCTCTCTGGCAACCACCCAGAGTTCTCTGTATCTATGAGTCTGTTTCTGTTTTATGCTTGCTTGTTTTGCTTTTTAGATTCTACGTTTGTAATCATTTAAATCGTTGGCCCATCTGGAATTTTAGTGTTTTCGTGTAAGATGCTGTTATTTTACTGCATTTATTTCAGTCTTTTCTTGTTCATGTTTTTATACATAGATATAATCATAGTGTATATACAATTTATATTAAGCCTAAATGTTCTTTCTTAGCCTGGAGAGGCTTAACCATTTTGGGGGGAGATGTAATGAAATTTCAGACAAATGCATATATACTACAAATTTTGTATATAATTTCAGGTCTCTAATTAGATATAGTTTTTACACAAACAATAGCTTATTGCACACTGGGCTTTCTCACCTAGTGAGTCACATATCTTGCCTGTTGTCCCATATCAGTATGTAAAGAGCTTCCTCTTTATTATGGCTGTATTATATTCCATTAGATGAATATACCATAATTAATTTAACCATATAGTACTATGATGAACATAGTACAATATCATGTAGAGATTAAAGGAGTCTGGAGCTGTACTGCCTGGGTTTGAATTCCAGCTCCAGCACTTACTAGCTGTGTGACTTCTCCGAACCTCAATTTCCTTATCTATAAAATGGGAAAGTACCCATCTGTAAAATGGGAATCATACCAACCACATTAGTTTATGAGGATTAAATGAGTTAATATATATAAAGCATTTAGAACAATGTTCGATCCAGAAGTAAGTGCTAATTTCTTGGTAATACTCTGGAGAAACTTATACATGTGTGAGTATATACAAATGATAAATTTCTAGCAGCAAAATAGCTGGACCAATGGGTTTGTGTGTTTGTAACTTTAATGGATTTAGATCTGGGCTGAAATATGGCCTTAGTTGCTGCTATGTGAAAAAATTATTTAAATTCTACTAAAATGCATTAGTTCAAGCTAGTCATTCTAAGATACCATGATGATCATTGATAAATGGGTCTCCTGACATAGTGACATCTGAGAAACATTTGCAGCATTTCTACCAGTTCAGTTCATTTCACAACAGGAAACCTGCCCTTTAGAAGGATCTCTGTTTATCCTTATCCTTTATGTAGTTGCTACTACTCCTAAATAAAGTTTTTACTCTAGTTTTATTTTTATTGCAGTTTTTGATATTTATACATTGGGTACTTTATAACAAAATATTAAAAACAAACACCCAGGATTAAAAGACAGCAAAGTTGGAAAAGTTTCCTAACAGTCTTTTAAAATATAAAGTTGAATCTGCTGAATCTGCTGGAGGACAAAAGGGAGGTAGTACTAGTGATGATTTGTAGCCTGAACTTGAAACATTGTATAAAATAAGAACAGTCCAGAATGTCTTTTGATACTGTAGAAGAATTGGCACAATAATAAAGCAATTAGTTATATTTCCAGGATGAAAAAACAGCTTTATTATTTCAACAATATATATGGGTGGCTTATTATTGCAGGTTACATAAATGTAGATACAATTTAAAATAGTTAAATGTAGTATTATTAAAGGTTGAAAGTGCTAATAACCACATATTCCATCTAAATCACAATTCTCTTATAGCTGATGAGTTTTAACAATTGCAATTATCAGTGGGGAAATTTTTTTTAATTAAAATAATATCATGTTATTATTCAGCAGTAAAAAAAGAAAAAATACTAGTTATACATGCAACAAAGTGGATACATCTCAAAAGCATTATGTAGATGAAAGAAGCCAGACACAAAGGAATATATATGTACAACTGCATTTTAATAAAATTCATGAAAAAGCAAAACTAATGTGAGATAATAGAAAGTGATTATATGGGTATTATACATCTTTCAATACTCATCAAAATGACCTAATATGTGTATTTTTTTATGTTAATTATACCTTAATTTAAAAATATGATAGCAGTTAAAATATAATAGCATGTTTCTGAGCATGCAGTCTGTATGTACAATAAACCATTAGAAATGACGACTCCCAAGGTTTTTAAAAATCAAGATGTTGATAAAAGCAAGAAAAATTGTATATATTTATATTATATATATTATGTAAAATATATTTAGACATATATAACATAACCATCAACTGATTTTCACTCTATAGTTAAAATAATTGAAACTGAACAGTTTCAGATATAAAATATTTTAAAAGACTTCCAAAAAGCAGCACACATATATAATATATTATTATGATCTATATTAAATGGTTCTGCTTTTTGCAAAACATACATCTACTGAAATGTGAAAACTTTTAGGAAAACATACATCAAACTGGTAACATTTCATCATTATTGATGAGATTTCAGGTGTTTTATATAAAAGTATTGTAATAATTTACTTAAAACAAATAGAGAAAAGTAATTTTAAATTATTTACTTATTGAGCTTCAAAGCTCCAAAGATAAGTTAGTGGTTTTTATTGATCTTATGGAGATGATAGAATCATCTGAAATAATAGATCAAATTTATTATTAATATATTAAAAATGGGTTCAATAAGAAATCTTACATAAAATTCAAATTGAATTTTGTACAGACTGAGTGAGGGTTAGAAAGAAAATCTGGACTTTCAGCCAAAAGTTTAGAAAATTTTCCAGATTATTTTTTTTTTAATTTTTATTGGAGTATAGTTGATTTACAATGTTGTGTATGTTTCAGGTGTACAGCAAAGTGAATCAGTTATACATATACATATATCCACTCTTTTTTTTTTTTTTTTAGATTCTTTTCCCATATAGGCCATTATAGACTATTGAGTAGAGTTCCCTGTGCTATATAGCAGGTTCTTATTAGTTATCTGTTTTATATATAGTAGTCTGTATATGTCAATCCCAATCTCCCAATTTATCCCTCCCACCTTATCCCCTGGTAACCATAGCTTGTTTTCTACATCCATGACTCTACTTCAGTTTGGTAAGTAAGTTCATTTGTACCCTTTTTTTTTTTTTTTTAAATCAATTTTGTAAGTGAAATAGGGAGCATTTTCTTTTTTCTAATTTTATTTATTTATTTTATTTATGGCTGTGTTGGGTCTTCGTTTCTGTGCGAGGGCTTTCTCTAGTTGTGGCAAGCAGGGGCCACTCTTCATCGCGGTGCGCAGGCCTCTCACTATCGCGGCCTCTCTTGTTGCGGAGCACAGGCTCCAGTCGCGCAGGCTCAGTAGTTGTGGCTCACAGGCCTAGTTGCTCCGCGGTATGTGGGATCTTCCCAGACCAGGGCTCGAACCCATGCCCCCTGCATTAGCAGGCAGATTCTCAACCACTGCACCACCAGGGAAGCCCCTCATTATAGTTTTGATTTGCAATTTTCTGGATATTTGAATTCAGCATAAATTGACTGTATTCAACTATCTCTGGATAACGTGATTTAAAAATGTAAATCAAATAAATCACTTTAAATAGTGTTGGGTAAGTTTGATTTTTCTATCACAAATCAAAAAAAATCAAATTATATGGTTGAAAGGTAGGGAATTGAAATAATAATAATTGGAAGAATATTTGGATTTCCATGGGCAGCCTGTGATGCAAGAGCTGAAAAAGCAGTTTAGAAATTGAATCAAGCCTCATATATTTAATTTAACAGAAGTTATGGGGAATTCCCTGGTGGTCCAGTGGTTAGGACTCCAAGTTCTCACTGCCGAGGGCCCTGGTTCAATCCCTAGTCCAGGAACTAAAATCCCACAAGCCGGGCGGTGCAGCCAAAAAAAGAAAAAAAGGAATTATGAAACTTGAGTCAGCCTTTGGAAAGTAAAATTTTCTTTAAAGATTCGGTTTTAATAAACAGTATTCTAACAGATGTCATTTTTTTTTTTTGGCTTTACAAGAAGCCACTTTCAGTTATTAAAGATGATAGATTAATTCATAATTGATTAAAATGATTAAATATATAAAACTAAAGTAAGGAAACTATGAAAGACAAATGAAAGATATAGAAATGAAGAAATATGAAATATAAAACGAAACAAAATGTAGGGGACTTCCCTTGTGGCACAATGGTTTAAGAATCCACCTGCCAGTGCAGGGGACACGGGTTCGAGCCCTGGTCTGGGAAGATCCCACATGCTGCAGAGCAACTAAGCCTGTGCACCACAACTACTGAGCCTGTGCTCTTGAGCCCACGAGCCACAACTGCTGAGCCCGCATGCCACAACTATTGAAGCCCATGTGCCGAGAGCCCGTGCTCCGCAACAAGAGAAGCCACCACAATGAGAAGCACATGCACCCCAACAAAGTGTAGCTCGCCACAACTAGAGAAAGCCTGTGTGCAGCAACAAAAACCCAATGCAGCCAAAAAATAAATAAATGAAATTTTTAAAAAGCAAAAGACAAAATGAAGATTCGATTCTAAAAGAATAATTAAATTATCAAAGAAATTATATGAATATGAGTTTATTGTTTGATCATTAAAGTGAAGTAAAAAAATACAATGAACTTTCAAGTTCTTTCAACATTGAATCCTAAATCTTGGCCAGATTATAATTAGATGTTCTGTGGATTGAAGCTGAATAAAAATTAATATTATTAAGCTAGGTAATTAACTATGGGTTTCCAATAAATATATGATTTAGTTGATAGTAGAGATATTAAACATACACAAATTTCAGTATTATAAAAGTCAGAAACTTTTCAAAGTAATTTTTAGTGTAGTTCAGCAGAAGCTGAGATATAAATTCTCAACTTTTTGAATACATCTACTGACTCTCAGTTTAATGGGGAAGTCATTGGAAGAGTCTGACAATTCCCTCTGTTAAATCACCGCAGGGCTGCATTTAGTTAGCTAAGTGACAGTTGTATCAAATAAAAGGTAACACCAACAATTTCTAAAAATCAACCAAAGACTTGGTAGTTATAAGAACAATTTCATGATTGTGCCCTAACTTGGTAGTGTCTATAATATATGTAGTTTTAGTTTATTTAAGGAGTAAAAAGGAATATGATTTAATTAAATTTATTAATTTTGAATATCATTCCTGACTTTCATAAATATCACATTTTTTTCTTTTTTTTCCTTCACAAGCAATTTATGAGAATTCCTGTTTCTCTCTTTTTTTAAAAAAGTGTTTTGTTGGCCGGAATGTTTTGAGAATTTTCAAGGACAGAAGGTAAGTCCGATAAAGAATACAGATTACCTTCCTTTCATTTAGTGTTTTCCAGTTGACTTGGTTGCAAAGATAAATTATTTTCAAATAGTGCATTTTCATCTTTCATATGCTTCTTTGCTATTATTTCAGTTTGGTAAGGATCTTTCTAATCAGTTGAATATCTAATAGAGTGCACACATCGAAAGTGAATTCACAATGTCCTGTTTCTTCTAAACTTCTCTAATGGACTGCAAGTTGCTGTCATTCTCTACAACCCAAAAGTGGGTTGGTGGTCTTGTGGTTGTAGCCAGACCGCCGTAGCAACATTATGAGCCCCTGGAGGTAAAGTTCAGGTAAATGCTTGGCGAGTGAATGTTTTTCAGTTCTACAAATGCTAAGTCTACTTATGTGCTAGGTCCTGTTAGATACTGCAGTTGCAATGATGAGTAAAATATCTAGGGCCCTACCTAACACCAGAGATACAGAAAAAAAATTTAAAGTACTGAGTGCTACGAAAGGAGTGTGCACAAGTTGTGATAGGGTATGAAAGAGGGGTACCTAACCCAGAATTGACTGGGCATGTTGGGAAAGACAAGGGACACTGTTTTGAGTAGCCTTAAAGAACCAAGGAGTCAGCTCCGTGGAGAAGGCAGGAAGGGCAAAAGAAGCAGAGAAAACAGGAAGAGTGAATGGCCCAAAGCGTAGAGTGGTGTGATGTGTCTGCTAAGTGAACAGTTAGAGGCAGAGAGTGGCTCTTCTCTCCCACATTAGCAATCCTACTATGTACAAAGATAGGAGTTGTTAGGGATATGATGATGACTAATAATAAGCTGCTGTAACATTTAATCATCTCAAAAACCTTGTCGGATGCCAGATGAAGGAATCTGGGCAGGTCAAGTTTTCACTTGCCCCTGGTGACAGAATTAAGGAGTGACAGAGCAGCTAGGATGCAAATCCAGGCCTCCTGGCTCCATGTGTTCTTTCTACCATTGTTAGGAAGGCACAATGCAGTCCCGTGGAGGAGGACAGGGATGTGTAAGCATCGAATAGGAATACAAATACAATGTTAAAATAATGCTTTGATGTCAGAGGGAGAATTCTGTCTGAAAGTAATAGCATTAGGTCTTTTAAGAATGATCTGTTGCTCAATCTCAGTAGTAATCTTGAAAGTACAATTTAAAACAATGAGAGCATTTCACACAAAGATTAAAAAGGTCTGATAAGACCAAGTTTAATGAGGATGTGAAGAATCAGGAAATCTCATGCCTGCTGCTGAGAGTATAAATTAGCACATCCACTGTGGAGAACAGTTTAGCAATATCTAGAAAAGTTAAAGAGGTATATATCCTCAATCCAGCAATTCTCATTCTAGGTATACATTTCTGAGATTCTTTTTCACACATATCCAAGGAGATATACAAGAATGTTTATTCCACCATTGTTTCTAACACCAAAAACTGGAATTAAACTAAATGTCCAACAGGAGAATGGACAAACTGTGATATAGTCATACATTGGGATACCATGCATAGTTATAATGAATGGATTAAGGTAAATTTAAAAAATAACTTGAGTGAAAATCTGTATTTGCAAAATAGTATACCATCTACTTAAAGTTTGAAAAATATGCCAAATTGTGTTATATGTTTTAGTTCATGTAATCCTATGTATTAATAATATAAAGACATGTAGGTGTAGAAAAATGCCAAATTTAGATAAAAGGTTATGATTACTTGGGGGGCGGTATGAAAGGGCTACTGGGAATAGGGAGGTTGATGTTTTATTTCTTTAAGAAAAATAAAGCAAATATGGATAAAGGATTTAATAGAGCAGAATAGTTGATAAATGGGTATTTGTGTTATTGTCTATCACAATGTTTTACAAAATTTTTTGAAAAACAGGGAAACTGCCAGTTTAATTACCTGAAAAGTTAGGGTGTTGTTTTGTTAGTGTTTTTCAAAACACTGGTTTGTAATCCATTAGAAGGTTAAATCAATTTAGTATTTTTTTAAATGACTAATTTTTATTTTTTTATTACATGACATATAACAGTGTAAATTTAAGGTGTACACCATGTTGATTTGATACATTTGTATATTGTAATGTGATTGCCAGTCTAGTGATAGTTAGTACCTTTATCATATCACACAATTATCTTTTCTTTTTTGTGGTTGGAATAATTAAGATCTGGTCTCTTAGCAAGATGATTATAATACAATATCATTGTCTTTGTTCACTATACTGTGCATTAGATCTCCAGGACTTATTTACTACTAGTTGCAAGTTTGTACCCTTAAACAAATCTCTCCTGTTCCTCAACCTCCCAGGCCCTGGTAACCACCATTTTACTCCCTGTTTTTATGAGGTTGACTTTTTTAGATTACACATATAAGCAGTACCATATGGTATCTGTCTTTCTCTGATTGACTTACCTCACTTAGCATAATGTCCTCAAGGTCTGTCCATGTTGCTGCAAATGGCATGATTTCCTTCTTTGTCATGGCTGCATAATATTGCATTGTATATATGTGTGTGTGTGTGTGTATACTTGTATATGAATAATGCTGTGATAAACATGGGAGTGCATATATCTCCTTGACATCTTATTTTCATTTCCTTTGGGTATATACCCAGAAGTATCATAGGTAGATCTATTTTTAATTTTTTGCGGAATCCCATACTGTTTTCCATAGCGGCTGAACCAATTTACGTTCCCACCAATAGTGTACAAAAGTTCCTTTTTCTCCACATCCTCACCAACACTTGTTATCACTTATCTTCTTTTTTTAAAAAATAAATTTATTTATTTATTTATTTGGTTGCATTGGGTCTTTGCTGCTGCGCGCGGGCTTTCCTCTAGTTGCGGCGAGCGGGGGCTACTCTTCATTGTGGTGCGCGGGCTTCTCATTGCGGTGGCTCTTCTTGTTGCAGAGCACAGGCTCTAGGCGCATGGGCTTCAGTAATTGTGCACGTGGGCTCAGCAGTTGTGGCTCGCGGGCTCTAGAGCACACGCTCAGTAGTTGTGGCGCATGGGCTTAGTTGCTCCATGGCATGTGGGATCTTCCCAGACCAGGGCTTGAACCCGTGTCCCCTGCATTGGCAGGCGGTTTCTTAACCACTGTGCCACCAGGGAAGTTGCTCGCTTATCTTGCGATAGCTGTTCTAAGAGGTGTGAGGTGTTACCTCATTGTGGTTTTGATTTGCATTTCCCTGGTGATTTGTGATGTTGAGCATCTCTTCATTTATCTGTTGGCCGTTTGGATGTCTTCTTTGGAAAAATGTCTGCTTAGTTCCTCTGCCCATTTTTTAAATTGGATGTTTAGTTTTTGTTATTGAGTTGAATGAGTTCTTTATATGTTTTGGATATTAATCCCTTATCCAATATATGGTTTCCAAAAATTTTCTCACATTCTGTAGGTTGCCTTTTCGTTTTGTTGATTGTTTCTCTTGCTGAGCAGAAGCTTTTAAGTTTGCAATCCTACTTGCTGAGTTTTCTTTTGTTGTTTGCGCTTTTGGTGTCATTTTAATGACTAATTTTTAAAATAAAATAGAAATATCAGCTGCATTGCATGTAGTAAGGATAAATATTATATCATGAAACTTTTATTTCAATTATTTATAGATTATATACAGATGACCCCCAAATTACGATGGCTCCATTTACAATTTTTCAACTTTGTGGTAGTGCGAAAGTGATATGCATTCAGTAGCAACCAGACTCTGAATTTTAAATTTTGATCTTTTCTTGGGTTAGTGATATATGCTGTGATTCTCTTTCATGGTTCTGGGCAACAGCAGCGAACCACAGCTCCCAGTCAGCCACATGAGCACGAGGGTAAACAATCAATACACTTACAACCATCCTGTACCCACACAATCATTCTGTTTTTCACTTTCAGCACAGCATTCAATAAATTACATGAGCTTTTCAACACTTTATTATAAAATAGGCTTTGTGGGGAATTCCCTGGCGGTCCAGTGGTTAGGACTCCATGCTTTCACTGCTGAGGGCACGGGTTCAATCCCTGGTTGGGGAACTAAGATCCCACAAGCTGTGTGGTGCAGCCAAAAAAAGAACAAAAGAAAAAAAAATAGGCTTTGTATTAAGATGAATTCGCCCAACTGTAGGCTAATGTAAGTGTTCTGAGCACATTTAATGTAGGCTGAGCTAAGCTAAGCTATGATGTTCACTAGGTTAGGTATATTACGTGCATATTTGACTTATGATATTTTCAACTTACAGTGGGTTTATTGGGATGTAACCCCATCATAAGTAGAGGAAAATCTGTACATGTGTTTGTGTGTGTGTGTGTGTGTGTGTGTGTGTGTGTGATGTATGGGAGGGTAAGCGCATGTCCTGGTTTGTCTAGGAAAGTCCTAGTTTATGCCTGTTAACCCAGGGTAATTTTCAGTAGTGCTCCCTTTAAGTCTAAAAATGTCCTGGTTTAGGAAAATAAATTATATGGTCATCCTGGTTCTAGGTCTTGATATAACTTTACTATGGGTTGCAATTTTTTAAAAAGTATGAAAAATCCTGACCTAGATGATATCTGAAGCATCATTCTTTCCACACACCTATGGGATCTTAGCAGTATCCCATTGACCTAAATGCAGAGGAAGTCCCATGTCAAAATGCTATCCAGGTGGTAAAAAAAAAAAATGCTATCCAGTGAAATCTCCTATATAACCATGATTTATATTTATACACATTCATTATATGTATATTTTCTAACATAATAGCTGCCATTTATTGAGCACTTATAATATGCTAATTATCATGCTAAGTTTTTTACATGTATTATCTCACTTAATTCTCACAACTCCTGAAAGAGATGGATTCTATTATTATTCCCATTTTACAGATAAGGAAACTGACACAAATTGAATACCTTGCCTCAAATCATACAGATGGAGCTGTATGGAATTCCTACAGTATGTACCTGATTTTTACAATATTAACACAAAGAAGCTTAATAAAATATATTTGCTGTAAAATTTTGTTTTGGAATATAGTAGAGAGGATTTTCTTTTTTTAATTTTTTTTAAGGAATTTCTAATAAGTATTAGAAATTATCTTCCTTTGACATATTACAAGGACAACACTGCAAAAATCTACACTCAAAATGCCCATCACCCTTACATGTTTGGTTATTGGTTGGAAATGTCCAAAAAGATTTGGTGAGATTCAGGTGGTGGAAGTGAGGCCACAGCTCTTGCTCTCTGAAAGCCATCTTGATTAGAGGTGATGAGAGACAAGGATTCCAGCTTGAACCCAGATAGAGCTATGTTCTTTATTAGTGTACTTGTGTACTAACAAGAACTTTATTGTTTTAAAATTGTAATAGTAGGATATCTTTCACTGTAGAAAATGTGCCAAATCCAGATAAGCAAAAAGAAAATATTACCTGTAGTCCCTCCAATAAATGTTAACTGTTAACCCATTGCTAACCCATTTTTTTCCCAGTCTTTTTATTTATTTTTAAAATTTTTAAAAGATTTTTCTTGATGTGGACCATTTTTAGAGTCTTTATTGGGACTTTCCTGGT
Organism: Balaenoptera ricei; assembly: GCF_028023285.1. Taxonomy (NCBI): domain Eukaryota; kingdom Metazoa; phylum Chordata; class Mammalia; order Artiodactyla; family Balaenopteridae; genus Balaenoptera; species Balaenoptera ricei. The sequence goes on from NC_082651.1 coordinate 50,547,911, forward strand.
GGTGCAGGGGTTAAGAATCCGCCTGCCAATGCAGGGGACATGGGTTCGAGCCCTGGTCTGGGAAGATCCCACATGTCGTGGAGCAACTAAGCCCGTGCGCCGCAACTACTGAGCCTGCGCTCTAGAGCCCGCGAGCCACAACTACTGAAGCCCGCACACCTAGAGCTGGTGATCCGCAACAAGAGAAGCCACTGCAATGAGAAGCCCGCACACCACAACGAAGAGTAGCCCCCGCTCACCACGACTAGAGAAAGCCCGTGGGCAGCAATGAAGACTCAACTCAGCCATAAATAAATAAATAAAAATAAATTAATTAAAAATAATAAGAAGAAAAAAAACCCATGGGGCTGGGTGTGATCTCCTAGAAAGTAAATGAGAAGAGGTCGAGACCTGGGCACTCCAGTGTTCAGAGATGAAAAGAAGCCAATAAAGGAAATAGAAAACAAACATCCAGGACACAAAGGGTCTATTTGAAGATGGTCATACGCAATAACTCCATTTGTAAGAATTTATTCTAAGAAAATAAAAGAAACAGTACACAGAGATGTATGTATTAGGGTGTTTATTGTGGTGTTGCTTAAGATGAGAAACTTGGAGACAATTTAAATGTCCGCTAGGTCCAGTTTAATGAAATTATTGTGAATCTATACAATGAAATGCTATACTAAGGACAATAAAAGCATTATGTATCTATACATGTTAATAAAAAAATACTTATTTAAACATTTTAGTCCCGTTTTGATAAAAAAGATTTACATGCCTATTTAAAGAATGAAAGGAAATGTATTAAGATGTTGACAGTGCCTCTGATTGGGTATTAGATAATGGTCAATATTTAGTTTCTTCATATTTTCTGTAGCTTTTACAATGAGTAATATTTTACAAAGAGAAAAAAGGTTACAATAATAAGAAGTAATTGCAAAATATTGCAAGTAAGTTAAAAAAAATTGCACAAATATAGGGAGAGATTTGGCAGCAGGAAATGTGAAAAAGACCTAAATATTTTAATTAACTAGTTTAGAGCCACCAAATATTGTCGCTAAATTAATTGGACTATGTGGTCTAGAACAAAAGAGATCATAATTTTATGCTACTCTGTGCTGTCAGACTATATTTCTAGATACCATATTTTATGAAAACATTTCTATTCTCTAGACAAGGCTTACTTTCTTAATCAGAATCATGTACAGACCTGAAACCATATTACATGAGGAAGAGGTAAAAGAGCTCTGGATATTCGGGGCCAAAAAAAAGTCCGTCACAATGGAAACCAGACTTCCTGCTTTCAAAGATAGGCAGGAGTATGATGAATGAATGGGATTAAACCTGACTATAGTGTTTCAAATAGATAGGGTCAGACAAGAACCATCTGCATCAGAATTACCTGGAGTTCTTAATAAAATAGTTGATTTCTGCCCCCCAACTCAGGCCAATAGAATAGGCAAGGAATATGCTTCCCCCCAAACAAAACAAAACAAAACAAACAAACAAAAACCAAGGCACTCTAAGAGCTCTTCTCATAAGAACCAAAGTTCAAGAATTACTGCAAATAATTTGAGAGTAACTTACCAGACAGCAAAAATTTTGTTGCAATATTTTTTCCTCTCTCAAATAATAGATCATTTAATTCTGTGCTTAGTGTGAGTCAAACACTGTTCTACACATTTCATCTGCATTAATTCATTTAATCCTTACAACCCTGAGGTAGGTACTATCAATCCTCATTGTATAGCTAAACAGAAGCATGGAGAGATTAAGTAACATGATCAAGGACACATAGTGGTGGTTGTACAAAAAATTCTTTAGATGGAATGAAACTCCTCTGGTTTGTAACATCATGACTATAAGTTAAGGATCAAACACTGTGAATGTTTGGAGTCTTTATGCCTCAACTAGGCAACAATGCAGAGATTTCAGAGCAATGGTTTTCAGACTAGGGTACACATACTGAGTTATATGAACACTTTCCAAAGACCACAGGACGGAAAACTTTTAAGGCATCAATTTCTAGATTTTCAATTCTATGTTCATTACAATGAGGCATTGCCCCAATATGTAAAAACGTAGGGGTGTATGGGGAACAAAGTGACAATTCAAATTACTGGTTTTGGGAAAGTCTCCTTTAGGATTAGTTAAATGACTACATGCTTTTATAGGATCTTTTTCCCCTGTTATACATATTTTTTCATTAAAAAGTCAAGCTCTGACCTATTATCAGGTAATATAGGCATACTTCATAGTTATTGTGGGTTCGGTCCCAGACTGCTGCAATAAACCAGATATTGTAATAAAATGAGTTACATGAATTGTTTGGTTTCCCAGTGCATCTAAAAGGTATGTTTACGCTATAGTAGTGTGCAAAAGCATTATGTCTAAAAAAGATGTACATACCTTAATTAAAAAATAGTTTATTGCTAAAAACAAAATGCTAACCATCAGTTGGGGCCTTCAGCAAGTGGTAATCTTTCTTCTGGTGAAAGTCTTGCCGTGATGTTGATGGCTGCTGATTGCTCTGTCAGGCTGGTGGTTACTCCAGGTTGGGGTGCCTGTGGCAATTTCTTAATATAAGACACCAGTGAAGTTTGCCACGTGGATGGACTTTTCATTTCATGAATGATTTCTCTGTAGCATGCAATGCTGTATGACAGCATTTTCCCCACAGTAGAACTTCTTTCAAAACTGGAGTCAGTCCTCTCAAACCTGGCTGCTGTTTTATCAGCTAAGTTTACATAATATTCTAGTATTCTCAATACTCTAAATCCTTTGTCATTTCAACAATCAAGTCTGCCACCTTATATGGGTGCAGTTTGTGTCACCGCAAAACAATTAAAATAGTAACATCAAAGATCATTGATCACAGATCAGCATAACAAATGTAATAATACTAGTGAAAAAGTCTGGAATATTGCTAGAATTACCAAAGTGTGAGAGAGACATGAAGTGAGCAATTGGCATTGGGAAAATGGTGCCGATAGACTTGCTTGATGCAGGGTTGCCACAGACCTTCAATTCGTAAAAAAAGGCAGTTTCTGTGAGGCACAATAGAACTGAGGTATGCCTGCCTGTATGTCGATTGGGCTGGTCAGAGTGATTTGTGTCTTTCATTCCCAACAACTGTCAAAGAATGAATAGCTCTTGAGACAGTGTGACCTTGGAAGCAAAGAAATCCTCAAACACAAAAATGGCTTCTCCCCATCCCATATTTAAAGGTAAATAATTTTTTTTCAGCTATTCAATTACTTATTTCTAAGACATACCATTTGCTGGAAGGAAAATCACATTTGAATAGCAGAAGCAGTATATTTACTGGTGATGGTGTTTCTTTTTAATTTGGGGGGGATTATTGGATACAATAAATAAAATCAAGGTTAAAATATTTTATAGAATTTCTTTCAGGTAAAGTATAAAGTCAAGAAGGCAATTACAACTTATTTGTCAAATCATGTAACATCTTTGTTCAAATTATAGTCAATTCTTGTCTTATTCCATCTTATTAAATGCTTTATTTCCTACTCCCATTAACAAAAAGTAAAATTATCTGCTAGTTACTGGGTCAATCAGAATTTAGCAATATATACTTCTGTTTCACTCAATACACAGGGAGAGTTTGACCATGAAAACTCTGATTTTTACATATATTCTTTTTTTTTTTAATAAATTTATTTATTTATTTATTTATTTATTTATTTATTTATTTTTGGCTGCTTTGGGTCTTTCTTGGTTGCTGCACGCGGGCTTTCTCTAGTTGGTTCAAGCGGGGGTTACTCCCCCTTCCAGTGCACGGGCTCCTCACTGCAGTGGCCCCTCCCGTTGCGGGGCACGGGCTCCAGGCACGTGGGCTTCAGCAGCCGTGGTCTGCGGGCTCAGTACTTGTGGCTCGCGGGCTCCAGAGCGCAGGCTCAGTAGTTGCGGCACACGGGCCCAGCTGCTCCGTGGCATGTGGGATCCTCCTGGACCAGGGCCCGAACCCGTGTCCCCTGCAGTGACAGGCGGAGTCCCAACCACTGGGCCACCAGGGAAGTCCCTGATTTTTACATATATTCTTAATAGTCTGCAAAGTCCAATACCAAAATTTGATACCTGCAAACATACACGGTAGTCTCCCCTTATCCACAGTTTCACTTTCTGCAGTTTCAGTTACCTGAATTCAACTCTGGTCCAAAAATATTAAGTGTAAAATTCCAGAAATAAACAAATGATTTTGCCTTTTATTTCAGGAAAAACCCAAAAGTCATCTCATGAGAACTCCCTCAACTCCTGATCATCAAACGGACACACGTGGGTACCCATCCTTTCCTTCTTTCCTATTATCAAATGTCAATCTTTCCCTCTGTGCAATAATATTGATTCCGTCTCCTCTCACCGTCTTAGAAAACTTATAGTAACCACTCTGACTTTTCTGTCCTAGTATCATCACCCTCTGTCTCTGGGACAAGTTACTTAACCTCCCTGTGCCTTATTATTTTCTTTTAGGAAATAGGGAGAACAATACAACATTCCACACAAGGTGGTTGTGAGAATCAAAGGAGTGCTGAAAACAGTGTCTGTTACACAGCATATACAAGGAAAGTTGCCTATTATTTTCATGTTTCTATTAGCATTTATATATATCAGTCTTCTTCTTCATCTAGTTACCCCACCTTCTCTTTAGAGTCCAAAGTCTCAAAACAGTTTTCTATTTTAAAAGTTTCTATTATGAACAGTCTTCTGTTGGGGACTTCCCTGGAGGTCCAGTGGCTGGGACTCCGTGCTTGCAGTGCAGAGGGCACGGGTACTATCCCTGCTCGAGGAGAGAACTAAGATCCGGCATGCCCCGTGGCGTGGCCAAATGAAACAAAACAAAACAAAAAACAAAACCCAAAAACCAAAACCAAAACAAAAAGGGTCTTCTGTCTACTGTAATGAGGCTTCAGTATCTAGAATTCCTCCTCCCATGACCTCCATGCACTAAATCTAATGAATATTGGATAGATCTTATTTTAGCTGACTTCTCAGCACTCAACGAGTGTAATTTTCATCCTTTTTGAGTTCTATTCCCTTGACTTAAATGGTACCAAAACCCCTCCTCCTTCTCCCACCATATTCTTTAAACTCTTTGGGGGCATCCTCTCTTCCTCTACCCAAATTTTAGATGTTAAGCCTCTCTCTTTGGTCCTTTTCTCTTCACTGTATTCCCTCTCCCTGTACGATCTCATGGCTTCATTTACCACTTGCAGCAGATACTGTAAATAAACTCAATACTCACTGCCAGCTAGCTTTTTCTTCTTCCACCATAGAGGCTGTAAAGTGAAATACTGGATTTCCAAGCTTTCTTTGAGGTTTAAAGGAGGCCATGTGACAGAGTTTGGGGTAATGAGACCAAATGTAAAGTTAGGATTTCTGGAAAGTCTTTGCTTTCCTGATAAGAGGACAGTTGAGGGAATTGGTTCTTTCCTCCTTCTTCATTCCTGGAACTTGTAATGCTAAACATTTAGCAGTTATCTTTTCCCCATAAGGCAAAGAGCTAACATACTAAGGATTGTTTTCATATTAACATTTCCAGTCCAGAACTTTCTTTTGTGCTTTAGATTCAAACAACTGCCTAATTAACAACTCCTTTTGGTTACCTCTCAGGTACCTCAAGCTGAGCACTTCTAAAATAGTACCTGTCACTATTGACTACATTTCCCTCTGGCCCTCCTTTAAATGATCCCTATCTTGGTGAATGGCACAGCACCACCATTTACCCACTTGTGCAAATCACAAATTTGGAGACAGCTCTAATACCATATTCTCTCCCCAAACCCATCAACCAAGTCTTGTGTTTGTTTTTTTTTCTACCTCTAAAATAATCTTAGAATGGACTCTCTCCTCTATTTCTTTCCTATTACCCTAGTCCAAGCTATCATCATCTTTCTGGATTAATACTAATAACCCTCAGTTGTCCCTATCTCCATTCTATTCTCTACAGATTAGTCAGAGTATTTTAAAATACAATCTGATTGTGTTGCTTCCACACTTAAAAACTTTCCATTGCTTTTGGGATCTAGGCCAAAATCTTAGCATGATTTGCGGAGCTCTGCTGCCTGGCACAGGCCTTCTCCCCTAACCATGTTCTAGTCATACTGGCTTTATTTCTGTTCCTAGAAATAGCCATGGAATTTTGTGTCTCAGAGGTTTTGCATGTGCTTTTCCCTAGATCTGCATGCAGCTTATATTAAGTTTCTATTTCTACTGTAACAAATTACCACAAAATTTCTGGTAACAAACAAACATTATTTTATAGTTCTGTAAGTCAGAGGTCCCACATGGGTCTCATTGGGCTAAATCAAGGTGTCAGCAGGGCTGTGTTCCTTTCTGGAGACTAAAGGAGAGAATCTGCTCCCTTGTCCTTTTCAGCTTCTGGAGGCCCCACCTTTCTTGGCTCATCACCCCCTTCCTCCATCTTCAAAGCCAAGAATGTTGCATCTCTCCGACATTCTTGTGTAGTCGAAGCTCCCTCTAAACAAAGCTGGGGAAGATTCTCTAATTTTAAAGCCCCATGTAATTAATTGAGCCCACATGAGTAATTTAAAATAATCTCCCCATCTTAAGATCCTTATCTGCAAAGTCCCTTTTGCCATGTAAGGTACCACATTCTGGGGAATAGGACATGGACATCTTTGGGGGTGGGGAACATTATTCTGCCTACCACACATTTTTTTTGTTTTTTTCTGTTTTTTGGCTGCATTGGGTCTTTGTTGTTGTGCGCGGGCTTTCTCTAGGTGTGGCGAGTGGGAGCTACTCTTCGTTGCGGTGTGTGGGCTTCTCATTGCGGTGGCTTCTCTTGTTGCAGAGCATGGGCTCTAGGTGCACGGGCTTCAGTAGTTCTGGTACACGGGCTTAGTTGCTCGGCGGCATGTGGGATCTTCCCATACCAGGGCTCGAACCCGTGTCCCCTCCATTGGCAGGTGGATTCTTAACCACTGAGCCACCAGGGAAGTCCAACCACACAATTTTTAATGACTGCATTGCGCTACAAAAACTCCAATAGTGGCTTTAGGGTTTGTTTTTTTTTTTTTTTGTAAAGAAGGGAGTCATTATTTTTTAAAGTATTTAGTTATTTATTTATGGCTGTGTTGGGCCTTCGTTTCTGTGCGAGGGCTTTCTCTAGTTGTGGCAAGCGGGGGCCACTCTTCATCGCGGTGCGTGGGCCTCTCACTATCGCGGCCTCTCTTGTTGCGGAGCACAGGCTCCAGACGCGCAGGCTCAGTAATTGTGGCTCACAGGCCCAGCTGCTCCACGGCACGTGGGATCTTCCCAGACCAGGGCTCAAACCCGTGTCCCCTGCATTGGCAGGCAGATTCTCAACCACTGTGCCACCAGGGAAGCCCGTGCCTTTAGGGTTTTATTTTTTGTTAGATAACCAAACATATAGCAACAAGTAGGCAGTTGCTAGCACTGATACAGCTGCTCAACAATGCCACCAGGAACCCAGACCTTTTCTCTTTCTACTCTGTCATCTTCAATGCCTTGGCTTTTGCTTTTTGCCTATAGACTTATTGTTTCAAAATAAGTGGGAATTCCCTGGTGGCGCAGTGGTTAAGAATCCACCTGCCAATGCAGGGGACACGGGTTCGAGCCCTGGTCCAGGAAGATCCTACATGCCGCGGAGCAACTAAGTCCATGCACCACGACTACTGAGCCTGCGAGCCACAACTACTGAGTCCATGTGCCACAACTACTGAAACCCATGTGCCTAGAGCCCATGCTCTGCAGCAAGAGAAGCCACCGCAATGAGAAGCCGCACACTGAAACAAAGAGTAGCCCCTGCTCACCGCAACTAGAGAAAGCCCACGTGCAACAACGAAGACCCAATGCAGCCAAAAATAAATAAGTAAATAAATTTATAAAAACAAAAAACAAAAAAAACCCCCCAAAAACAAAATCGCTGCTGCTTCTGCACATATCGTCTCTGTATTCAAGGCAGACAGAAGAGGGAAGTGGGGATTTATAAGATACTGTCAGTGCTCTGCCCATATTCCCTAGTTCTTATCACTTCATTGCACAGTGGCCAAACTTCCAACTGCTAGCACCTGCATTTCTATGTCTGAGGCTTTTCTCTGGCTACCTGAGCATAGCGAAGCCTGCTTTGCTGCCTACACCCCTCCCCCATAGAAACACTCAATGAATGACTAAAGGGAGAAGATATAAATACCCAGCTTCCTTGTCCCTCAGGTAGGAGAATTTTAAGGAACATGTTTTATACTGGTTTGTAGTTTCCCAATGGGATCAGGCTCCAGTCACCCTCAGGAGTGAAGGTCATTTACTGATTAATTAATCCTTTACTGATTAGCACCTCCCCCCCAATTTCCTATCTCACTTTACCACTATCCTACCGTTGATTCTTGGGACGACAACAAAATAAACTATCTCCATTTGTGTCCTTGTCTCAGGGCCTGCTTTGGGGGGAATCCAACCCAAGACAGGCCATCACCACCTTTCCTTCTTCCTGTCTTTGAAACAGACAGTTGGTGCTGTCATGTAAAGTGGGTGCTATGGTGGCTATCTTACAACTAGATGACAAGCCAATATGTGGAGGCTAGAAAGAATCAAATAGCTTGGGTTCATATCCTTGAGCCATTGTACCAGCCCTGGACTGTTTACTGTCTGTCTGTTACAAGACAAAATTAAGCCCTATTTGTTTAAGCCTTTTTTTTAAAAATTAAATTAATTAATTTATTTATTTTTGGCTGTGTTGGGTCTTCATTGCTGTGCGCGGGCTTCCTCTAGTTGGGGTGAGCTGGGGCTACTCTTCATTGCGGTGCACATGCTTCTCATTGCTGTGGATTCTCTTGTTGCAGAGCACAGGCTCTAGGCACGCGGGCTTCAGTAGTTGTGGCTCTTGGGCTCTGGAGTGCAGGCTCAGTAGTTGTGGCGCATGGGCTTAGTTGCTCTGTGGTATGTGGGATCTTCCCGGACCAGGGATCGAACCTGTGTCCCTTGCATTGGCAGGCGGATTCTTAACCACTGAGCCACCAGGGAAGTCCCTGTTTAAGCCATTCTTACTGAAAATTTTTTTACTTGCAGTCCACTGCATCCCTTATACAAATAAACATAGAAATAAAATAATTATAGGAAGACATATAGTGGAAATAAACAGAGTGCTGCGATAAAATATTAGAAGGGAGGGGAGTTGTTTTTTTTTTAAGGCAAGTCACTTCTTTTTTTATAAATCTTTTTTTGAATATTTATTTTATATTATTTATTTATTTGGTTGCACTGGGTCTTAGTTGTGGCAGGCGGGCTCCTTAGCTGTGGCATGCTCTTAGTTGCAGCATGCATGTGGGATCTAGTTCTTTGACCAGGGATTGAACCCAGGCCCCCTGCATTGGGAGCTCAGAGTCTCAACCACTGCATCATCAGGGAAGTCCTGGGAGTTATTTTTTGAGATGATGTTTAAGTTGAAACTTCGAGGGTAGGAAGTTAGCCATTTCAAAATTAGAGAGCATGTGCTAGGAAGAAACAACATTCACCAAGACCCAGAGCAGGAAAAGCTTTTGTTAGAAAGCACACAAGTGTTGCTGGGATGTAACAACAGTCATGTTAAAAACAGGAGAGGTTGGGGAAGGCCCAAGTAGAGTGTATTCTAAATGTAACAGAAAATGCTGAAGGGATTTAAGCAGGGAAGTGATACAATCCAATTTATTATAGCAATTTAAGAACCAAACAGTAATTTGCTGAGTTTATGTACAAAGCAGAATGTGGTGTTATGGAGAGAATAAAACAGCATACCTGCCTTCTAATAATGGCCCTAAGTTTCACAAAACAATGACGAGCCTAGGTGTGAGGGAGAAGAGTAAATTCTGCAGTAACTCTGGCTTCTAATAGTATACCAGGCTTTAACCCCAAACTCCAGAGACAAAAATCCTATGTTCAATTAGCTGCAATCAGAATGCTAAGAATAGCAAATAATTTCCATGGCAATATTAATTTTCCAAAGTTGTTTATGTGGGCTGGTATTCACGCAAGTACCTAGGAATATACCACAAATGTACTACAAACTCCAGAATTAGAAATTTCAAAGTAGATTGTATAATTTTACTGAAAGCCTAATTCTACCACTAGGTGGTGACATGAATACAAAATATTGAAAACTGTCACCTTTCCCTAGCTGTAGAGGGTATATGGTCATTGCTGATTACTGGCTTGAAAATCCAGATTTACACGAGGAATTTAGGGGATATTTTTACCAGAGATTCAGCTTTATTCTTTTGGAATTCACACCTTGTAAGTACACTCAGAGGTCTCCGTTGATACATATACCACGTCAGCACAGAAGAGTGAAGATTCTACAGTAAGGAGGCAGGCAACCTTGTTTTATTGGCTTTTTTTTTTTTTAAAGAATCTATTTTTATTTTAAATATTTATTTATTTGGCTGTGCCAGGTGTTAGTTGCAGCATGTGGGATCTACGTTGCTGCTTATGGGACCTTTAGTTGTGACATGCAGGATCTAGTTCCCTGACCAGGGATCAAACCCAGGCCCCCTGCATTGGAAGCACGGAGTCTTGACCACTGGACCACCAGGGAAGTCCCTTTATTGGCGTCTATGCTTTTACCTCTTAAGCAGCTGAAGTGGATAAAGGGATGGTAAACTAGAGCCCACAGGCCAAACCTGGCCAGTTTCACATTTTTTGTATGGCCTGTGGGCTAAGAATGGTTTTTACATTTTTAAATTGTTTGGAAAAAATAAAAAGAAAAATAGTATTTTGGGAGTATTGCAGGGGATACGGGTTCGAGTCCTGGTCTGGGAAGATCCCACATGCTGCGGAGCAACTAAGCCCCTGCATCTAGAGCCCATGCTCTGCAACAAAGAGAAGCCACTGCAATGAGAAGCCCACACACCCCAACGAAGAGTAGGTCCCATTTGCTGCAACTAGAGAAAGCCTGCGCACAGCAACGAAGACACAATGCAGCCAAAAAAAAAAAAAAAAGATTTTGTAACACATGAAAATATGATTGTCTTATTTCAATGTCTATAAATTTAAAAATTTATTGGAACACATCCATACTTATTCCATTATGTATCATCTATGGCTGCTTTTGTGCTAACAGAGTTGAGTAGTTGTAATGAGAGACTTGGACTGCAACACCTAAAATATTTACTATCTGGCTCATCACAGAAAAAGTTTGTTGAGCCCTAAAGTGATGACTGAAGAGCCGTGATCATTTATGACAATAATTCTCTAGATTCTCAAAGCATTTTAAACTAAGCACCATTTCATGTAATTTTTTAAAGTAAAAAAAATTAGGAGGCAAGTGCTTGTTAAGAAAATATTTCTTTAAAGATCAGTGTTTCTTCTGTACTTCCTAGTACTCCACATTTATGGTAGTAGTCCTCATTTTCAAGAACTGTTATGGGTTCTTTCTGGTCTTAAAAACATAGTTGACATATACTTACAAATACTTATTAAAAGAATGTCTGTATCAGTTAGAAATGTGTTTGGCTACAAGCAATGGAAATCTAAGAGTGGCTTAAGGAAAAAGGGATTTATTTTTCTTGCATAAACAGTCTAGGGGTAGAGAGCTGCTCAAGGATGCATCAGGGTCCTACACATTATAATCAGCTTTATGGTTGGCTTTTACCCTGCTGTGGTTTCATCGTTTAAAAAAAAAAAAAAGTCACAAACTGGATGCTGTATTACTTTGAGTATCAAGACATGTTTTGGGCAGAAAGAAGAAAGGATTAAGGGGCATGTCTGCTGAATTTGTCCTTTTTTATTAGGAATGGGAAATCTTTCCCAAAGACCCACTCAGATTTCTGCTTACATTTCATTGGCAAGAACTCAAACAGTATGGCCAACCCTAGAGAAACCATAACATATATTTAAAAAATTTTTATTTTATACTGGAGTATAATTGATTAACAATGTTCTGTTAGCTTCAGGTGTACAGCAGAGTGATTCAATTATACACATACATGTATCTAATCTTTTTAAAATTCTTTTCCCGTATAGGTTATTACAGAGTATTGGGCAGAGTTCATAACATGATGTTTTAAACCAAACACAAATAGTCCTTGGGCTTTCCTTTCGGAGACCAAGCTTCCCCAGTCTCAGGTCCACCTGAAAAACAAACTCGGGTTTGGCAAGTTTCCCTGCGGGAAAAGAAGAGGGGTGGGTGGGAATGCTGCTAGATGGACAATGGCTGCTACAGGATCCAAAGTCTGCAGAAACCCAAGTTCTGTGGGAGAGATGGGGAAAAGAGAAGATGATGGCACAACAGCTACAGCTCCTAAGAATCACCTGCTTGCATGGAACAACTTAAAACAGGTTTAGCAGACACTTTATAGCATCAACTTCAAGCAGCAGAAAGGCAAAGAATACCCGGAAGGTGGTCCTGGAGTGGAGGGATGGGGTGACCTAACCTCGACAAAACCTGTAAAGAATTCCTACAAGGTCTCCATAGCTGCTCGGCTACAGATCTTAAAGATACCATGTACACTACTTTTAGGCTTTTCAGTCGTATCTCTACATAGACGTAGTGGATATAGAAATCAGTGAGGAAGGGATCAATGCACTTGAGGAAAATTCTCCCCAAGCTAGCTAGTTGTTAGCACAACATCAAACTTCAGCTGAGTGTCCCCTTTGGTCCACCTGTTCTTCATTCTCCGCTCCCCGTCTAAATTCCCGTATTATTTGCTCTTCGCGGGGAAGCATACTACGCTATTTCAGGTGAAGACTCTTAGGGCACTTCGAAGGGGGCCCTCTTGCGTAAAAAGGAGGAGACGCGGTGCGAACACTTTTCACTCCGCCATTTCTAGTCACATCAAGGTGTCTTACTGCTTGAGGACGGATGAGCCATACACACTAGAGACTGGCGGAAAACACGCCTGCAGGTTAAGCCGGCCCCAGGCTGTTCCATTCTCACAAAAGCCCGCGGGGAGAGGGCCGCGAGCCCCCACCTGGGCTGCGGCGTCGCACCGGCCAGCTCCCCTGAACTCTAGCCTCCCGCACCCGAAGGCCTGAGCGCGGGGGATGGGGACGGGACAAATTAGTACCAAGTCCCCCTCGGCGACCCGGAGTTAAAATGGCGAAGCGCAGGGGCGGGGGAAAGGGCGGCGCTCGCAACCCGGCGCTCGCTGGGCCTCCGGGCTCGCGGACTAGCCGCGCTGGGCGACGCCGCGCAACCGCGACCAGCTCTTTGCTCCGCCATCTTCTTCGAGTCACCCGGTCTCCCCCCACGGCCGCGCTGGCTTCGCGCTTCCCTTCCGGCCACTGACAGAGATCCGGGCTGGGCGGGGAGGGCGAGCGCGCGGAGGGGGTGGACCGAGGGCGGGGAGGCTCGACGGAAGAGGAAAGGGAGGGCGGCGAGCTGGCCGCGGAGGGGTGTGGGGCGTGCGGAGTGTGTGCGGAGGGGGAGGCGGGAGGGCGGGAGGCGAAGAGAGGGCGGGAGGCGGAGGAATGAGAGCGCGAGGCGCTTCTCGTCGGCTCCTTCGCCCGGACGGAAAGAGCCGAACGCAGCCCGAACGCTCTATTAAAATGGCGGCGGCGTCGGCGGTGGCCGCGGCGTCTGGTCGGTGAAGTGACTCTGCTGCTTCTCTCCCCACCCGCCCCCTCCCTCCCTCTCCCCTCCCCCCGTCCTTCCCCCCCTTCCCCGCCGCCGGCGCCTCAGCGCCCCTCCGGCCTGCGCACCTCCCCTCGCCCCCCTCCTCTCCCCCGCCCGCTCCGGGGACCGCCGGCCCCCTCCCCCATTCTCCTGCTCCCCGCCCCGTCCCCGCCGCCGCCCGCCCTCGTCGCCTCCCCGCCCCGCCGGCCGGCCGGCCCACTCCTCCGCCTCTCTCCCCTCCCCCCCGCCGGTCGGGATCAGTCAGTGCGATCCGAAGCGGGGGAGGGGGGGGGCGGCGGCCGAACGATGTGCGAGAACTGCGCAGACCTGGTGGAGGTGTTAAATGAAAGTAAGTAGTCGCGGCGGCGGCCTGTCGGGGTGCACGGTTTGGGGTCCCCGCGCCGCTTTGCGGCCTCCCCGAGCTGCCGTGGCCTGCGGGAGGCGACAGCCGAGCCGGGCGGCGTGCGGGCCTAGCGCCCCGGGAAGGTGCGCGGTGGCGCGGCCGCCGCGGCGCCTCGGGCCCAGTCCGGCCCGGTTACCTGGGCGCCCGAGAGGGGGCCGTCGCGGGGCTCCGGCCAGGCCGGGCCTGAGCGGTCTCCGCTCTCGGAAAGTTTCCTCATTACAGGTGTCAATTAACGTAGGCACTAATGAGCCTTCGCCTCCTTCGCCCTGCCGGGAAGGTGAGGGGAGGTGGGGTCCGAGGACGAGGCTCTCCTCTGTAGTCGGAACCCTTCGACCGTCCGGCCGCCCTCTTTGATTTTCAGCGTGCTGCCTAGGCCTCTTACCTGCTAATTTTCATTAAACTCCCTGCGAGGTGGTTGGTGGTTTTCCCCTCTCTTGGGGGTGTGTGGGTTGTATTAAACCTTTCTCTCTGACCTTAAAAAGCTGAAAATGAGCTGTGATAGTGATGACTGGAACCTTTATACCTATTTTAAAAAAATTAGTTAATGATGTTTCTTCTTAGTGTACCATTCGTCGTTTTAATGGTAAATTCTGTTCTCTTAAGGAGAGCACTGTACTACAGGTACCATCCCGGGATAGTCATGGCCTGTCTCCTGGAATGAAAGGCCTTATTCCGTATGCTTTTATTACAGAGCGTGCACTGCTCTTTTCTAGTTAGATTCCTTTCATTTATTTTACTCCAGACCCTTGTAAGACGGTATTTTAGCTTAAAGAAACAAGACGTATTGCAAATTAACTATTTCTGGGCCCAAAGGCCTAGTTGGAGGAGGTGAATTAGATAAAAGATTAATTTACAAAAAGTTGATTGTTGAGAAAATGCTCACTTTCGAACACCTTTTGTGGGTTTTGGATTTGTGTTTTGTGTGTGGTATTTCGAAAGACTTCCAAATTGTCTATTTTCTAATACGATTCTTAAAAACAATTGATTATAAAGTGTATAGTCTTGTTTGTGTTTGAATTTTACTTTAATGACCAAAGGCAATAATAAAAGTGGAAGGGTTCTAGTTTACTTTCAACTCTGTATTTACTTCCTGACAGGTGGAAGCAGGCTTTTGCACAAATTCAAACTATACAGTATTTGTGTCATTCCAGATTTTCCTAGAATTTTAAGGTTATTTGTATTTATTTTGAGGTACTTTTATTTTTGGTGTAGGTGGTTTATGAAATGATGATAAACTTAATTCCTTAGTATTTGTTTCAGTGAACTCTATTTTAAATGTCTCGGATGTCAGTTGTGTGATTATGGCTTGGTTTTTCTGAAACTGGAAAATGAATAGCTTTGCTATCTTATATAAGGAGAAAACTGCTTTTAATAGTTTTGTTGGTGTTTAAAAATTATTTTAAACCGAACTATGACAATTAATTTTAAACATAGTATCTAAAGAAACTAAAGTTTGTTAATCCTTATTACCTTTTGAAAAGAGACATAATGAAGGGTTCTATTGAAGGTTATTTGGGAAACCCCTAGAACTTTGTCTAAAAGCACTCAAAAATGCAATCGATTTATGGAGTTAGAAATTTAGCTTTTGTTACCTTTAATTAAATACGGTTAATTGAACCAGGTTCACAAAATCTGGCCATGCAGACCCTTTAAGAAACCTGTTTTAATGAGCAGATAAGAAGGATTTTCTGTTTGTGTATAAGCCAATGGTTTGGAAAAATACTTTGTTTCTTAATATTTCCTATAAAGCTCAGTTTAAAAATTTGCCCTTTAAACTCTAATCTGACAATGAAGCTTCCTTAAAAAGAAATTACTTCAGTAATTTTATTTGTAGGTTATACCAAGCTATGACTAGTTGCTTCTCCACTGCCCCCGCCCCCAGTTCTTTTACAGTTGTTTTCATTTTCCCTTTGTGTAGTTCCTGTATCTCAAACATAAGATGCTCAAGTTCCCTGAGAGCATTGGGTATTACTATATCTCATTATGGTAACACTTAATCCATGACTGGGTTGGAGCATAATGGCTGGAACTTGATAAAACTTGTTGAATTAAAGTAGGTTATAAATCTTTCTTGTAATCTCACAATAATTCTATATTAAGTCTGTCCTTTTTTCCCCCAAAGGTTGTGCAAAGATGAGCATCAGTTCATCCTTGATGAGAAATTCAGACTTAAAGTCCCAAAATAATGTGCTCAGTATTCATCTTTCAATATAACTCCCCATAACAATTTAACCAAGAGAAGAAATAAAATTAGTATATCTTTAGGTGGTGTGTTGGATAGAATTAAAATACCAAAAACTTATTTCTTGTCAAATTTACAAACACTGATCAAACCTAAAGAAGTCTTCCTGGACACACCAGTAAGTGTATAATCTAAAAATTTTGTGTTTTAAATGAAAAGGTAGACATGATGTGGATAGTATAGCTTTATATCTGATGTGCTCGGAGTTTTGATAAGGTTAAGGAATTCCTATGAAACGTTTATTTTAAAATCTGGCAGAAGGTAATGTAGTTAAACTAAAAATTGATGACAGAAGATAGTATATAATAGCTTCCTTTGTCATCAGTTTTTGATGAGAATATTAATATTACCAGTTATACCTCTCGTCCTGCTGAGAATCTGAAGCTCTCAGCATAGAAACATATACAGGTATTCAGACACAGTACAGTTTTGCCTGTAGGTTAAGGAAGGGCCCACTGAAGCGTGTCCATGGAACCAGGCTAAGGACTCGGTAGTAAGGACCTCCTTATACCCTTTTTTAGTAGTCTTGACGGGTATCTTAAAATTTGAAATTGCATTTGAAAATAGCATTTGGCTTTAGTGTTAGAATAACCAGTTTCAACAGTACTAACATATTTGAGTTTTCATATTTTTTTCAATGCTTTGTTTTTAATAAGGAAGATGTTTTAAAATGTGGAATGTATTGAGTGAACTTTGCGCCTATCAGTTTGTGGGGTTGCATTCAGTTTAGGATATAATTTTAAGTTTATATTCCTTTGCTTGTTCTGTTGACTTTGTATATTTGCTACTTTTATAGCTTCCCTTGTGAGCTAGTTTACTAAATCTAAAAGCATTTCTGGATGTTGAGAAGCTGGAGACTTGAAATTATGCTTTGGGCCATCAGCGTAGCTAGGTCAACTAGTAAATTGAGGTCACTGTTTGCCTTGGTGGGGTAAGTTTCTCGAGAGCAGAGTGAAAATGGCTTTAAATGTACATCCATCTTTTTTTTTTGTTTGATTTATTTATTTTTGGCTGTGTTGGGTGTTCGTTTCTGTGCGAGGGCTTTCTCCAGTTGCCGTGAGCGTGGGCCACTCTTCATCGCGGTGCGCAGGCCTCTCACTGTCGCGGCCTCTCCCGTTGCGGAGCACAGGCTCCAGACGCGCAGGCTCAGTAGTTGTGGCTCACGGGCTTAGTTGCTCCGCGGCATGTGGGATCTTCCCAGACCAGGGCCCGAACCCGTGTCCCCTCATTGGCAGGCAGATTCTTAACCACTGCGCCACCAGGGAAGCCCTACATCTATCTTTTAAACCATTTGTCTGTTGTGGATTTTACTCTGTGTGTTTAGTGAATTAACACTTTACCAAATGTTTTAAATGGGCAATTCATTTGTCGTTCCTAACTATCTTTTGTGATAGGCAGGAGCAAGTATTAGTATCTCTTTTTTTTTTTTTTTTTGGCCTTGCTGTGCAGCTTGCGGGATCTTAGTTCCCCTGCCAGGAATTGAACCTGGGCCAACCGCAGTGAAAGCGCAGGTTCCTAACCACTGGACCACCCGGAAATTCCCTAGTATCTCAATTTTAAATGTGAAAACATTGAACCTCAGAAAGGCTAAGTGGTTTGCTAAAAATCACCTGTCACCTGCTTAGTTAGTAGTCAGATCTAAGCTAGAACTCAGGATACTCCATCAGTATTTGCATTTTTATTTTTAAAGTATACTTTATTGAGCCATTTGTGTTGGGAACTTTTTGCATTCTTTGAGGTAGGTACTTTATCACCTTTTTTAGATAAGAGAACCAAGGCTTAGAGTTTACATAAGTTGCTTAGAGTCACATGACTTTATTTGGTGGAGTCAGGATTTGCACGGGACTTAATCTCACGTTTTCTAGAAGCCCATGCTCTTTAACCATTATGCTGTGCTGTATAAACTTTACGATGATCTATTCAAATGGAAGACATTATGAGTACTGAATGGCAAAGTAAAAAATTACTGAATTTTTATGTGTTTTCACAAATTTGCGCATAATTCTGTGGTAATTGTAGAAAGAATTTAAAAGTGGTGGTAGAGACATTGCTTTGGGAAAGATCCCTGGTGTTCACCTTACTTGCTACAAGTAGTAAATTCTTCCTTCTCCTAAAAGAAAACAATAATAATAATAAAAGTGGTGGTAAATGTAGCTGAATGGGAATGTCTTAATATATCTTAATGTTGTTAGCAATGAGCTCTTTAGTAAACTACACATTTCTGGGGTTTTTAAAAATATAAGTATATAGGCATGAAATAATCATTAGTAACATAACGTTTTCTGATAGACATTTAATTCTGAAATTTGAACTGATCCTTAAAATTGGAAATTTGATTTTACTACAATGCAAAGTACCAAATTTTTAATTTGGTAAATTAATCTTGCTAAGAATATACACTCTTAAAACAGTTACTATTTGAAGTACTATTTTTCAAAGATCAAAATACAATTTCAACTCATATCTTTATAAAGTAACTTATAAACCATAAAGCACTACAGTGTGTAGATTTTTTTTTTAGTTTTTTTTGCACACACACACACTGTATTTTATTTTTACAAGAGATAAATAGACTGACACCAAGCATTGTAGTAGATTTTTAATAGCAGACTGTTTGCATTGTCAGTGATAGCTATTGATAACTAGGTTTAGCACTATATTCATGAAACGTGTTAATGTTTCTTATATGTTTAATAGTGGGGCTTTCCTGGTGGCACAGTGGTTAAGAATCCGCCTGCTATTGCAGGGGACACGGGTTCGAGCCCTGGTCTGGGAATATCCCACGTGCTGCGGAGCAACTAAGCCCATGTGCCACAACTACTGAGCCTGTGCTCTAGAGCCCATGAGCCACAATTACTGAAGCCTGTGCACCTAGAGCCTGTGCTCTGCAACAAGAGAAGCCACCGCAATGAGAAGCCCGCGCACAGCAACAAAGACCCACGGCAGCCAAACATAAATTAATTAATTAATTAAAAAAATTATACGTACTTAAGTTACAGACCATCCCTCCCCCCCCCCCTTTTTTTTAAATAGACAACAGCCTCTCTTTCTGGATGCTGAATTCCTTAAAGTCAGGGGTCATATTTTGTTTCTTCTTTTCCCAGTACTAATATAGTGCCTCGTAGAGAGTAGGTGTCTAGTGAATATTTTAGTTAATGAAAAGTTTTTGTAGAAGAATATGAGTGCCTAGGCTCAGTGTTCTTGGGCCTATTGTCAGTACTGATTTAGATATGAGAGTTTGTGGGTGAATTATGCTGAAGGTGCAGATTATATTACATATATTGCTAATTCATAAATCAGTAGGTATGTACTTATAAAAAGTATCCACCCTAACCAACTGGGTTCTAATTTTTTTTTTTATGAATTTATTTATTTATTTATGGCTGTGTTGGGTCTTCGTTGCTGCACGTGGGCTTTCTCTAGTTGCGGTGAGCGGGGGGTGGCTCTTCGTTGTGCTGCACAGGTTTCTCATTGCGGTGGCTTCTCTTGTTGCGGAGCACGGGCTCTAGGCGCCCGGGCTTCAGTAGTTGTGGCACGTGGGCTCATTAGTTGCGGCTCACGGGCTCTAGAGCGCAGGCTTAAGTAGTCGTGGCGCGTGGGCTTTGTTGCTCTGTGGCATGTGGGATCTTCCCAGATCAGGGCTCGAACCCGTGTCCCCTGCATTGGCAGGTGGATTCTTAACCACTGCACCACCAGGGAAGTCCATTATGTTCTAAATTAATAGATAACGCAAAAAGGCAAAAATTTTTCTATATAGGTGGTGAGATTTGAGTCTGTGGGATGAAATTTCACTAAATTACTTTATTTATTTATTTATTTATGGCTGTATTGGGTCTTCATTGTGGTGCGCGGGCTTCTCGTTGCGGTGGCTTCTCTTGTTGTGGAGCACGGGCTCTAGGCCTGTGGACTTCAGTAGTTGTGGCACGTGGGCTCAGTAGTGTGGCTTGTGGGCTCTAGAGCACAGGCTCAGTAGTTGTGGTGCACAGGCTTAGTTGCTCCACGGCATGTGGGATCTCCCCGGACCAGGGCTTGAACCTGTGTCCCCTGCATTGGCAGGTGGGTTCTTAAGCACTGTGCCACCAGGGAATCCCACTAAATTACTTTTATTTAAGACTTTATATACCAGGAAAATAATTAGACTTTTAACCTTTTAATGTGATTAACAACTGTTAACGTTGTTTTTCTCTTAAATTCCATAGAAATTAAAAAGTGTCCAAACGTAGATTACTCAGTTAATTGAGAACTGATGTAGTATGCACCTTGCCTTCTCTTGCACCTTTTTTTAATAAATTTATTTATTTTATTTATTTATTTTTGGCTGCGTTGGGTCTTCGTTGCTGTGCATGGACTTTCTCTAGTTGCGGTGAGCAGGGGCTACTCTTCGTTGCGGTGGGCTGGCTTCTCATTGCGGTGGCTTCTGTTGTGGAGCACGGGCTCTAGGCACGCGAGCTGCAGTAGTTGTGGCATGTGGGCTTAGTAGTTGCGGCTCGCGGGCTCTAGAGCGCAGGTTCAGTAGTTTTGGCACGCGGGCTTAGTTGCTCCATGGCATGTGGGATCTTCCTGGACCGGGGCTCGAACCCGTGTCCCCTGCATTGGCAGGTGGATTCTTAACCACTGCACTACCAGGGAAGCCCATCCTCTTGCACTTTTTTTTTTTTTTTTTTTAACTGTGGAAGAGACAGGTTTCTCTTTCTGCCCTGGCTATAACCTCTTCTAGGGACCTTATCTAGTTTACATCCCCTGAAAGGCTCTTCTCCCTAACCATCGCTGATTGGATTCCAAATAGACTCCTGACCTGGTGGATTGGTGGGACTGTTGTCCATCAATCAGATTTTTTCCTGTCAGAATGTTTGAACTAAAGAGCCAGGTAAGGCTTCCCTGGTGGCGCAGTGGTTAAGAATCCGCCTGCCAATGCAGGGGACACAGGTTCGAGCCCTGGTCCGGGAATATCCCAGATGCTGTGGAGCAACTAAGCCCGTGAGCCACAACTATTGAGCCTGCGCTCTAGAGCCCGTGTGCCACAACTACTGAAGCCTGCGCGCCTAGAGCCCATGCTCCACAACAAGAGAAGCCACCACAATGAGAAGCCTGAGCACCTCAAGGAAGAGTAGCCCCCGCTGGGCGCAACTAGAGAAAGCCCTCGCACAGCAACGAAGACCCAACACAGCCAAAAATAAATTAATTAAAAAAAAAAAAAAAAAAAAAAGACTCCCCACAGACAAAAGCAGATGATTATAGGAACAAGGGAAAAAGAATGTAGACAGATGATGATAAAAAGTAAATAAATAAATAAAAATAAAGAGCCAGGTAACTATGAGTAGCTGAACTAGAGTGAGTGCTTTGGCAAGCTGATGTGAAGGAGCAGAAACACGGAGCAAGTGGAGGAGACTATTTGCGGAAGAGAATTGGGGCAAATTTTTGGAAATAGTTGATATTGAAGCTCTATAAAGAGACAGAAGTTAATATCCTCTTGGCTTTCTTTTTTATTTATTTGGCTGCCCCAGGTCTTAGTTGTGACAGGCTCCTTAGTTGCGGCTCCAGGGCTCCTTTAGTTGTGGCATGCATGTGGGATCTAGTTCCCTGACCAGGGATCACACCCGGGCCCCCTACATTGGGAGTGCGGAGTCTTATCCACTGTGCTACCAGGGAAGTTCCCCTAGTGGCTTTCTAATACTGAAGCTAGTGCTCCTATTTAGCTGTCTCCCCTGTACATACCATTTGAGTTAATGTGCAACCAAAAGAGTTTTGATTCCAGTATTGCCCCATGATGAGCTCTCCTGTATTGGAAATTAGGTGTAATCTTTAGCTGTGAGTGTTTCATTATAATCTGGCTTACTTTCTTGGAACATGTTGGGCAGGTGTCATCTGTAGTGTTTGGTGGCAGGAAAAAACTTAAGAACCTCTATTGTTGCTTACTCATCTCTCTACCAGTGTGTTTAGTTTTTTTGAAGAGAATAAAAGCTTTGTTGTTTTTCATTCTAAAAAGGATACCTGCTTTTTTAGAAAAAAATCAAATAGTGCAGAAAATAATAAAGAAAATTAGGATAACCGAAACTCTGTTTACCAAAGAAATCGTTCATGTTTTGGTAAACATCTCTTAAGTCATTCTTTTCTCTCTTTCCTCAGATACACTATTTCGTGTAAATAAACTGATTGCATGTTACTAATTATTATTTTTTAAAATAAATAAATTTATTTATTTATTTATTTTTGGCTGAGTTGGGTCTTCGCTGCTGCCCGCGGGTTTTCTCTAGTTGTGGCAAGCAGGGGCCACTCTTCGTTGTATTGCGCGGGCTTCTCATTGTGGCGGCTTCTCTTGTTGTGGAGCACGGGCTCTAGGTGTGCAGGCTTCAGTAGTTGTGGCTCGCTCTGGAGTGCAGGCTTAGTAGTTGGGGTGCATGGGCTTATTAGTTGCTCCATGTCACGTGGGATCTTCCTGGACCAGGGCTTGAACCTTGTGTCCCCTGCATTGGCAGGCGGATCCTTAACCACTGTGCCACCAGGGAAGTCCTTATATTATTTTTATTAATAAGATGTAGCTACCTTTCCATGTTAATATGCACTTACATTATCGTTTTTAATGGCTTTAGTGTAGTCTTCCATTACTTGGTCATACTGTAACTTAACCAGTCCTCTAATGATGGGCATTTGGGGTGTTATATGACTTTGTAATTGTCTGATTATCACCTTGAGTATAGCCTCTGAAATCACATTGCTGAGTAGTTCATACAGCATATCTGGAAGGAAATCTGGCAATATGATAAAACTTTTAAAAATTATCCTTCCAACATTAGAGCATGAGTGTAAAGCCTTAATAATCTTAAAGTGTTTATTTTGACTCTGAGGTCTGTGGAGCTGTTTTAGCAATGTATTGGTTCTAAACCACCATAAGACAAATTTGGAAGGGACTTTTTATTCTGGGTAACTTTGCTGCCAGACTCATGAACTTTATTCTGATTATTGAGAAAGGCTCAGTAACCAATGATGAATGTAGAAGTATAAGAGCAGTAGTAAGAGCACTAACTCAGAATAAATTGAGACTTATGAAAATGCTTAAGACAATAGAGCTTTTGAAGTTGTGTTCAAAGTAAGATAAATAAGGGGATAGTGGACCCACTGCTTGGGTGGGTATAATAGAGGGTGGTGATCAGCAGAATGTTGTTTTACTCTAATAATTTGTTTCCATTTTCCCTTCTAAGAGGAATCCACAAACCCTCAGGATAAATCATACATTAAGAGAGACTCTAACCTCTAGATTGGTAAGGAATAATGAGAGCCTTATTAGTAGTGATAAGAGTTAAAAATCTTCAGGAATGGCAGATTCTTTTCAGTGAAGGGGATAGAGCCATGGTTGTGTGTGATTATGAACCTTTAGCTTATTAAATTTCTAGAAAAGCAGAAATTGGCAAGTATTATTTTGGAAGCTATAAGAGAAACTTGCCACTATTAAATAATTAATCAATTACTAAAGAGTGAAAGGATAGTAAAAAATTGATGTGACACTAGTAACTTATGTTAAACCAATCTTATTTTATTTTGATATAGAAGTAAATATGGTAAAACATGGAACTATCACTATAGATATGACATTTTGATTACATGAAGGCACTTGACAGAATCTGAAGCTATCCTTGTGAAAAAAATGAGTTGTTTTTTTTTTGTCAACTTTGAGGGACATCACTGGTGGCAAGCCATAGAATCTTGTCCTTAATTCTTTCTTCTTCAAGATTTATAGTAATGAGCCTCAGTTTTTAAACTATTCCTTTGAGTGGCATTGTCCCTGTTTCAGGGGAGTGAGGATGACTTTGGAATCTGTTTCAAGATGAAAAGCTCATTTTGATCTGTTTTGTAAATTGGGGCTCCATGTAAGATTTTTTTGGTGGGGAGCAAAGGGTGTAGCTGCTTTATAAATAAGCTTGAAAACCATTAACAATGTTGGTGCTGAAAAAGCCAGCACAATATGAAACTGTTTTCTTTTCAAGTATTATAGGTAGTAGTGCAGTGCTTATGCAGTTGGAATACTGTGTTGGATTATATACAATACAGTGACAATCAGCTTCTGAAGCTATTTGAATACTGTGCAGTTTCACATATCTTCATGGCACCTCATGAAAATCATGAGAAATAGAATGATTTGGCCAAGGTTACACAGCTAGTAAGTAGCAGAGCTAGGACTAGAATTTAGTTCTTATTCCTACTCAGTATACTTTTCTCTACCCATGCTGTTTTGTTTTTGTTTTTGTTTTTTTAAAGAGGAACTTGACTTTGGGAGTTGGGAAACTCATGAAAAACAAAGGGACTATAGAGAGATTAATTCTGGCTAAAGTGGATTAGGCAAGGTTTCAAGGAAAGTGGAAGATGAACTGGGCCTTTAACTGGTTGGAATAGTTACTGGGAATGAGGGGAGTGGAATAGTTTACCACGATTTGTGCGACTCTGCATGACATAGGCAATGCTGACCTCATCCCCTTGCTTGCTTTGTTTTCTTTCAGTGATGTTCTTTACTGCCAGTGAGCCTTTATTTTTCCCTGGAACTTAATCACCTTCCTATGCCTTTAATTTTTCAGAGAGGCCTTTATTGAACATCCACTCTAAAGTAGTTCAAGTTCTTATCCTTCATAGCACTTGAAACAGTTCAAACTATTTTTATTTTTTATTTATTAATTTAATTTATTTATTTGGTTGTGCTGGCTCCTTAGTTGTGTCATGCGAACTCAGTTGTGGCATGCATGTGGGATCTAGTTCCCTGACCAGGGATCGAACCCGGGCCCCCTAACATTGGGAGTGTGGAGTCTTAACCACTGCGCCACCAGGGAAGTCCCCACTTACCACAGTTTAGAATTATGTATTTATTTTTATATACTTGTTTAATGTCTTTTTATTTTTTATCTTTAATTTTTTTTGCTGCACCGCGTGGCTTGTGGGATCTTAGCTCCCTGATCAGGGATTGAACCCTCGACCTCAGCAGTGAACACGCAGAGTCCTAACCACTGGACCACCAGGGAATTCCCTTTAATGTCTTTTTATTATACAGGGTTACAAGTTCTGTGATTGCGACTAGCTTACATTAACTGAGTTTCACAGTGCCTACACGTACTAGGATCAATATGAATCTGTTAAAATATCTGAAAAATCTTAAGATCACTGGAGGTGGTTAATGGAAGATGAGGGTAGGCTGGATGTGGTAGTTTTTCCTGTTTTCTCAAATTTTGGGGACATTTCAAGTACTGTCAATCCTTTTGTGATGTCTTGCTCAGCACCCCCCTTCATAAAAAGGTACTTCATTGATTTAAAAAAAAAAACAAAACTCTCATTTTGTTAAGTTGTGTTTAGTTTTGTTTTTTTCCCTGAATGTCCCTTGAGATTAACCCTTACGGATTAAAAATCTAAGATTGGGAATTAGTTTTCGAACCCAAGTTAGGACTCTGTTGCAAGAACCAGAAAGAACACCCCATTTGGCAGAAAGAAAAAGGAGTTTTTTAAAAGCCATAACTGAGCAGTGCAGGTGTGTGCTATGTTCTGGTGTGGTCTACTCTTTTTTTGTTTGTTTGATTTTGTCTTTTAATTGAAGTATAGTTGATTTACAGTGTTGTGTTAATTTCTGCTGTGCAGTGAAGTGATTTAGTTATACATGTATATACATTCTTTTTTATATTCTTTTCCCATTATGGTTTGTCACAGGATACTGAATATAGTCCCTTGTGCTATACAGTAGGACCTTGCTGTTTATCCATTCTATATATAATAGTTTGCATCTACTAACCCCGAACTCCCGGTCCATCCCTCCCCCACCCCCACCCCCCGACCTTGGTAACCACAAGTATGTTCTCTATGACTGTGAGTCTGTTTCTGTTCTGTAGGTAGGTTTATTTGTCTCATATTTTAGATTTCACATATAAGCGATAATATATGGTATTTGTCTTTTTCTTTCTGACTTGTTTGGCTAAGTATGATGAGCCCCGGGTCCATCCATGTTGCTGCAAATGGCATTATTTCATTCTTTTTTATGGCTGAGGTGTATTCCATTGTATATGCATACCACATCTTCTTTATCTATTCATCTGTTGATGGACATTTACATTGTCCCATATCTTGGCTATTGCGAATAGCGCTGCTGTGAACATAAGGGTGCGTGTATCTTTTTGAATTAGTTTTGTCTGGATATATGCCCAGGATTGGGATTGCTGGATCATATGGTAGTTCTAGTTTTAGTTTTTTTTTAAAATAAATTTATTTACTTTATTTATTTATTTTTGGCTGCATTGGGTCTTCGTTGCTGCACATGGGCTTTCTCTAGTTGTGGCGAGCGGGGGCTGCTCTTCGTTGTGGTATGTGGGCTTCTCATTGCGGTGGCTTCTCTTGTTGCGGAGCATGGGCTCTAGGCATGTGGGCTTCAGTAGTTGTGGCACGTGGGCTCAGTAGTTGTGGCTCGTGGGCTCTAGAGTGCAGGCTCAGTAGTTGTGGTGCACGGGCTTAGTTGCTTCGCGGCATGTGGGATCTTCCTGGACCAAGGCTCGCACCCGTGGCCCCTGCGTTGGCGGGCGGATTCTTAACCACTGTGCCACCAGGGAAGCCCCTATTTTTAGTTTTTTGAGGAACCTCCATACTGTTTTCCATAGTGGCTGAACCAATTTACATTCCCACCAACAGTGTAGGAGGGTTCCTTTTCTCCTAGTGTGGTCTACTCTTAATCTGCAGATTCATAACATTATCAAGACTTCATTTCTCTGTGGCTTGCTCTGCTGTGCTTCCTTGGTTTTGACCTTAGTTTGGCCCTTCTCAGAGTAGCAGAAATGGCTACTGCACACCATCTTTATACCACACTGTTTGCAAATCACATATTTATACTACACAGAGCAAAAAAGAGAGAATCTCTTCTGAAACCTACTGTACAAGAACAAGGAAGCTGCTTTTTCCAAAACCTGGCTAGCAGATGGTGCTTCATAGATCATTGGCCCATGTTTTTATCATGGGCCTTATTCCTGAAGTAGAGTTCAAAGAGGATGGATTTTGGTTGGCTTAAACTGATGACCTATTCCTGAAGCTGATCCCACCAAACCTCATAGCTAAAAAACGGTAAGTGTTTCCCCAAAAGAAATTTGGCATGTTGTGATTATGAAGAAGGTGAAATTGTTTTTGGACAGCAAGCACACATATCTAGTACACTGTGCTATACTGAAAACCTTTTTTTTTTTTTTTGGCAGTTTTGTAACTTTTTTTGACAGTCAACGATTAGTTCTTATCCACATCAACTAAGTTTTTGAAAGTGGTGACAGGTACTTAGGTAACCAACGTATAGAGTTTGTCTGTTTATTTATTTATTTTATAAGTGTATTTTTAAAAAATATTTATTTATTTAGGCTGCACTGGGTCTTAGTTGCGGCATGTGGGAGCTTAATTGTGGCATGCGGACTTCTTGATTGAGGCATGCATGTGGGATCTAGTTCTCTGACCAAGGATCGAACCTGGGCCCCCTGCATTGAGAGCGTGGAGTCTTACCAGGGAAGTCCCTAGAGTTTGTTTATTGAATCTTCATCCTCATTGTGTTTTCTGGATAACCACACATGGATACAGTATGGGACATTCCTAATTCTTTGGCTCATACTGTTTTGTTGAGCGTGGTGTCAGTGTGCACATCTGGAGATCCTGTTTTCTTAATGGCAGATTTCTGGATCTCTTTCAGTTCTTGAGGGGCATGCTTCTTGAAGCTGACTCTGGGTGCACTTGTGAATGTTGATGGTATATTCTCTGGTTGCTAACCAGAATGGTTGAATGGCCTTCTTCTCTTCACCCTTCTTTGCAGGAGTCATTCATTCTGCTGGGTCCAGTTTGGAAAATTGAAAACCATTTCTTTTTGTTTGTTTGCTTGCTTGTTTACATTTTATTTATTTATTTATTTATTTATTTTTGGCTCTTTTGGGTCTTTGTTGCTGCTCGTGGGCTTTCTCTAGTTGCGGCGAGCAGGGGCTACTCTTTGTTGGGGTGCACAGGCTTCTCATTGCGGTGGGTTCCTTGTTGCGGAGCGCGGGCTTTTAGGTGTGCGGGCTTCCGTAGTTGTGGCATGTGGGCTCAGTAGTTGTGGCTCGCGGGCTCTAGAGCGCATGCTCAGTAGTTGTGGCATATGGGCCTAGCTGCTCCACGGCATGTGAGATCTTCCTGGACCAGGGCTCGAACCCGTGTCCCCTGCATTGGCAGGCGGATTCTTAACCACTGCGCCACCACGGAAGTCCCAAAAACCATTTCTTTTTTTTTTTTCTTAACATCTTTATTGGAGTATAATTGCTTTACAATGGTGTGTTAGTTTCTGCTTTATAACAAAGTGAATCAGTTATACATATACACATGTCCCCATATCTCTTCCCTCTTGCATATCTCTCCCTCCCACCCTCCCTATCCCACCCCTCTAGGTGGTCACAAAGCACCGAGCTGATCTTCCTCTGCTATGCGGCTGCTTCCCACTAGCTATCTATTTTACGTTTGGTAGTGTATATATGTCCATGCCACTCACTTTGTCCCAGCTTACCCTTCCCCCTCCCCATATCCTCAAGTCCATTCTCTAGTAGGTCTGCATCTTTTTCCAAAAACCATTTCTTAACATTCTATTTACTGACTTGATTATTTTTTGTGTGTCTTACCTTAACTCTTTATGTTTGAATACTTTTTTTCAATATATAAGAAATATATTGAATATTTTATACATGTAAAGCATTTGCTGTATGCTGTGGTAGATAGAGATACATTTAGATGTATATCTACCCTTAAGGAATGTTAGAGTACAATACAGATGAGGCAGTAGGATAATAGTTGAGTGATCTTTGATCTGACAGACCTGAGTTCAAGTCTTGTTCCTGTCATTTATTAGATCTCTGGTTTTGGTTATGTTCCTTTATCTCTTAGTGCGTTCTTACTTACTTGAAAATGAGGATAATAACATCTTAAATAAATACAAGGATTTTGGGAGGATTAAATAAGATAATGCATATCAACACTTAACACAGTGCCAGCGTAAGAAATATACAAAAAACAATGGTATGAAAAGACAAATGGTAAATTCCATTAAAGTATATATAGCTGAAGTGCAGTGGGGAGGAGTTTAGTTTTCTAAGACTGGAGAAGGCTTCATGGAATTGATAGAATTTAAGTTGATCTTTGAGTAATTTTCTTTTTAATGATTGGAATTGGAGAAATGGTTATTTCAGTAAAAAGAGTTTTGTTAAAACTTTGGTGTATATTATTCCAGCTAACTTTCTGTATTTATAAAAAATTGATTTTGTACGTACTATTTGCTTTTTTTTAGTATTTTCTCACTTATGTATATCTGAGAACAGAATTTAATGGCAGCCTACTTTTAGTCTTTTGAATATAACACCTATTTAGCGTTTTTCCTGTGAAGAAAAAAAAAATTAAAATATCCTTGCGCATAGAAATCTGGGTCATGTCCAGCATCAATAGGTAGAAACTTTTAAGGCTTCTGTTGCTAAATTGCCTACTAGAAGGGTTATACTAATTTATACCCCAACAATAGTATTTGAGAGTGCCTGTTTATTTGCATTAAATATTTTGAAAAATCCATATAGTAGAGGAAAAACAGATATAGTCACTATCCAAAACTTGGTTCCTGCAAGAGTTCAGATATTGAGGATTATTGCATTGTTTGTATTGACATATTTGGTTCCTGAGTTTTATTTATTAATTTTAAATTTATTTATTTATTTTTGGCTGCATTGGGTTTTTGTTGCTGCATGCGGGCTTTCTCTAGTTACGGCGAGTGGGGGCTACTCTTCCTTGCAGTGTGCGGGCTTCTCATTGGAGTGGCTTCTCTTGTTGCGGAGCACAGGCTCTAGGCGCATGGGCTTCAGTATTTGTGGTACGCGGGCTCAGTGGTTGTGGCTCGTGGGCTCTAGAGCGCAGGCTCAGTAGTTCTGGGACACGGGCTTAGTTTCTCCACGGCATGTGGGATCTTCCCAGAGCAGGGCTTGAACCCGTGTTCCCAGCATTAGCAGGCGGATTCTTACCCACTGTGCCACCAGGGAAGTTCTGGTTCCTGAGTTTTAATAACGAGTAGTCTACTGTTATTTAGAAAAGCTTTTCCCACTTTGAGATCAGATATTCAGTTAAGCTTTTTTCTAGTTTTTATGAATTGTTTAATTTTTAATCCATCTGGAATTTGTTTTGGTGTAAGTTATGAAGTGGATCTAATATTAGTTTTTCCAAACTATTACTCATTGATCTTAGCGTCCATCTAGTTTTTCACTGTTTTGATATGACACCTCTGTGTTACACAGAAGTTTTAAGTATATTCCTGGAGGTCTATTTTTAAGCTTTTTATTGTTTAATTAATTGTTTGGTTTTAATTTAGTTGCTTCATGATATATTTTAGTACCTGAAAATATTAAACCACATTGCTAATGAAAAGTTATTTATTCCTTGAGATAAAACTTCAGAATTTTTTTGTTGTTGTGTTGCCCTCCTCCCCTCACATTCTGTTGGAATTTTTATTGTAATTGCATAATGTTTATAAATAGGAGCATGAGTTGACATCTTACAGGATTGATTTTGCCACTTCAGGAAGCATAATGTGCTTTCCCATTTATATAATCTTCGTGAAACTTTGTGGGGGTTTTCCTTTATGTAGATTCTGCACGTTTCCTTTATAATTATTCCTAGGTATTTTTATTTCTTGTTCTTGTAAATGGAATTTTCACACACCTTTATCATTAATTGTTTTGTTTTATTTTTGATAACAGTTTTATTGGGATACGTACCTTACATGTCACCCATTAAAACTGTACAACTCGGTGGCTTTCACTGTATTCACAGAATTATGCAATCATCACCACAGTCAATTTTAGAGCACTTTCATCACCTCAGAAAGAAACCCCACCCCGTTTAACTATCACTGTAAATCCCCTGTCCTCCCAGCCCTAAGCAACAATCTACTTTCCGTATGTATTTGCCTATTTTGAATCTTTCATATAAATGGAATTATAGTATATCTTGTGACTGACTTCTTTCACTTAGCATATTTTCAAGATTCATCCATGTTGGAGCATGTATCAGTTCTTCATTCCTTTCTGTGACTGAATAATATGACATTGTATGAATATAGTACATTTTTTTTTCTTTTTTGGCTGCACCGTGTGGCATGCAGGATCTTCCCCTACCAGGGATCGAACCCATGCCTCCTGCAGTGGAAGCGTGAAGTCTTAACCAGTGGACCAGGAGGGAAGTCCCCACATTTTGTTAATCCATTCATCAGTTGATGGACATTTGGGTTGTTTCTGCCTTTTGACTCTTATGAATAATGCTTTTGTGAACATTTGTGTAAAACGTTTTCCATGGACTTAGTTTTTACTTCTCACAGGTACTTGGGAGTGGAATTATTTGGTCAAACGGTAACTCAGTTTTACTTTTTGAAAAACTGCCAAACTGTTTTCCAAAATGCTGCAACGTTTTATATTCCCTTCAGTAGTGTATGAGGGTTCCAGTTTCTCAACATCCTCATCAACACTTGTTACTTTGACTGTTTTATTCTAGCCATCCTAGTGAGCTTAAAGTGGTATCTCATTGTGTGTGTCTTTTTTTTTTTAATGAGGAATCTTTAGTTGTGGCATGCGGGATCTTTTTTGTTGTTGTTGGCGGCATGCAGACTCTTAGTTGCGGCATGTGGGATGTAGTTCTCTGACCAGGGATTGAACCCAGGCCCCTTGCATTGGGAGCGTGGAGTCTTAGCCACTAGACCACCAGGCAAGTTCCTCTCATTGTGGTTTTGATTTGCCTTTCCCTGATGAATGATGATGATGAATATCTTTTTATATGCTTATTTGTCATTTGTATATCTCCTTTGGCAAAATGTCCATTCAGATCCTTTGCTCACTTTTTAATAGGGTTATTTATTTTTTATTATTGGGTTGTCAGAGTTCATTAATATATATTCTAGACATGGGTCCCTTATCAGATATATAATTAGCAAATTTTTTCTCCCATACTGTGGGTAGTCTTTTCGCTTTATCACTACTGTTCTTTGAAGCACAAAAGGTTTTAATGTTGAAGTTCAGTTTATTTATTTCTTTTGTTGCTTGTGCTTTTGGTTTCATGTCTATTGCCAGAATCCATTGCCAAATCCAAAGGCATGAATACTTACTCCTATGTTTTCTTGTAAGTTTAATAGTTTTGGTTCCTATATTTAGGTCTTTGATCCATTTTGAGTCAATTTTTTGTACATGGTAAGAGGTAAGGGTCCAACTTCATCCTTTTGTATGAGGCTGTCCAGTTGTTCTGGCACCATTTGTAGAAAGACACTTTCCATTGAGTGATCTTGGCAGCTTTGTTGAAAATCAGTTGACCGTGGATGCATGGGTTTGTTTTTGGACTCTCATTTCTGTTCCATTGATTTATATGTCTGTCCTTCTGCCTTGGTTACTGTAGCTTTGCAGTAATATTTGAAATTGGAAAGTGTGAATCTTCTAACTTTGTTGTTTTTCAAAATTGTTTGGCTGTTCTGGGTCCTTTGAGTTTCCTTATGAGTTTTAGGATTAGCTTTTCAATTTTTACAAAGACGCCAGCTGGGATTCTGATAGAGTGTGGTGAATCTATAGATAAAGCTGAAGAGTATTATTACTATTTTAACAAAGTAAGTCTTTTGATCCATGAACATGGAAGGTCTTTCTGTTACTTAGATTTCTTCAACTTTTTTTGACAGTGTTTTGTAGTTTTCAGAGTATAAGTTTTGCATTTCTTCTTATTATATTCCCAAGAATTTTATTTTATTTTATTTTATTTATTTTTTTTTTAATTTTATAACTACTTTATTTATTTATTTATTTATTTTTTGGCTGTGTTGGGTCTTCGGTTCGTGCGAGGGCTTTCTCCAGTTGCGGCAAGCGGGGGCCACTCTTCATCGCGGTGCGGGGACCGCTCTTCATCGCGGTGCGCGGGCCTTTCACTATCGCGGCCCCTCCCGTTGCGGGGCACAGGCTCCAGACGCGCAGGCTCAGTAGTTGTGGCTCACGGGCCCAGCTACTCCGCGGCATGTGGGATCTTCCCAGACCAGGGCTCGAACCCGTGTCCCCCGCATTAGCAGGCAGATTCTCAACCACTGCGCCACCAGGGAAGCCCTATTTTATTTTTTTAAAGTCATGAGATGTCACATTAAAGTCTCCTTTTTAAAAAAAATTATTTATTTATTTAATTTATTTTTGGCTGTGTTGGGTCTTAGTTGCAGCACATGGGCTCTCTAGTTGAGGCGTGTGAGCTCAGTAGTTGTGGTGCGTGGGCTTAGATGCCCCGCAGCATGTGGAATCGTAGTTCCCTGACCGGGAATCCAACCCACGTCCCCTGCATTGGAAGGCGGATTCTTTACCACTCGACCACCAGGGAAGTTCCGAATTTTATTCTTTTTGATGTTATTGTAAATGGAATTGTTTTGTACATTTCATTAAGAAATTTTTTTTTTTAATTTTTAGCTGCATTGGGTCTTCATTGCTGCGTGCAGGCTTTCTCTAGTTGCGGTGAGCGGGGGCTACTCTTCGTTGCGGTGCGCGGGCTTCTCATTGCGGTGGCTTCTCTTGTTGAGGAGCGCAGGCTTCCATAGTTGTGGCACGCAGGCTCAGTAGTTGTGGCTCACAGGGTCTAGAGCGCAGGCTCAGTAGTTGTGGCTCACAGGGTCTAGAGCGCAGGCTCAGTAGTTGTGGCACACGGGCTTAGTTGCTCCATGGCATGTGGAATCCTCTTGGACCAGGGCTCGAACCTGTGTCCCTTGCATTGGCAGCAGACTCTTAACCACTTTGCCACCAGGGAAGTCCCCTGTTTCATTTTTGCATTGCTTATTGCTAGTGTATAGAAATGCAATTGATTTTGTATCTTGCAGTCTTGTTAAACTTGTTTATTAATTTTCTTTAGTGATTCCTTAAGACTTTCTTAGGATTTATACAAGATCATGTCATCTGTGAATAGAAACAGTTTTACTTCCTTCTTTTCAATTGGGATATGTTTTGTTTCATATAACCCTTTATTATTAAATCTGTATCTTCATTTGGTTCCATCATTGGTTCTCAAAGTTTGATGTGTGAACCCTGGGGGTCCCAGAGAGCCTTTCAAGGGGCCTGAGAGGTAAGTCATATTTGCCTTTTGGTTGATATTTTCACTGGTACTGCAAAGGCGTGGTGGATAAAACACATTGCAGGAAATAACACAGTGCACTAAGTAGTTAATAAAATCTTTGCTGCCAAGCACTTGCTGTTTAAAAAAAAATTTCACTTGATGCCTTTGATGAAGCAATGGATATTAATATTATTAAATCTCAAAAGCTTATGTGCATGTCTTTTAATATCCTGTGATGAAATGAGAAATGCATATAAAACATTTTTTCTGTGTACTGCAGTAAATGGTTGTCTTAAGGAAGTGCCCTCATGTGATTGAGTCGTAAGCTGAACTAGCTGCTTTTTTCATGAAACACCATTTTTATTTGAAAGAATGATTGACTTAGAGGTTATCCAGATTTGGGTATATGGTGTGCATTTTCTGGAATGAATGAGGCAAGCATGTCACTTCAAACAAGACTGATGGTGTTAGTTGCCAGTGATAAAATTGAGCTTTCAAGAAAAAATTAAGATTTGGAAAACTTGTACCTGTCACTGTGAGTTTGACAGCTGCCCAAAACTTACGGATTTTTTTATGAGATTGATGGAACTATTAATGATACGATTTTTTGATATTGTGTAATGAAATATGTCAACAGTGGAAAGATCTACATAACTTAGTGAGCCAGTATTTTCCATATCACCAGTGCATGATGTTACAAAATCATTTATGGGCAAAAAGTCTATTCAGAGAGCAAGATAGATCAGTGGATTTTAATGTAACAGTACTGATAAGGTTTTAGATTTCACATTGCAACTTGTCTTTTAGAAATTAACACTTGGGGCTTCCCTGGTGGTACAGTGGTTAAGAATCCGCCTGCCAATGCAGGAGACACGGGTTTGAGCCCTGGTCCAGGAAGATCCCACATGCTGTGGAATAACTAAGCCCATGCACCACAACTGATGAGCCCGCGTGCCACAACTACTGCAGCCCGCGTGCCTAGAGCCTGTGCTCTGTGACAAGAGAAGCCACCGCAATGAGAAGCCTGCTCACCGCAACGAAGAGTAGCCCCCACTCCCCACAACTAGAGGAAGCCTGCATGCAGCAAGAAAGACCCAGTGCAGCCAAAAATAAATAAGAATAAAAAGAAATTAATTTAAAAAAAAAGAAATTAACAGTCATTGAGTTTTGGTGTAATATCAAAGAAGAATATCCAAAATTATCTGACAGGGCTGTTAAAATAGTCCTCTTATTTCCATGTTCAGATCTTTTAAGGATGGA
This sequence comes from Balaenoptera ricei, assembly GCF_028023285.1. Lineage (NCBI taxonomy): Eukaryota > Metazoa > Chordata > Mammalia > Artiodactyla > Balaenopteridae > Balaenoptera > Balaenoptera ricei. The sequence continues at coordinate 50,583,485 of NC_082651.1, forward strand.
TTTTCTTTATTTGCTTTACCAAAACTATATGGCAGCACATAGAATGCAGAAGCAGTTAATGAGAATCCAGCTGTTTTCTATTAAGCCAGACTCTAAAGATATTTTCAAAAATTTAAAACAGCGCCACTCAAGTCACTGATTTTTTAAAAATGGAAAACAGGTAATGAATTTATCGTTTATAAACTAATGAATAAATATTCCTAAATTTTAATTCAAAACACAATAAATATTAATAAATATAAGTCACCTAAACATAAGTTCTTTTAAGTTTTCAGTCTTTAAGCACGTGAAGGAGCCCTGAAAACAAAGGTTGAGAACTGCTGGGCTGCATAATCTTAAAATTTTCCCTTTCCTTATTCAGGGTTTTGTTACTCGAATCCCTTCAGTATGGAGATTACTCAGGGTTTAGTCCTTTGCTGTGTATATTATGAAGAGGTTGAAGTAAGGATTCAGTCTACTCTCATGACTTCATTATCTTTCAGAGTATATTTCTAGCACTGACTGATTTTCCAAGTGTCAGACCAATATCCTTAACTTAGTGCTAGACATTTTTATTTAAGTATCCTTCATCCTCAAATTCAACAGAAGTGAAACTGAGTCCTTCATCTTGTACTCATATTTATTTTTTTGCTTGCTTCTTTACCTAAATCTTGCTTAACTATGAATTTCTCATACTGGAATTTATTTTAGTATTTGTTCTACCTTCCGTACTTTAGAATGATGCCTCTGGAACTTTAATGTACATATGATCACCTGGAGATTTTCTTAAAAAGGCAGATTAATTCAAGCAGTCTGGAATTTTGCCTGACTCCTCATTCTAAGAAAGCTTCTACATGATGCTGATGTTGTTGGTCTTTAGTACACACTTTGAGTAGCAAGGCCTTAGAATACGTTAATTCCATTTATTCTGCTCCTGTCTTTTATACTATTGTTGTAGTGTATTTTAATTATATTTTTAAAGTTTAATAAGACGTTATTGTCAAGTCAGTATTCATTTAGATTTACCCACTTTTATCCTTTCTGTTGCTGTTCATTCTCTTTTGCATCTCTGGGCTTTCATCTGGGATCATTTTTCTTTTAGAATTTCCTTTAGTGTGGTTCTGCTGTGGATGATCTTTCCCATATTTGCTTGTCTTTTAAAATGAAGATAAAATATATTTTCAGACAAGCAAACACTGAAATAGGGTATTGAATTACAGATTTGTGGGTGCTGTTGCTTCTTTCAATAAGTCATTCCATTTAAAAAATTTTTTGGTTTAAATAGTTTATACTGAGAATTCAGCCATCAGTTTTACTATTGCTTCTTTAAAGGTAAGTTTTTTCATCTGTCTGATTTTAAGATTTTCTCATTGTCTTAGGTCTTCAGCAGTTTTACTGTGATGTGTCTACGTCTCTTTCTGTATTTATTTGCGAACGATTCATTCTTTTTTTTTTTTTTAAATTAATTAATTAATTAATTTACTTTTGGCTGTGTTGGGTCTTTGTTTCTGTGTAAGGGCTTTCTCTGGTTGTGGCAAGCGGGGTCCACCCCTCATCGCCGTGCGCGGGCCTCTCACTATCGCGGCCTCTTTTATTGCAGAGCACAGGCTCCAGATGCGCAGGCTCAGTAGTTGTGGCTCACGTTGCTCTGCGGCATGTGGGATCTTCCCAGACCAGGGCTCGAACCCCTATCCCCTGCATTGGCAGGCAGAGTCGCAACCACTGCGTCACCAGGGAAGCCCACGAACGATTCATTCTTGAATCTGGTTTGAGTTTTGAAAAGTTAGTTTTGTAGCCATTATTTCTTCAAGTATATGTCTTCCTCATGATTTCATCACTTTTTGGAATTCCAGTTACATAAATGCTATATGTTTTTCATCATCTTCCTTCACTCTTTTGCTCTTCTGTATTTTCCATCCTTTTGTCTTTTTTGTGTGTCTGTACTTCAGTCTAGATATTTATTTTTGACCTACCTTCCTTAAATTGTATGTAATCTAGTATTAAAGCCATGTATTGAGATCTTAATTCCAGTTATTGTATATTTTAATTCTAAAGCTTTTGATTCTGTTTTAATAGTTTTCAGAACTTTGCTGAAATTCTTCATCTTAATATCTACTATCTTGAACATATTGCTGTTATAAAGTTCAGGTCTGATAACTAATTAATCTTATTTTTTTCTTACTTCCCTCCCCCACCTCTGTTTTGATTATGTGGTTTATGGTCTTGTTTTTTGGTATGCTTGATAAATTTTTTTTAACTTTGTTATAGAAAAACTTAGTCGTGTAGAAGTAGGAAGGTTCATAGCAATGATATTTATGAATCTGTCACTCAATCAATAATTACTAGCTCATAGACAATTTTGTTTCATTTGTATCCTACTCATTCCCTTTCCCCCACCCACTGTATGATTTTCAAACAAATCCAAGTATTATATGTTACGTGTATACATTTCAGTATAGTTCTCTAAAAGACAAATACTTTAAAAATACATAACCACAATATCATCATTACAACTAAAAAATTAAGAGTAATGTAATACAAAACATCTAGTGGTCAAATTTCTCTCATAATCTAAATTTTAAAAAGTTTTGTTTAATTTTTCCTTTAAAATTTGAATCAAGGTTCAGATGAAGTCTATTGTAGTCGCTGATTCTTTTGTTTTTCCTCCCCCGCTGCACAGCTTGGGGGATCTTAGCCCCCCGACCAGGGATTGAACCTGCACCCTCAGCAGTGAAAACATGGAGTCCTAACCACTGGACTGCCAGGGAATTCCCAAACTTACTCATCTTGTAACTAGAAGTTTGTACCCTTTGACCAACATTGTCCCATTTCTTCCACCCCCCACTCTCCTGGCAACCACCATTCTACTCTCTTTTTCTGTGAGTTCAGCTTTTTAAGATTTCATGTATAAGTGAGACTATATAATGTTTGTCTTTCTCCGACTTACTTCACTCAGCATAATGCCTTAAAGGTCCATCCATGTTGTCACAGATGGCTGAATTTATTCCATTATATATATGTACCACAGCTTCCTTGTCCATTCATCCATCAGTGGACACGTAGGTTGCTTCCATTTCTTGGCTTTTTGTTGTGAATAATGCTGCATTGATCATGGGGGTATAGATATCTCTTTGAGATAGTAATCCATTTCCTTTGGATATGTACCCATAGGTGGGATTGCTAGATCATGTTCTATTTTTGCATTTTTTGAGGAACCTCCATACTGTTTTACACTGTGGCTGTACCAATTTACATTCCCACTTACAGTACACCAGGGTTCCCTTTTCTCCAAATCATCAAAAACACTTGTTATCATTTGTCTTTTTGATGATGGCCATTCTAACAGATGTGAGGTGATAGCTCATTGTAGTTGATTTGCATTTCCCTGATGATTTGTGATGTTGAACATCTTTTATGTACCTGTTGGCTATTTGTATGTTGTCTTTGGAAGACTGTCTATTCGGGTCATTTGCCGTTTTTTAATTGGTTATTTGATTTTTTTGCTATTGAGTTGTATGAGTTTCTTATATATATACTTTTTATTTTTTATTATTTTTAAAGATTTTTTGATGTGGACCATTTTTAAAGTCTTCATTGATTCTGTTACAGTATTGCTTCTGTTTTTTATGTTTGGGTGTTTTGGCTGTGAGGCATGTGGGATCTTAGCTCCCCGACCAGGGATCGAACCTGCACCCCCTGCATTGGAAGGCGAAGTCTTAACCACTGGACCCCAGGGAAGTCGCCTTTATATATTCTAGGTATTAACTGTTTGTAAGATAAATGGTTTGCAAGTATTTTCTCCCATTCTGTAGGTTGATTGTTTCTTTTGCTGTACAGAAACTTCTTAGTTTGATGTAGTCCTACTTGTTTATTTTGTTGTTGTTGCTTGTGCTTTTGGTTGTGATAGCCAAAAAAATTGTTACCAAGACCACTGTAAAATAACTTTTCCTCTCTGTTTTTGGTTTTAGGTCTTATATTTGAATCTTTAATCCATTTTGAGTTAATTTTTGTGTATGGTGTAAGATAAGGATCCGGTTTCATTCTGTTGTGTGTAGCTATTCAGTTCTCCCAACACCATGTGTTGAAGACTGTTCTTTCCCCATTGAATATTCTTGTCTCACTTGCCAAATATTAGTCAACCATTTATGCATGGGTTTATTTCTGACCTTTTCATTCTGTTCCGTTGGTTTGTGCGTCTCTTTTTATTCCAGTACTGTTTAATCATAATTTTTTAAAGTGTTTTTAAAAATTATCATAATTTTGTAATATAATTTGAAATCAGGAAGTGTGATGCCTCTAGCTTTGTTCTTTCTTAGTATTGCTCTGACTGTTCGGAGTCTTTTGTTGTTTCATGTGAATTTTAGGATTTTTTTTCTCTTTTTCCTTGAAAAATTCCATTGAAAGTTTGAGGGATGTCATTGAACTTTTAAATGGTTTTGGGTAGTATGGACATTTCAACAATATTAATTCTTCTGCTTTGTGAACATAGGATATCTTTACATTTATTTGTGTCTTCTTTAATTTCCTTCATCATTTTCTTATAGTTTTCACCTTCTTGCTTTAGTTTACTTCTAAGTATTTATTATATTTGATGCTATTGCTATGGATTGTTTTCTTTCTTTTTCAGATAGTTCATTGTTAGTGTATTGAAATGTAACTGATTATGTTGATATTGTACTCTGCAAGTTTACTGGATTTGTTTATTTAGTTTTTTGTTTGTTTTTGGTGGAGTCTTTAGGATTTTTTAATATATGAGGTCATGTCATCTACAAACATGATACTCATCTCAGGTATGAATCCCACTTGATGATGGTGTATAATCCTTTTAATGTGCTGTTGAATTTGGTTTGCTAGTATTTTGTTGAAGAATTTTTACATGTATGTTCATCAGGAATATTGACCCGTAATTTTCTTTTCTTGTATCCTCATTGGGCTTTGGTATCAGGGTAATGCTGGCTTTCACTGTAAAATGAGTTTGGGAGTGTTCCTTCCTCTTCATTTTTTTGAAGGGTTTGAAAAGGATTGGTGTTAATTATTCTTTAAATGTTTGGTAGAGTTCATCTGTGAAATCATCTGGTCCTCGGCTTTTCTTTGTTGGATGGTTTTGATTACTAATTCAGTTCCCTTAGTCATTATTGGTCTGTTCACATTTTCTATTTCTTCACGATTCAGTCTTTATAGGTTGTATGTTTCTAGATATTTATCCATTTTTCTAGGTTGTCTAATTTGTTGGCTTATAATTGTTTATAGTAGTCTCTTAAGATCCATCAGTTGTAATACCTCAGTTGTCTCCTTTTTCATTTCTGATTTTGAGTGCTTTCTCTTCTTAGTCTAGCTAAGGATTTGTCCTTTTTTTTTTTTTTAATCTTCTTAAAGAACCAGCTTTTAGTTTAATGGATTTTTTTCCTATTTTTCAAGTTTCTATTTCCTTTATTTCTGCTCTGATGTTTGTTATTTTCTTCCTTCAGCTAACTTTGGGCTTAGTTTGTTCTTTTTCTGGGCTTAGTTTGTTCTTTTTCTAGTTTCTTGAGGTGTAAAGTTAGGTAGTTTATTTGAGGGTTTTTCCCCCCCTTAACATAACATTTATCTCTGTTAAGTTTCCCTCTTAGAACTACGTTTGCTGCATTCCCTAAGTTTTGGTATGTTGCATTTCCACTTTTGTCTCAAGATATTTTTTGATTTCCCTTTTGACTACTTTGACTCATTGGTTGTTCATACATATGTTGTATATTTTATTTTTAAAAAATATTTATTTATTTGGCTGTGCCAAATCTTGGTCACAGCACACGGGATCTTTAGTTGCAGCATGTGGGCTCCTTTTTTTTTTTTTTTTTGCGGCATGTGGGATCTTTTTAGTTGCAGCATGCGAACTCTTAGTTGTGGCATGTGGGATCTAGTTCCCTGACCAAGGATCAAACCTGGGCCCCCTGCATTGGAAGCATGGAGTATTAGCCACTGGACCACCAGGGAAGTCCCTGTATGTTGTTTAATATCCACGTATTTGTGAATTTTCCAGCTTTCTTCCTGTTTCTCATCTCTATTTTATACCATTGTGGTTTGAAAAGATAATTGGTATGATTTCTATTTTCTTAAATTTGCTAATAAGACTTCTTTTTTGACCTAACATATGACCTGGAGAATGTTCCATATGTGCTTGAGGAGAATGTGTGTTCTGCTGTTGGATGGAATGTTCTGTATATGTCTGTTAGGCTCATTTGTTGTAAAGTATAGTTGAAGTTCATTGTTTCCTTGTTGATCTTCTGTCTGATCTATCTATTGCTGAACGTGGGATATTGAAGTTTCTTACTATTTTTGTATTGATTATTTCTGTCTTCGGGTCTGTTAGTGTGTGCTTAATATATTTAGATACTCTGATGGGTGCATATATATTTGCTGTTTTTGTATTCTCTTGATAAATTCACCTCTTCATCATCATATAATGACCTTCTTTGTCTTCTGTTACAGCCTTAGGCTTAAAGTGTATTTTGTGTGGTATAAATACAGCTATTCCTTCTTTCTTTTTGTTTCCATTTGCATGGAATATATTTTTCCATCTCTTCACTTTGAATCTATGTGTGTCCTTAAAGTTGTAGTGAGTCTCTTTTATGCCACATCTAGTTGGATCTTGTTTGTTTTTGTTTTTGTGTTTTTTAATTTATTTATTTTATTTTTTGCTCCATTGGGTGTTCATTCCGGTATGTGGGATCTCTCTAGTTGTGGTGAGCAGGAGCTATTCTTTGTTGCGGTGTGCGTGCTTCTCATTGTGGTGGCTTCTCGTTGCACAGCACAGGCTCTAGGGCACATGGGCTTCAGTAGTTGTGGCATGCGGGCTCAGTAGTTGTGGCTTGTGGGCTCTAGAATGCAGGCTCAGTAGTTGTGGTGCATGGGCTTAGTTACACCGCGGCATGTGGGATCTTCCTGGACCAGGGATCGAACTTGTGTCCCCTGCATTGGCAGGCAGATTCTTAACCACTGCGCCACCAGGGAAGTCCCTTTTTTTTTTTTTTTTTAATCTGTGCAGCCGGACAGTGCCTTTTTTTCTTTTTTTGAATTTTATTTTATTTATTTTTTTATACAGTATGTTCTTATTAGTTATTTTTTTATACATATTAATGTATATATGTCAATCCCAATCTCCCAATTCATCACACCCCCCCCCACCCTTGCCACTTTCCCCCGGACAGTGCCTTTGACTGGAGAATTTATTTACATTTAAAGTGATTATTGATAGGTAAAAACTGACTGCTGCCATTTTATTGTTTTCTTGCTGTTTTATCATTTCGTTTTTCCTTTCTTCCTCTCACTGTCTTCCTTTCTGAACTGATGGTTTCCTTAGTGGTATGCTTTGATTTCTTTTTCCGTCTTTTGAATATCTACTGTAGGTTTTTGCTTTGTGGTTACCATGAGACTTAAGTAAAACATTTTACAGATACAGTAGTGCATTTTAAGCTTATAACAACTTTGCGTAGAAAAACTCAACTCTTTTAGTCTTGCTCCCAATTTTTTGTTTTTGATGTCACAATTTACATCTTTTTATATTGCGTGTCCATTAACAAATTATTTTAGCTATAGTTATTTTTAGTAGTTTTGCCGTTTAACCTTTATGCTAGAGTTAACTGATTGACATACCACTGTATTACAGTAAAAGCCTTCATTTCCAAAGGACAACTTTTCTGGGTATTCGTGGTTGGCAGTTTTTTTCTTTCAGCACTTTGAATATATCATCCCATTCTTACTGGACTTGTGAGATTTCTGCTGAGAAATCTACTGATAGCTTTATGGGGGTGCCTGTGTGAGGAAGTCTTTTTTTCTTTTTCAGGTAGTTTGATTGTAATATGTATTGGAGAAGATCTTTTTGAGTTGAAATTTTTGGGAAACTATGAGCTTTATGAACTTGGATGTCCAAATATCTTTACAGATTTGGGAAGTTCTTAGCTATTATTTCTTTAAATAAACTGCTGTTCCTTTTCCCCTCTTTTTTTCTTTTGGGACTCCAGTAATGCATATATTGTTTCTCTTAATTGTATCCCAGTTTCTGTGGGCTTCCTTCATTCACTCTTTCTCATTCTTTTTTCTTTGTTCTTCTCTGACTGAATAATTTCAGTTGACTTGTCTTCCACTTCACAGATTCTTTTTTCTTCTTTTTTTTTTAAAGATTACTCTTTTTTAAAAAATTATTTATTTATTTATTTATTTATGGCTGTGTTGGGTCTTCGTTTCTGTGCGAGGGGCTTCTCTAGTTGCGGCAAACGGGGGCCACTCTTCATCGCGGTGCGCGGGCCTCTCACTATCGCGGCCTGTCTTGTTGCGGAGCACAGGCTTCAGATGCGCGGGCTCAGTAGTTGTGGCTCACGGGCCTAGTTGCTCGGCGGCATGTGGGATCTTCCCAGACCAGGGCTTGAACCCGTGTCCCCTGCATTGGCAGGCAGATTCTCAACCACTGCGCCGCCAGGGAAGCCCTCTTTCTTCTTCTTGATCAAGTCTGCTGTTGATGCTTCTTGTCACATTTTTATTTCATTCATTGTACTATATTTTTTTAAGCCACATTCCTTTTTTTTTTAATTAAATAATTTATTTATCTTTGTCTGCATTGGGTCTTCGTTGCTGCGCACAGGCTTCCTCTAGTTGCGGCGAGCGGGAGCTACTGTTCATTGCGGTGTGCAGGCTTCTCATTGTGGTGGCTTCTCGTTGCGGAGTACAGGCTCTAGGCACGCGGGCTTCAGTAGTTGTGGCACACGGGCTCTGTAGTTGTGGCTCATGGGCTCTAGAGTGCAGACTCAGTAGTTGTGGTGCACGGGCTTAGTTGCTCTGTGGCATGTGGGATCTTCCTAGACCAGGGATTGAACCTGTGTCCCCTGCATTGGCAGGCAGATTCTTAGCCACTGTGCCACCGGGGAAGTCCCCTCATTCATTGTATTTTTTAGTTCTGGAATTTCTGCTTGGTTCTGTTTTATAATTTCCCTTTTTTTAACTTCTCATTTTGTTTGTGTATTTTTCTGATTTCATTGAATTGTTTTTTTGTGTTTTTTTGTAGCTCACTGGTCTTCCTTAAAACGACTTCTTTGAATTATTTATTGGACAAATTGCAGATCTCCATTTTCTTGGAATTGGTTACTTGAAAATTATTGTGTTCCCTTAGTGGTTTAATGTCACCTTGACTTTTCATGTTCCATGATGTCTTGAATTGCTGTTTTTGCATGTGGAGAAGCAGTCATCTCCAGTTTTTACTGACTGGCTTTGGGAGAGACATATCTTCTGACAGCCCCGTTAAGAATTCTGAGCCTAGGGCTTCCCTGGTGGCGCAGTGGTTAAGAATCCATCTGCCAGTGCAGGGGACACACAGGTTCGAGCCCTGGTCTGGGAAGATTCCACATGCCGTGGAGCAACTAAGCCCGTGCGCCACAACTATTAAGCCTGCGCTCTAGAGCCCACGTGCCACAACTACTGAAGCCCGCGTGCCTAGAGCCCGTGTCCCACAACAAGAGAAGTCGCTGCAATGAGAAGCCCGTGCATTGCAATGAAGAGTAGCCCCCACTCGATGCAACTAAAGAAAGCCCATGCACAGCAACGAAGACCCAACGCAGCCATAAATAAATAAATGAACGAATGAATGAATTCTGAGTCTTTCTCAGACCTTTATTGATTGATTGGTTGATTGATTGCATTGAGTCTTCGTTGCTGCGCTTGGGCTTTCTCTAATTACAGCGCGTTGCTGTGCTTGGGCTTTCTCTAATTACAGCGAGCAGGGACTATTCATTGTGTTGTGTGGGCTTCTCATTGTGGTGGCTTCTCTTGTTGCGGAGCATGGGCTCTAGGCGCGCAGGCTTCAGTAGTTATGGCACGCGGGCTCATTAGTTGTGGCTCATGGGCTCTAGAGTGCAGGCTCAGTAGTTGTGGCGCACAGGCTTAGTTGCTCTGCAGCATGTGGGATTTTCCCAGACCAGGGCCTGCACCCGTGTCCCCTGCATTGACAGGCAGATTCTTAACCACTGTGCCACCAGGGAAGTCCATCTCAGACCTTTTTTAACAGATAGGTCTGTTTCTCATTTCTTGTTTTCTTTTGGAGGGTAATTCTAAGATTGTTGCTGTCTCCTGATCATAGAAAGACAGGTTGAGTGCTGGCAGTCTCTCATGTGCTTTTCCTATAGCAGTGCTGAATTCTCAAAATTGTGTACTTTCTCCCATTTCTGCAGGGTCTGGACAGCTTTTTGCACATGCTGTTAATTGTCTGTGAAGGCTTGCTTTTGCTGCCCTTAGGGGTGCAGACAAGGAGCCAGCCACAGGGTGGGAGTGTGTGTGAGTGAGGTACATGGAGAGTTGGGGGTTCTTATGTGGGGTTGGGGGCATCCTCAGACAAGATCTTTCTTGGCACTGTGCTGTGCTGCCTTGGGAGAAGGGTGTCACAGGTAAAGTGAAACTGTTCCTCTCACTCTCTTCAGTGTGTCCAGTCTTGGATTTTATTTTATTTTATTTTTTGCATTGGAAATTCTCTGCCGTACTCCCAGACTTCCACAAAGGCACTGTTGTCCATGGTGATTGTCAACATCAGTGTTCTTTGGGAGGAAGATGGTAGAAAACTTACAGTTGCTATTTTGATGACATCACCCTCTGCTGATGTACTTTATATGACTAAAGCTTAGATTTGTTTTTTTGTATAACTTTATTAAAATGGAAATGAACTTTATGTACTATGTGTATGTGACATTTTTTTCATTTAGTATATCACTATAAGTTATCTGTGTTGCTTATTAGTGTATTAGAAGTCTTGCTTTTTATAGTTGAATTAGAAAGCTGTAATTTTTTTTTAATCAGTCCACTCTTTGGACAGGTGGTTTGTTTCTAGTTTGAGGCTGCTTGAATAATTTGTTTTGTTTATTTTGCTTTTTGTTTTTGTTTGTTTTGTTTTGCTTGGTTGGTTATCTGCCTGGACTAATTCTATAGATTCTGGCTGCCCTGCTGTTTATAGTCACTGACATGTGTTTTTTTTTTTTTTTTTAAATACATAATTCTTATCCTTTTTTGTTCTTGCTATTTATCTGTTGAAGAAACTACTGATTCCATGGAATCAGCTTTTCTTGTTGTGGGGCATGGGCTCTAGGTGCATGGGCTTCAGTGGTTGTGGCATACAGGCTCAGTAATTGTGGCTTGTGGGCTCTAGAACGCAGGCTCAGTAGTTGTGGCACACGGGCTTAGTTGCTCCGCAGTATGTGGGATCTTCCCGGACCAGGGCTGGAACCCATGTACCCTGCATTAGCAGGCGGATTCTTAACCACTGCGCCACCAGGGAAGCCCAGTGCATTTTTGATTTTGATAAATATTGTCAAATTGTTTTTACTGATGTATGAAAGCGCTTGTTTTCTCAAGTTTATCAACACTAGGTATTTAAACTTTTTGCAAACGTGGTAAGAAAAATATAGTGTTTCAGTGGTATGTTTGAACCCCATGTGTATCATTTTTTTTTTTTAATCCCTTTTTTCTTCAGTTTTTCTTTTCCAATCTGTTTTATTTATTTATTTATTTATTTATTTATTTATTTTTAATTTATGGCTATGTTGGGTCTTCGTTTCTGTGCGAGGGCTTTCACTAGTTGTGGCAAGTGGGGGCCACTCTTCATCGCGGTGCGCGGGCCTCTCACTATCGCGGCCTCTCTTGTTGCGGAGCACAGGCTCCAGACACGCAGGCTCAGTAATTGTGGCTCACGGGCCTATTTGCTCTGTAGCACGTGGGATCTTCCCAGACCAGGGCTCGAACCCGTGTTCCCTGCATTAGCAGGCAGATTCTCAACCACTGCGCCACCAGGGAAGCCCTCCAATCTGTTTTTTGAACTCAGAGATTACTCTTTCGTAAAGACTTTTCCTGGCTTGTAGTTTCTTTGAAGTTTGCTTTTTTGTTGTTTTTATCTGTAATTGAACTTTTTATATGCTCAAACGTATCAATTTAGAACACTTGAAGAATGCCAGTCTTTGTTTCTGCCATCCTCTATGTCGTTATCTAGTGTTTCAATTGGCTTTAAAGACTCCCAGACTACAGACAGCACCTGACTTATGATGGTTTGGCTTACAACTTTTCAACCTTCTGGTTGTGAGAAAGTGATATACATGCACTGGAAACTGTACTTTGAATTTTGAATTTTGGTCTTTTCCTGGGCTAGCGATACGGGTATGATACTCTTGGCTTAAGGATGGACAGCAGTAGTAAGCTGTAGTTCTCAGTCAACTTTGCAGTCATGAGGGTAGATAGCTGATACACTTAGCCATTCTGTATCCATAGGTCCATTCTGTTTCTCCCTTTAATACAGTTTTTAATAAATTGCATGAGATATTCAACACTTTACTATAAAACAGGCTTCGTGTTAGATGATTTTATCCAGCTGTAGGCTGACGGAAGTGTTCTGAGTGTATTTAAGGTAGACTAGGCTAAGCTGTGATGTTTGGTAGGTTAGGTGTAATAAATGCATTTTCACAATTTATGGTATTTTCAGCTTACAATGAGTTTATCGGGATGTAATTCCATTATAAGTTAAGAAATAGCTGTAATAAGTATTTTATTTTGTTAATTTTTTGTCAGTTTGCTTATTTAGGTTTACCCATGTATTTATTTCCTTCTTTACCATATTTTTTCTTGCTTCTTGCTCTTAGATTCTTTGCCTTTTTCTTTTTTTTTCTTTTGAGGAACCTCTTAATCTTTTTAAAATTTGATTTTCTATTCATGGCTTATCAATAATAAGCATATCCATTTGTCCGAAGTTTTATTTCACCCTTCCTCTTGAGGTCTACCCTGGGTATCAAATTCTAGATTGAGGTTTACTTGGGTGTAAAATTCTAGATTGGGCCATTTTAACGTTTTGAAGATTTTATTCTATTCTTCCAGTCAGAAGTCTGCCTCTCAGAATCTGTATTATTGTTACTCTATGTAGTCTTTTTTTTCTTTGAAGCTTTTACTAAAACTTTCTATGACAAATTTCTAATATATGCAAAAGAATAATATACTTACGGTATTAAAAGGTGAAATTTGTCTGGCAGTAGTTCATCTAAATTCATAACCATGTAGTACCTTTCTTTAATTGGCTTATATTCACTTAATTGGCCCTTTGAATAGTCTTTTAAATGTGTTTGTAACTCTAGGTCAAGTAGTAGATCATTTAACATTTTACTTTCAAGACAACAGGTCTCAAAGTATTCATGATTTATCAATGTTGAAAGAATTTTCTGACAGCATCTTGTCACATTATTTAGTGAATCAAGCCTTAGATATATTAGCTGCTTCAACGGCTTTATTTTATTTTCCCATTCTCTTATTTAGCAGTTATTTAGTACACTATGTTTCTCTCTCTTAATTCTTCTTCTTTTGCACATGATGATCCTTTTGACTAGGATTCCATCCCCTGTGGGCTTCTTTGTCATTACCCCCTCCTTCCTATTCCTTTCCTGCTGTCCTTCTTGCTTCCCTTTTTACTAACTTCTGTCTTTCAGTTAGTTGTTATTTCTTTTAGGGAACTTTCCTTAGTTCTTTCCAAGACTGTGTTTCCATGTCCTGCTTATTAGGTTAAAAAAAAAAAAAAAAGAGTTGCAAAGAATTGATGCTGAGTTGTTTAAAAAAAATTCTCTTGAACTAGGTATTGTTCAAACAGATTGGGAAGTTTTTAAAAAGTCTAGAAAGTGTTCTGTATTTAGATTGCTCTGCAACTTGAGTAAGTGTTTAAATTACTGTAATAGAATGCTGGAACGGAAATGATAGCCAATGCACTGCTTTTGTTCCTTTTGAAATATACAGTGCAGAACTCCAGTCAGTGGACTGAAACCCTAAGAAAAAGCCCTATGTCAGAAGATTGGTGAATGTGTATTAGTAAGTTTTAAAATCAAGCATTAGTCTCGTAATTTCTGTATACCCAAGGAACAACTCAGGCTAGGAGTGCTGGCTAGTACTGGTCTCCTGGAGCTGTTTGTACTTATTTTAGCCATTTTACCCACCTAGGTGGGTCTCAGTGGCTAACCTTGGTGCTGGCCAGGGTTCTGGATAGGGCCCAGGTTCTTGTAATTCCTATTCTTTTGGGACTTTGCTGATAAGAAGTTATGTGAGGTTGTGTTCAGCACCTTTGGCTTAGTGAGCGGTCATGAGTTTTTTCATCTGATGAGTTGTGAGATTGTATATGAGAATACTTACCCTTTACTTGGGGTAAGATCCGGGTCATGACTACTAATGGTTTCTCAGTAGACCCCTGGGTTATGCCTCCTGTCCTCTCTTGTTTCCTTTTGGGGTTATGCTTGCCATCATACTATCATACTGTTCATTTCTGATCTTGAAGTTTTTATGAGCATTTTCTTCTTTTTAAATTTAAGTGACAAGAACCATTTACTTTTCACCCTATTTCCACCCTTCTACCTCACACATTGTGTCAGTTGGGTACATTTCTTTCAGTTATTGAATTTCCTTTTCTTGCTTTTGGGGGATGGCATCTCTGGCACCCAGGTATTACCCAGCCTTAATGTTTCCATTTCCACTTTGATATCTTCTCTTGGGCTGTATTTGGTATTCTTTAGATCTATGTGACAATTCCTCCACCTTGCTCTTTTCCCAGTCCAGGTGGTTGGCCCTTTAGAGTTGGAATTACAGTTCCTCTTCTATAGGAAATAGGTGGAAAGATTTCTTGAACTTGCCTTCCTCCCTTCTTCCTTTATTTGTTTATAAATATTATACTGTGGACTTTAATGGATTTTTGATTTGTAAAGATCAGTGGCTTCTTTTAAACTGCAATGTGGGCTACTCTATCTCCCTTTTTTTAAATTAATTGAACATTCTTAAAATTGTAAAAAACAACAAATTTTCTCATCTTCACCATCTTTTAAAATTACTGAAGTATAGTTCATTTACAGTGTTGTGTTAGTTCCTGGTGTACACAGAGTGATTCAGTTATACATATATATTCTTTTTCATATTCTTTTTCAGTATAGGTTATTACAAGATACTGAATACAGTTCCCTCTACTGTACAGTAGGACCTCATTTATCTCATCTTAACCATCTTTAAGTGTACAATTCAGTAGTGTTAAGAATATTCACATTGTTGGGACTTCCCTGGTGGTCCAGTAGGTAGGACTCTGTGCTCCCAATGCAGGGGGTGCGGGTTTGATCCCTGGTCGGGCAACTAGATCCTGCATGCATGCCACAACGAAGATCCCGCGTGCTGCAACTAAGACCCAGCGCAGCCAAAATAAATAAATATTTTACAAAAAGAATATTTACATTGTTATGCAACAGATCTTCAGAACTTTTTCATCTTGAAAACTAAAACTCTTTACCCATTAAACAACTCCTCATTTCTCTCTCCCCCTGACAACCACCATTCTACTTTATTTCTATGGATTTGATTACTCAAGATATCTCATTTAAGTAGAATCATACAGTATTTTGTCTTTTTGTGACTTACTTTTTGTGGCTTATTTACTTAACATGATGTTCTCAAGGTTCATTCATTTTGTAGCATGTGATGGGATTTCCTTCCTTTTTAAGGCTGAATAACATTCCTCTGTATGTATACACCACTTTTTGTTTATTCATCTCTCTGTGTTACATTTGGGTTACTTATGTCTCTTGCCGATTGTGAATAATGCTGCTGTGAACATAGGTGTACAGATATCTCTTTGAGGTTCTGCTTTCAATTCTTTTTTCATAGATATACCCAAAAGTGGGATTGCTGAATCATATGGTAATTCGTTTTAAAATTTTTTGAGGAACTGCTGTATTCTTTTCAATAGTAATTGCACCAATTATTATTCCCACCAACAGTGCTCAAGGGTTTCACTTTCTACATATCCTCATCTATACTTGTTATTTTATGATTTTTTTTAACAGTAGCCATCCTAAGGGGTGTGAAGTGATATCTCATTGTGGTTTTTGTTTGTATACTTAGTTTTGAAATCATGAAATTTGAGTCTTCCAACTTTTTTTTTTTTTAATTTTTTTTTTTTAAAGAATTTTTTTTTTTTAACACATTGTTTATTTATTTATTTTTGGCTGTGTTGGGTCTTCGTTTCTGTGCGAGGGCTTTCTCTAGTTGTGGCAAGCGGGGGCCACTCTTCATCGCGGTGCGCGGGCCTCTCACTATCGCGGCCTCTCCCGTTGCGGAGCACAGGCTCCAGACGCGCAGGCTCAGCAATTGTGGCTCACGGGCCTAGTTGCTCCGTGGCATGTGGGATCCTCCCAGACCAGGGCTTGAACCCGTGTACCCTGCATTGGCAGGCAGATTCTCAACCACTGCGCCACCAGTGAAGCCCGAGTCTTCCAACTTTGTTCTTGTTTTTCAAGATTGTTTTGGTTATTTGGGGTCCCTTGAAATTCCATACAAGTTTAAGGGTAGAATTTCCCATTTCTGCAAAAACGTTGGGATTTTGGTAGGGATTGTATTGACTCTATAGATCAGTTCGGACATTATTGACATTTAACGATGTTAAATGTTCAATGAATATGAGATTTTTTCCTATTTATTTGTACCTGATATCTTTCAGCAACTTTTTGTAGTTGTCAGTTTTCAAGTCTTTCGCCTCCCTGGTTTAGTTTATTCCTAAGTTTTTTATTCTTTTTTTTTTTTTTTTTATAAATTTATTTATTTTTATTTCTTTTTGGCTGCGTTAGGTCTTTGTTGCTGTGCGCAGGCTTTCTCTAGTTGCAGAGAGCGGGGGCTACTCTTCGTTGCGGTGCGCGGGCTTCTCATTGTGGTGGCTTCTCTTGTTGCGGAGCACGGGCTCTAGGCACGCGGGCTTACTTGCTCAGCGGCATGTGGAATCTTCCCGGACCAGGGCTCGAACCGTGTTCCCTGCATTGGCAGGCGGATTCTTAACCACTGCGCCACCAGGGAAGCCCTTTTTATTCTTTTTGATACTTGTGTTCTTAATTTCCTTTTCAGATTGTTCATTGTTAGTATATAGAAATGCGGTGGATTTTTGTGCGTTGACTTTGTGTCCTGTCACTTTACTGAAATCATTTATTCTAACAGTTGTGTGTGTGTGTTTGTGTGGACTATAGCATTTCCTACATATAAAATCATGCCACCCATGAATAGAGGTAATTTTAGTACTTCCTTTGCAATTTCTTCTTCTTGCCTAATTGGTCTGACTAGAACTTCCAATACTGTGTTGAATAGAAGTTGTGAAAGCAGCTACTTTGTCTTGATCCTGATCATAGAGGAGAAGCTTTCAGTCTTTCACTATTGAGTATGATGTTTGCTGTCTGTCTGGAGAGGTCTATTTTGTCTGGCTCTGATAAGATGTACTTCCCTTCCCTTTCTGGTTATGGGGTAGATATAATGACATAGTAAGCTTATGTTGGTGAGCAGTTAGGTTGCCAGCTGGGCCTCATGTGGGGTACGTGTTTCTCACCTCACATATGCGTTTCCCAGAATGTGTGCCATTTGCGTTTTGTGTTAGAGAAGGATATGATCCTTGCAACCACTCTGTTCCCTGTGTTTTCAGGCCGGGGAAGGAAAACTGTTACTGTGCACTGTGTTCTCTTCTTGTTGATGAAATCACACAAACCAAGAGCTTGCTTTTAGTAGTTACCTTATCTTATCCCCCACTACGTCTTACTCTGTCATGGTTGCTAGGTTTTGTTGTTGGGATCTTCTCCCTGATGGGCATTAGTGTCTTTGGCTTCCAGGGCCGCCTCAGGTGCTGTTTACCTTGTTACCCATTTGTTTGGCATATACTCTTGCCCTGTGATTTTTCCTTCTCTGCCAAGAGAATTTTTTTACCCGCCTTGGTCTAGTCAGTATTATCAGAGAGAAATCTTCCAACCTCCTACTTGGACTTCAAGCATTTCTGGAGCTGAGTAGGGGAAGAGTGCCGTAAGTCTCAACATTGAATATATAGTCTGATCTAGAACAAGGTGAGTTTTTTTTTAAAACGAAAATTAAGCTATACGCAGTTGGTAAATAGAGGGATGATATTAATATGATGGAACATCTTAATGGTTCATATGGGATTTCCCCCATCACATTAATGTTTTATAGTGATCATGCAAGCTTTCTTGTGATTAAAGAGAAGACCCTACTGGTATATGAGAAAACAGTAACAAAGCTGACATTCCTCAAAAATGCCTTCTTGTGCATACAGTGATTGGTTTATTGCCTTCAAGGACCCCTGTGTTTTCTGCTTTGTAGAGCTGGGTGGAGAAGGAAGTAGGTGCCAAGTCATTAAAATGATGGAGCCATGAGAATGGTTATATTTGATCTTTAATTTTTTTTTGGAAATGACCTTTATTAGAATTGAATGCCCTCAGGCACCTTCATATCAAAAGATGAAGCATGAACCTTATGGTTTAAAGTTGCAGAAGATTGATTGACAATGGTTAGTGCAGATACCAATAGAGATTTAACTGTGCTAGTATTTTTTTAAATTTTAAATCAGACTAGTTACTGGTTTTGTCAGTGTTCTGGTTATAAAGTTGCATAGGTTTTGAGTAGTCTGCTTCTAATGTTTTATTGTTAGTCTCATTTTCTTTATTGCAAGATTTTATATCACATGAGGCTTCTCAGCAGTGCTTACGTGACACAGTAGGAAATGCCTGTACAGAGAGAGTAAATGTTTTCAGTATGATACCTCCTGGCTTTCAGCTACCTGATTGTGCAAAACCCAGCTCTCTCTGGTTCAACATCTCCAGAGAGGAAACATAGTCTTTTAGAGGTCGTGTGTGTGTGTGTGTGTGTGTGTGTGTGTGTGTGTGTGTGTTGGGGGAGGTGAGGGGGGCAGGGAAGGGGGATGAGGGTTTGTCTAACTGCTTCTTAATAAGACTTTAATATTTTTTAGCCCCACTTGTATTCCTTCTTTTAGAAGTACTCAGTGTTTCTAATTCCTGAGTCTCTCTGAGACAAAGTTAGCATCAAATTGGTCAATAATTAACCAAGATTTATTTTCTTTAGTGAAAGCAAAAAAAAAAAAATTATTGGAAATATTTGTATTTGTAAATCTAGCTTTTTTTTTAAGTGTTGGCTTTTTTTGTTTTTGTTTTGGCTGTGCCGTGTGGCACATGGGGATCTTAGTTCCCCGGCTGGGGATTGAACCCATGCCTCCTGCAGTGGAAGCGTGGAGTCTTAACCATTGGACCACCAGGGAAGTCCCTATTGGCTTTAATATTGGTTTGGCATTATTTATTCATAATTTAAAAGGTACTTTTTCTATTTTCTTTCAGTATCCGATATAGAAGGTGGTGATGGACTGCAGCTCAGAAAGGAACATACTCTCAAAATATTTGCTTATATCAATTCCTGGACACAGAGGTATGCATCTTTATGTATTTTGAAGAGTAACTTTGTCAGTTGTATTTTGTTTCATATTTTTATTTTTTGTTTTTGGCCGTGCCACACAGCTTGTGGGATCTTAGTTCCTTGACCAGGGTAGGAACCCGTGTCCCCTGCAGTGAAAGCATGGAGTCCTAACCACTGGACCGCCGGAGAATTCCCAGTTGTATTTTATTTTATTTTTTATTTATTTATTTTTGGCTCCTTTGGGTCTTCGTTGCTACACGCGGGTTTTCTCTAGTTGTGGCGAGTGGGGGCTACTTTTCGTTGCCGTGCACAGGCTTCTCATCGCGGTGGCTTCTCTTGTTGCGGAGCATGGGCTCTAGGCATGCGGGCTCAGTAGTTGTGGCTCGTGGGTTCTAGAGCACAGGCTCAGTAGTTGTGGTGCATGGGCTTAGTTGCTTGGCGGCATGTAGGATCTTCCCAGACCAGGGCTTGAACCCATGTCCCCTGCATTGGCAGGCGGATTCTTAACCACTGAGCCACCAGAGAAGCCCATAAGTGAAATTTTGATATGTACAATTTTAGGCAGTAATTTGTAGGTTTCATTAGAATATCAAAAGATGTAGAGACTCTCTGCCTTTATATCATGCTGTTCCAGAATATAGTGATTAAGAGTATGGCCTTGGAGCCAGATAGATGTGGCTTCCAGTCCTGCTTCATCACCTGTGTACTAGGTGATTATGACAAATTAGTTAACTTACTCTTACTTCCTCATTTGTGAAATGAGTAATAATAAAGCTACTACTATCTTCAAGAGGTTGTGAAGAAACAAAATACTTAACATGGTATCTGACAAAAGAACTTAATAAATACCTATTTTAATTAAAATTGTTGAAACTTATTTTAGAAAATGAAATATATATTGAAGGGTACATAAACTAAGGCATGAAAAGTCAAATTGGAAAATAGTGTGTAATATTTATAATTCTATTCACATGTTAGTAAGTATTAACAGTTTTTAGCTGATAGTAAAAAGTACCAGAAGGTAGAATGTTACACTCTTAATTGTTCATGCTGATAGAAGAGAGAAGTGACAATAAAATATACAGTTGGATTGCAGTGCTTTAGAGTAAAAATTTTTTGCCTGTTTCCTTGCTCTGCCCTCCCCCTATCCTGTTTCTCTCTAGGGCACCAAAAAATACTGTTGCCCAGATTAAGATTGTGGTTCTTGTAGGGGATAAAAAGCTACTAATAAAGCACAGTTAGTTTACAAAAGAAATTCTTAACTTGGTGGCCCATGACCATGGAAGGTCCATAAATGTACCTTAGTGCACGAATGGATCGGATCCATGACATCTCATACAAAATGTTCTTTGTAGGTTTTCTGGGAGAAAAGTGATAACTTTCAAAAGATATCAATAATCGAGAATCATTTTTTCTAATATGTTGGTTGAACAGAATATAGCTGAAGGAGAATGTTCACTTAAAAAACACTGTTAAGAATTTAATATTTATAGAAATTTCAAAGGCTTTAATATTTTATAATTTTCATTCTATTTAAATGATATACTCATTGTGAAAGTCTTTTAGAAAATACAGAAAATCAAAGTTTTAAAAAAAAAATATGCCATCACCCAGAGTAACAACTGGTAACTTTTTTTTGGTATAACCTTGGTATGAGATTGGGAACAGTACAGTTTAAAATTTTATAAAAATGAGATTATATAACTTGTATGCTTTATAATCTGATTTTTTTTCATGTGAACTATGATCAGTATATGTCATCAAATATTATGTCATCATTTTTATTAATAATTGCTGCATCACAGTAATATAGCTGCCACTTCTTTGTTCGTAAGATTCAGGGAGTTATCTATGTCACTTTAACAGATAATCATTATTTTATTTTATTAATATTGGAATGGAAAATTGGAATGAAATGGGAGGAAAATGAATTCAGAGAATGGAGAGAGAACATTAGGAGAATAAATTAAAGAATATAAATTTGGAAAAGAGCATACATGGCTCTGAAAGGAATGTCATGTATGATGAAGGCATTGATACCACAAGGCAAAATCCTTCTTGTTGGAATTGTTGCTGGTTTTTGTTTGACTTGTTTAAAGCCTATTACAAAACAGGCTTATGTTTTATATCTTGCAGATGCCTTAGTAGGCATTCAAGGTTCCTCGTTGTCTTCTACCTGTCTACTTTTTACCTTTATTTCAGGATTTCTCCCCTGAAATAATTCTGGGTGCTAGCTAGGCAGAGGTTCTGTCAGATCTTTGTATTTTCAGGCTAAAAATTACACCTTTCACACCTGTCATTTGTACTTAAAGTTTGAGGCTATTGCTTATTTTTATTGTTTTGTTAAACTTTATTTTTTGTAACAGTTTTAGACACTATTGCTTTTGAACAGGTTAATGTACGTTCTCCACTCTTTAAGGGTCTACTTTTTATTTTGGAATTAAGAAATTTGACCAGTGGGATGTTGATATTGACCACTATTCAAAGTAGTGTTTTTCAGAAATTAGCTCATAAATAAAAAAACTTTCATTAAGTTTGGATACTGTAGATGAACTGTCCTTTCATGTGTTCAGCAGTACCAGGCCAGGAAAATGTTAGCTCCATTGGCAGATTTGTTAGATGGAATTATGGAATCCAGGTTAAAATAATTTAATTTTGACATGTAGCTTCCTCATGAATGTTAGTATTTTAATTAATTGAAGCTACATATTTTGTTAGTCATTTAGAAATTTTTATCATTGTGTGTTCTTTTTTTGTTTGTTTTTTTGTTTTTTGTTTTTAAGTTTATTTATTTATTTATTTTTGGCTGTGTTGGGTCTTCGTTTCTGTGTGAGGGCTTTCTCTAGTTGTGGCAAGCGGGGGCCACTCTTCATCGTGGTGCGCGGGCCTCTCACTATCGCGGCCTCTCTTGTTGCGGAGCACAGGCTCCAGACGCGCAGGCTCAGTAGTTGTGGCTCACGGGCCCAGTTGCTCCGCGGCATGTGGGATCTTCCCAGACCAGGGCTCGAACCCATGTCCCCTGCATTGGCAGGCGGATTCTCAACCACTGCACCACCAGGGAAGCCCTTTTTTTTTTTTTTTTAATAAATTAATTTAATTTTATTTATTTTTGGCTGCGTTGGGTCTTCGTTGCTGCGCACGGGCTTCTCTCTAGTTGTGGAGAGCGGGGGCTACTCTTTGCTGTGGTGCGCAGGCTTCTCATTGCGGTGGCTTCTCCTGTTGCAGAGCACGGGCTCTAGGTGCATGGGCTTCAGTAGTTGTCGCTCACAGGCTCTAGAGCGCAGGCTCAGTAGTTGTGGCTTGTGGGCTCTAGAGCGCAGGCTCAGTAGTTGTGGCTCACGGGCTCTAGAGCGCAGGCTCAGTAGTGGTGACGCATGGGCTTAGTTGCTCCGCGGCATGTGGGATCTTCCCGGACCAGGGCTTGAACCTGTGTCCCCTGCACTGGCAGGTGGATTCTTAACCACTGCACCACCAGGGAAGCCCCTCATTGTGTGTTCTTAAATGTAAGCGTATTCCACTCATATAGGCAGCATGTAACTCTACTTAGGTAATAAAGTCTTATCAGGCGGGTAATAACGGGAAGGACTGAGAAGAAAATAGGATAAGCTCAGATAGTGAAAGGTAATGTATGATATTGGTGTACAAATACAGTATGTACAGAGTTTAAAAAATAAAATGGTAGGAAAGGGCCTATAATATAAAAAGTCCATTGTCCCCTATCTCCTCAGCCCCATTTCTGTTTTCAACTTTTTTGAGATGTTGGTTTTGATATTAACTTTTATGTTCTGAAATAATAATATTATATTGCTGTTGCTTTATCTGTCAATTTTAGGTATAATCTGTGAACTTCCTTTTGTGATATATAAAGATTTCACCCATTTACCCTTCCCCGTCCTCTCAATATAGTTACATCAGTTCTTGAGGTAGTTCTAAGAACAAAAATAATTGCTCAGTTATTAGCCAAAAAAGGTTCTGTGGTTCATTTTATATTTTATAAGATATAAATTGTTTTTCTTTTGTTTTCATTCTTTGTTTCATAGAGTTTAATGTCTTGTTCTTCATTTGATTAATTTTCTAGGTGTGGATCACTAATTTTTCCCAAACTCTCCAGCCCTTCTTAGTACTAGTTTTTACATTTTTATACATCATTAGGTGATCTGTTATTTTCTTACCTTCCCTCCATCTCCTTTGGCTTTTATCTTCCTACTCCAATCTGTATTGATTTCTCAGTAGTGTTACTGAAACAGCTATATTCTCTTCAGATCATCCTTGAAATTCTTTTGCTTTTCTATTATATTGGATCTCCAGTTGACTGGATTCTATGCCATCTTTATTGGTTTACTTCTTTGTTTTGTTAGGATGACATCTTTTCTGAGAAAAGGTACATGGGAGACAAATGGTTTTTAGACCTTTCCGGCCTAAAAGAATGTCTCTTCTACCATTACTTTTATTGATAACTTTTGTTGGATACAGAATTGTAGATAGAAAATTATTTCCTCTCAGAATTTTGAAAGTGTTATTCCATTGTTTTTTTTTTTTTTAATTATTAGCACCTTTAATTGTTATTTATTTATTTATTTATTTGTCTGTGTTGGGTCTTCGTTTCTGTGCGAGGGCTTCCTCTAGTTGTGGCAAGCGGGGGCCACTCTTCATCGTGGTGCGCGGGCCTCTCACTATCGCGGCCTCTCTTGTTGCGGAGCACAGGCTCCAGACGCGCAGGCTCAGTAGTTGTGGCTCACAGGCCCAGTTGCTCCGCGGCATGTGGGATCTTCCCAGACCAGGGCTCGAACCCATGTCCCCTGCATTGGCAGGCGGATTCTCAACCACTGCGCCACCAGGGAAGCCCACATTGTATTTCATCTTCCAATATTATTTAGGAGAAAGTATGAGCTGTTTTTATTCCTGAGCTTTTTCTTGTCACTCTTTTCACTCTCCCTGAAAGCTTTTAGGATCTTTATCCCTCCTTGGCTTCAGAAATTTCATGATGGTATGTGTTTTAGTGGGTTTTCAGTTCTGAAAATTTTTTTTTTGTTTCATACTTTCTTCACCTCTGTATTTTCTGCTGTCTTCTTGGAAATATTATTAGTCAGATACTGTACCTCTTTGATTGATGGTTTGTTTTTCTTTTTCTTCCCATTATCTTTCTTTGTCTATTCTACTTTCTGGGATATTTCTCCAGTTTTACCTCTGGACCTTCTATTGAATTTTACAAATTGCTGTAATTTTAATTGGTTTTAAAGTTGTGAATGATATATATGCAAAAACTATATATAATGCATATTTGTACACATTAAAGGGCTCTGTTTTGTAATTGGAATGCATTTTTTAATAGTATTCTGTTCTTGTTTCAGTAATCCAGTATCTTTCATGTCTCTGAGGATATAAATTAATTAAAACCTTTTTTCTTCCTGCATTTTATCTTCTTCCTCTAAATTTCTTTTTACTGTTTGCTTTGATCTGCCTTTAGTGATGCAGCTTTTCTTGAAAGTCTTATTATCCTTGGCTATCCTTTCATGGTTAAGAGAGGGCCAGTGAAAAATGGATTGCAAGTTCTGTGTGAATGGAGCATCTCAGATGTTGGCCTATACTGTATGATGGTAAAATGGTGAGCAGACTTTATTATAGGATAAATGGCCTTTTCTCTTAGATTGTTCGTATTTTCCAAGTCTTTCCCCTTGAGGTACATTAATCTGGTGGTTGGGCAGGTAAGGGTACTTGGGGAGGTTCACCATTCAGTCATAATTTTACTTAATTCTCTCACTTTCAGTTTCTTGTATCTCTGCCTTCTTCAGTATCTGATGTTCCTGAATTTATCTTGTTCATTTTATGTACAGGAAGAACTTATTGTTTCCCTGGGTCAGATAGGAATAGTATCCTTGCCATCTGGAATGGGAGCCTGCAGGTTTTAACAGTACCTTTCATTTAGTCCTGTTTTCTATTATGCTTCATTTCTGCCTTCAGAGGTATCTGAAGCTCTTTAGTGTGCTTTTCCAGTGTTCTGTCGGGTGAATCTTTTTGCTGATATGTTCTTCTGTGACCCCTTCCAAGTTTGTTTATTCCACACTGTCACTTACTATTCCTCCCTTTTCTATCATCCACAATTTCTTGCTGTCATCTTTTCTTCTATTATCTCTTCTATGACTTTTTTTCCTTTAGTCTATTTGTAGTGTGATTTAGAACAGAAAAGAAATAAATTTGTTTGTAAAATCAGATTGGGCTTAACTGAAAGTGTTGTTTTTTTTTTTTTAAAAATTATTTCCCCTCCTTGCATTGTGGGTGTGGATATAGAGAGAAATGCTATATTGAGAATTCAAATACCTAGACTTCTGAGAATTGAATATACAATAAAATGTGTAATTTACATAATATATAATTATTTTAACGATGTGTGTGTGTGTGTGTGTGTGTGTGTGTGTATGTGCGTCTTCACTTAGATTCTCAACTCTCCTTGAAGTTGTATGTTTGGGTCTGTAAAGACCTAGATCCAGTTTACCTGTTACTTTGTTCATTTATCATTTTTGCCTTTGGCAGTACTGCATGGCTTGTGGGATTTTTGTTCCCCAACTAGGGATCGAACCCAGGCCCTCAGCAGTGAGAGCATGGAGTCCTAACTACTGGACCACCAGGGAATTCACTCATTTTTGTCTTTTAAGATTAGTTTCCTAGTCAGTTATCAAGCAGTTTAATACCCATTTCCTGACAGTGAATTATTATTTTATTTAAAAATTTTTATTTTATTTTAAAATTTTATTTTATTTTATCTTATTTTGTTATTATGTTTTAACTTAATTTTTTTTTATTTTGGAGGATAGTTGATTTACAATATTGTGTTAGTTTTAGGTGTATAGCAAAGTGATTAATTTATACACATATCCTTTCTTTTTTCAGATTCTTTTCCCATATAGGTTGTTACAGAATATTGAGTAGAGTTCCCTGTGCTATACAGTAGGTCCTCGTTGATTTTTTTTTTTTAAGATTTTATTTATTTATTTATTTGGCTGTGTTGGGTCTTAGTTGCAGCATGCCGGATCTTTTGTTGCGGTGCGTGGGCTTCTCTAGCTGTGGCTCACAGGCTCAGTAGCTGTGGTGCGTGGGCTTAGTTGCCCTGAGGTGTGTGGGATCTCAGTTCCCTGACCAGTGATCAAACCTGTGTCCCCTACATTGGAAGATGGATTCTTAACCACTGGACAACTAGGGAAGTCCCTATCTATTTTATATATAGTTGTATATATGTGTTAATCCCAAACTCCTAATTTATCCCTCCCCCCACCTTTCCCCTTTGGTAACCATAAATTTGTTTTCGAAGTCTGTGAGTCTTTTGTAAATAAGTTCATTTGTATCATTTTTTTAGATTCCACATATAAGTGATTATCATATGATATTTGTCTTTTTCTTACTTACTTCACTTAGTATGATAATCTCTAGATCCATCCCTGACAGTGCACTTTTATAGTAAATTTGACTAGCTCTTTGGCTTTCCTAATCCAAAATCTGACCTCAAGGTTGTTTTTTGAGGGGAAACTCAGATTTCATTTTCACTAAAGATAGTCAAATGTATGATCCTTCACTTTGAACTTGGTTTTTCCTAAACTTAAAGGAAGAAGCTACTCATCAGAAAAATGCTGAGTAATGTGTTTATTTTTCTTCTTGTAGAAATTGTGATATTATAGAATTTAAAACTGGAGGAGGCCTTAGAGATAAAATCCCTTTCATTTTGCCATGGAGAAAATAGTCCTGATGTATCATTTATGCATTTCTGTGTAACAAGGTACTCCAAAAGTAATGTTTAAAACAACAATAAACATTTGTTATCCCCAGAGATATGTTTATTATCTCAATTATAAACATTTATCATCAATCATTTTATGGGTAGGAGTTTGGGAGTGGTTTAGTTGGTTGGTTCTGGCTTGGATTTCTTATAAGGTTGTAGTCAAGATTTGGCCAGGTTATGGTCATCTTTGGATGACCTTACGTGGGACTGGAAGATCTATTTCCAAGTTGACTCACTTCCATGTTTGGCAAGTTGGTGCTGGTTGTTAGTGGGAGGACTCAGTTTTTTCTCATGTGGCCCTTGCCATGGCCTCCTTGAGTGTTTTTCATGATAGCTGGCTTCCCCCAGAGTGAGTGATCCAAAAGAGAGCAAGGCAGAAGTGGTAATGTCTTTTATAACCTAGTCTCAGATGTCATACACTGTCATTTCTGCCACATCTATTTATTGGAAGCTAGTCATTAAGTCCGGTCCACATTCAAGGGGAGGAAAATTGGGCTTCACCTTTTAAAGGGAAGAGTAGTATTAAAGAATTTGTGGCCATACTTCAAATCTGCCACACCTGGAGAAATGAAGTTATTCTTACATGGTCATACAGGAAGTTGGTGATCTATTTGGTACAATAAGAGTTTTGATTTGTTTTGATAATATAACTAGGTGCAAATTTTAAGTGATAGTTGCTTGTCATCTGTTATTGGATACATTGTAACCTGGTACTGTGTATTATTTACTTATTGATTCACCAGACCCCTTTGATTATCCACAATATGCCAGGCATTGTGCTACTAACTGAACATGTCTAAGAGAACTAGATTTGTATGTAATAATTACTGATTCTTATTATTTTTATTTATTTTTGTTTTTTTACTGGAGCTGAAGTGAGAGAGAGAGTGTGTGTGTGTGTGTGTGTGTGTTGTGTGTGTGTTCTTTAAACACTTTTGATCTGTCAGATAGGATAGGAATGTCCCTCCTAAGTAGCCTTCAAGCAAATTATTATTATTATTATTATCAGCAGCACCGTGTGGTATGGCATGCAGGATCTTAGTTCCCCAATCAGGGATTGAACCCGTGCCCCCTGCAGTGGCAGTGTGGAGTCTTAACCACTGGACTGCCAGGGAAGTCCCAAGCAAATTATTTTTAAATGTAGCTTTTTATTAGTTGACAACAAAATCCCTTATGTAAAATAATGAGCTAGGTTTACTAATAAGGTATTTTATTATAGCCAGTTTCCTGATATTTATTAAACATGTATTGAGTACTTAGTACTTAGAGAAGCAAAGATACAGCCATAATTCTTGTTCTTAAATACTTCTTTGTCTAGAGGGACAGATAAATACATACATAAAACTGAAGATGATAGCTGTCGACCTAATATGGTGACTTTTTACCAGTACCAGTTTTTGGTGTGATGCTATCTTTTTAAGTTATTATAGTGCTACTCTACCAGGAAGGAGGAAATTAAATTATTCAAAAGATATTTTAGTATTTGTTTTTTTATATTACTTTTTAGAAAGATATAATTGTTGCCTCTAGGAAGCATTGATTTATTGAAAATTTTTTTTTCTCTTATAGGCAATGTCTATGCTGCTTCAAAGAATATAAGCATTTGGAGATTTTTAACCAAGTAGTGTGTGCACTTATTAACTTAGTGATTGCCCAAGTTCAAGTGCTCCGGGACCAGCTTTGTAAACATTGTACTACTATTAACATAGATTCCACGTGGCAAGATGAGAGTAATCAAGTGGAAGAACCACTGAATGTAGAAAGAGAGTGTAATGAAGGAAGTACAGAAAGACAAAAATCAATAGAAAAAAAATCAAACTCTACAAGAATTTGTAATTTGACTGAGGAGGAATCTTCAAAGAGCTCTGATCCTTTTAGTTTATGGAATACAGATGAGAAGGAAAAACTGTTACTATGTGTGGCAAAAATTTTTCAAATTCAGTTTCCCTTATATACTGCTTACAAACATAATACTCATCCTACTATAGAGGTATGTAAAAATAGGTATTGTGAATTTTAAGTAATACCAAGTCATGGTTATGTTGGTAATTTCTCACGTATGAATAAATATGAAGACAGTCATTATTGATGGAAAAAATTGTAAAAATCACTATCGTTATAAAAATTATTTCAGATTTCTTCAGACCATTTCTGTAGCAACTTGTGTTGAACATTTGCTCAGCATAGTTCTATTAAGGAAAGATTTATAAATTGAACTCATAAAATTAAACTGTCAGTGATAGACATTTTGCTGATGTAGATCTATGCTCTGTTTACTGTGACTCTTTCAAAAAGTGGTAACTGAGGAAAAAGAAGCATGTAGAGTTTTGAATTTCATTCTTAGAAACATAGGTTAACAGAATTTGGAATTTCTTTTGTAAAGAAAAAATGCTTAACAAATTATCTGTAATTACTAGTTTTAAATAATAGTATTTTCTTTTGTATGTCAAAATGCTTTACTTATTTCACTAGTGATTTTTTTCCCCTCCCTCCCTCCCTCCCCCCCCCCCTTTCCCGCCTTCCCTCCTCCACTAGTGATATTTATACAAGCCTTTCTAGGAGATCAGTAACCCATCTTAGGTATTTAGATAATGGCATTATTTCTACAGATAGGAATTGAAACAGTTATGTGATAACGTATTATAATAATGGCTTAAAACAACAGTGATTAATTATTTCTCATGATTCTGTGTATTGCTTGGGCAATTTCTTTGCTGGTTTTGTATGGCATTACTTACGCACTTGCATTTATTTTGGGAGTTGGATGGGTTTGAAACTCCAAGATGGTCTCATTCACACATCTGATAGTGCTGGCTGCTCTTTAGGGCTCCTTGGATTTTTCTCTACATGGCCTCTGTACTAGGGTAGACTATCTTCCTTACATGGTAGTCTTAGCATTGATCCAGGAAGGCAAAAGTGGAAAGCTGTAAGGCCTCTTATAAAGGTCCAGCCTTTGAAACCACACAGTATCAACTTTACCACATCCATGTTGGTTGAAGCAATTCACAAGGGCAGCTCAGATCAAAGGGGTGTGAAGTAGACTCCATCTCTGGATAGGAGGAGAGGTAAAGTTTCATTTTAAACTTAAGTACATTCTGTTTTTCGTGCATCCAGGAATGGGTAGAGTTGTGGCCATTAACAAATCTACCATATGCTTTTTGTTTTTTTAAGGCTATTTTCTCCAGCTTATTTTTTCTATAACCTCCATTCTGACTTCTCTAAACTTCCTTCTTCATCTGGAAAAAAAGTTGTCCTTTACTGAAAATATTTTCACATTGAATTGAGACTATTTAAAAACATAGCCCAGGAGGTGGGTATTTTCCCTATTAGAATTCTCCATAAGAATATTTTAAATCAGACTGTGCTCTTTCTTCTAGAATTCTTAGCCTATTATCTTCCCATGTAGAAACCTTTTAATAAATCTCTTATATGACATCAGATGTTTATTAATCATTCTAAAAAATGTCATCTTGGAATCCTTTTTCAACAAAAAGGGGATCCATTTGTGCAAAGCTGCAAAATTTAATCTTAGGAACACCACACGAATGTGTTTTTAATGCCTTAAACTGATAATTGGAAGATGCTAAAAATAGTTTGGTTAGGGTCATAGATATGTAAAATTCATGCAGAGTGTCTTAGAAATATTTTTTTTCCAGTTAAAAATCTCTTGATAGAGTTACAGCAATACTGAATCTGCCATTTTGCTCTCAAAATCAATTTCCTCATCAGTTTTTTAAAAATGATTTTCAAAAATGATAATCTCCAAATGTAGGCATAGTCACACTCCTTGTGGAATAAAATGCCCCATTATTACTATTCTTGAGGATCATTCCATGTGACTACTTGGTTGAAAGCAGTGGCTTCATAATCTTTAGGTAAAATTCTAATAAAAACCACTTTTGGATATAATAAAGGAGGAGTCTCCTTATACAGAATTCTGTATTCTTATACAGAATTCTAATCTCCTTATACAGAATTTATATGTGCTTCTTTAATGTTCTGTTCATAATAGCTGTTTCCCAAGTTTCTAATATCTTAGTAATGAGATGTTATAAATACTCTAAAATTTCTAGTTTCTGTCCTCTGGCCGTGTTATTAAATATGTTAAGGGCCAGCTGTTTCAAAGGGTCTCTGATCAGAACCTTGATGTAGCATACATATATATTATAAAATTATGTGTATGTGTCTATATACATACACACAGATATCTTAAGAAAACTTAATATTTATTATGCAGTGCTATAGAGTTTACTATAGAGATGTTTAATTCCACCTTTTTATAAGGAGGTAGGCCATCCAGTCTTCCCCTCATACTGTTATATGCATCCTTTCCTGATAAGGCCTTTTATTTTTGGTTTTATTTATTTTTTTTAAGAGGCACAAATTGACCAAGACTCTAGGAGAAGATTCAGGACACCTGTGACTTTAGAAACTTAGTCAGTATCCTTATTTCATGTAAGAGGAAACTGACTTACAAAGTTTAAAAGTTTTGATCACATTTGCATAGCATATTGCTGAGAGAGTTCTAGAATTCAGGTCTTAATTCTACTGCATTGTTTCTCAAATGTTTCAGACTAATCACTAACTATTGTAATCCCTTGCCAATAGTGAATAAGATGGGAACTTGAAGCCTCTCCTCCTCCTCCCTTCCTCCCTCCATCCTTCTTTCCCTCCTATTGAAGTTGAAAATATTTTTAAAGATGTAGTAATTTAAAATAAATAATATTAATTCACATTAAAAGTTTTGTGGAGGCCAGTGGCATTCTTTTCCTAATTCTGAATAATATAGGTAATTCTATCAAATGAGGTATTGCTCTAGTGTTAAGTATTTTTCTTAGAGCGAGATGAGTATAAAAATTGTAGAGAGAAGAGAGATCATTGCCCTTCTGTTAAAGGTAGATATAATATGCTCTGGCAGATTAAATACATATATTGTCCAAGTTTTTGAATCTAGGCTGATTTATTTTCTTGCCACTTTCTACTGACTTTTAATTCACCCTTTTTTTAAAAAAAAATTAAATGTTTTAAATTTACTCTTAAAGTATACACTTTAATAAGTAACCATCACTACTATCTAATTCCAACATCAGTGACTTCTTTTTATGCAAATATTTTATTCCTAATCCTCTAGCCTTCAATTCTTTGTGGTTAGATCATACAGCAGCATTTGCTTAATTAGGTATAGAATTACCTTCTAGTTACTCATTTATTTCTCTTTGTTTTAAAGTATCTTTTAAAGTAATAGGCATATTCCTCTGTTTAGCTCTAGAAAGAGAGTGCCATCATCTTATGTAATAAATGTGAGGTTTTGGGGGAAAAAACAAAAACTTAAAAAATTCTTGATAGGTTTCTTAACACCTTTTCAGGGATCTTCTATAATGAGAGCTTTTGAGAGAAGATTCAGCTTTTAGCAAGACTTCCTAGTGTTGCTCCTAGTATTGTTACCAACAGATCTATGTTAACTCTTTACATACTACTTAAAATGAGATTGTAATAACACCTTAGGGTAGCGGCTTCATGTATCCAGAGTAGAAATATGAAATGGTAAAACAGATCTTCTGAGTAGCTAAAATAGATATAACCAAGTCCATGAGTAACATTTTGCACCTCAAAATAGAATTCTGTTAGGAGAATTTCTAGCTGTGTCCATGTTAGGCACTAGAAATCTTGACTCCAGTTTGATATTTCAGCATGGTTCATCTGGTCCATGAATCGTATTTAGTAATACCGTAGGAGTTCTTATATTCTGGATTTTTTGAAGACAAAAGGTTTGCTAAGAATAACTTAAAACTTTAACTGTGGCCCTGGTAGTAGAGGCTTGAGAATACATTTAAGGAAGTTTAGTGCACTTAATTTGACAAGTGTTTTGACCTCTCTTAGGACAGTTTTTGATTATTCTGAAATGTTCTGAGAGTTTTATGTATGCTCTCAATCAGTTGTTTTCAAACTTTATTTCAGCAGTCAAACTTTATTTAAAACAGGTAACAGCAAAGAATGAATGGGTTCCTTTGGCAGCTAACTTTTCAGCTGAAAGTATCTAACTTTCTGATTATAAAAGTAACACTTTCAGTATGACTAAAAAAAATAGACTATACAAAATATAGAGTTTAAAAGGCCTTGAATCTTTCCTTTTTCTCCATTCTCTCGTCAAAAAAAATTGTTATGAAATTAGTTCAGATACTTTCAGACATTTAAAAATTTATGAAAATTAGATCATCTTCATAAATTCTATTTTTAACAAATACAGGATATTATCTTTATATGCCTGTGCATATGGAATTCACCTTATTTATTTTTTTGGTGCCCCTTATTTTTAACAGCATTTTAAAGGTATACTTTACATACCATAAAAATCACTTGCTTAAAGTATATATTATTTTCATAAATTTATGGAGCCGTGCAACCATTACCACATTTCAATTTGAGAACATTTTCATCATCCCAAAAAGATAATCCCTCATGCCGTTTCACCTTATTATTTTTGAAGGCCGCATAAGACCCTAGATGGTTATGTCACCATTTATTTAACCAGCCTATTGATGGATATTGAAGTTGTTTCTAATTTTGAGATGTTATAAATAGTTTCAGTGAGCATCATTATACATACATTTTCCAGCACTACTTTTACTAGTTGTTTAGGATAAATAACCAGAAGTTGAATTGCCGGGTCAAAGGGAAGGTACATTTTAAATGTTGATAGGTAACTGCCAAATTATCCTCCAACAAGGTCATACCAGCTTATATTCACACCAACAGTGGATGAGTATGCTTTTAGGTAGTTTAAATCTTATGTATGGAAAGCACATTGTGGAACTTTTGAGTACCTCTAGCGAATTCCCGAGTACAGTTTCAAAACCACTTAACTAAGTCAAAAATTACCCCAATTATTTAAGGAAAGGTTTTTGTTTAAGAAGGCAAAATAATTTGTAGCACATAGTATAGAAAGATTTCTTTGGAGAAGAGTTAAAATATACTTTAGAACTGAATCATATTAGCTTCAATTAGGAATACTGCTGTTCATGATGAGAAGCAATTGTACAATTGGTGAGTTTTTATAAAATCAATCTTTAAAAAATCGTAGTTTTTAAAGATTGTCATGTAGTAGTGTGATGTAATTGTATTTACCTTTTTTTCTTTTTTTTTTTTTAAATCAGGATATATCAACCCAAGAAAGCAACATATTAGGGGCATTCTGTGATATGAATGTAAGTGTTTATCTCTTTTCATTCTTAGGTTTATGGAAAATTTTACTTTTTTGTTCATGTAAGTCTTTTTGAGTTTATGTCTGACCAGTATCTTTCCAGTACTGGTAATAAAATAAAAATTGTTCCTGATAAGTTTTAAAATAATAGATTTTCTTTTTTCTTCAGGATGTAGAAGTACCATTGCATTTGCTTCGTTATGTATGTCTGTTTTGTGGGAAAAATGGCCTTTCTCTCATGAAGGACTGCTTTGAATATGGAACTCCTGAAACTTTGCCATTTCTTATAGCACATGCATTTATTACAGTTGTATCTAATGTAAGTATTGTTTGGAATTGGTTTTAATATTGGGATCAAAGTCTAGTATTTTAATAAAATGAATTTTTATGTCCAGAAAAGGCAGGTTATGAGTGATTTGCATATACAATCCTGTTTTTTTGATTATACTTTGAAAAAATCGAGTACAGAAATCTTTTTTTAAAAAGTCTTTGTTATAATAAAATTGGAATTTGTATCAGCGGTTAGGACTTGGTGCTTTCAGTGCTGTGGCCTGGGTTCAATCCCTGGTTGGGGAACTAAGATCCCGCAAGCTGCACGGCACAGCCAAAAAAATAATAATAAGAAGAATTTAAGTTAACTAGGTAAATTTAGCCCATCTACCTCTTGAGCCAGGGATTTTGTACAGGGAAATTTTCAAGTTTTTGGTTACTTAAATGATGGTTAGCCTAGCCTAGGGCACTACTACAGTGTGTCTGACTTCCCTGTATATTGCAAGTGAAGAACGAACATTTCTTTTTGCCTTTGTAAAGAAGATAATTCTTGCGAATGTTGTGAATGTCAGCTACTGTGAAGCACAATATGTGTGGAAGCAGAGAGAAATACATTTTACCACCTGTGTCTTAAAATTTAACCTAAAATAATCTTCTATTCTGGTCATCATTTTAAAAAATAGTGAAGCAAAACTTAAATCTAACTTTACCAAAGCCTGAATTCTTGTATTAACCGAATTACCTTAAGTAATAACTACTGTGAAATATTTCAAGTGTGTATATAAAATAAAAATACAGGGTGAAAAAAGACTGAACAAAATAACTTTGTTTCATCGTTTCCAGTGTAGAAATAACACTGGAGAGGACACGGCTTTACTCAAATTTATTGAGTATCTGGAACTCCATGTTTCCTTATTTGAAATAATTAATTTGTATCAATGTCATTTTTAGTCCCCAAATTCCTTGGTTTCTGACAGGTTGAACATACTACATGTAATGGCAGTGTAGCATGGTAGGTTAAGAATATACCCTTTGCAGTCACAATTGCATTTGGATTCTGAACCTGAGGCTCAACTTTTTAATTCGTAGAATGGGAATGATAAATATGGTGATCTGCCTTAAAAGATTGTTGTGAGGTTTTAAGATAGATTTTTAAGCTCTTATTAATAGCACCTGATACATACTAAGCCCTTAGTGACTGGTGCTGCTATTTATTTTAGCTATTATTAACACTTACCTGATTCTGTTAGTCTGATTGACCTTGTTTGAAAGGAAGGTTTATTCAGTTTGGCTTCCTTTGGGAGAAAGAATAAAAAACAGACTTTTGAGTGAACTTAAATCCTGTGTTGACATTTTAATTTTAAACTGTCATAAATTTAGAGAGGGTAAATAACTGAGTTTGAAATCCAAAGTTCAAAAAATAATTTATCAACAGTTTTCCTTAATCAGGAATATTACCTGAATTAAAATGTATTTCTTGAATTAATTTTACTAAATCTTGTTGTTAAAAGTCTATTATGGAAGCCTCGTTAAAGGCTTTAACTTATTGCTATCTCTTGAAAAGTAATCCTTTACTAAAGAAAAAGGTTTGGATTCTGTTTCATTTTTCTCTTCAGCCTTTTTGTGACTGCTAATTGGTGGGCTGTTGTCAATTTGCATAACTTTATCTTGTAACTCAACTGAGAACATTAAACCAAAGTTAAAAATTAGTCATACTGTTTAAATTAATAATTAATTGTTTGGATACTATATGTTTGTTTTTTTCCTGAGAGTATAACATAATGTACTTTTTTTTTTTTAACATCTTTATTGGAGTATAATTGCTTTACAATGGTGTGTTAGTTTCTGCTTTATAACAAAGTGAATCAGTTATACATATACATATGTTCCCATATCTCTTCCCTCTTGCGTCTCCCTCCCTCCCACCCTCCCTATCCCACCCCTCTAGGTGGTCACAAAGCACCGAGCTGATCTCCCTGTGCTATGCGGCTGCTTCCCACTAGCTATCTATTTTACATTTGGTAGTGTATATATGTCCATGCCACTCTCTCAACCTGTCACATCTTACCCC
Organism: Balaenoptera ricei; assembly: GCF_028023285.1. NCBI lineage: Eukaryota > Metazoa > Chordata > Mammalia > Artiodactyla > Balaenopteridae > Balaenoptera > Balaenoptera ricei. The sequence continues at coordinate 50,620,034 of NC_082651.1, forward strand.
TCCCCCTCCCCATATCCTCAAGTCCATTCTCTAGTAGGTCTGTGTCTTTATTCCCGTCTTGCCACTAGGTTCTTCATGACCTTTTTTTTTTTCCCCTTAGATTCCGTATATATGTGTTAGCATACTGTATTTGTTTTTCTCTTTCTGACTTATTTCACTCTGTATGACAAACTCTAACTCCATCCACCTCACTACAAATACCTCCATTTCATTTCTTTTTATGGCTGAGTAATATTCCATTGTATGTATGTGTCACATCTTCTTTAGCCATTCATCCGATGATGGACACTTAGGTTGCTTCCATGTCCTGGCTACATAATGTACTTTTTAAACAAAGGTTTTATAACTTGATTGGGTAACTCTCATTTAGCATCTTTTCCTCATAAAAAAATATTTTTTGATTTTGCTTTCTTCATTCTAATTTTTTAAATATAGTTAATACTTTGGTGCAAAGTAAGAGCTTAAATTACAATTCTTTTTGTAATTAAGTTGTCTGCAGACCCTGTACTTTATTTTTTTCAGAGTTTGGAGTTTTTCTTAAGGGACTGGTGACATTTAAAGCAATATAAGTGTTGGCATGATTTCTGACCTTTTTTTTGGAGTTTTGACCACTCTGCCTGAAGTTTATATGAAAACACTTAGCAGCCACTTTAAACAATTGAAATAGACATCCTTTTGCATTTTGAGAAACTTTAAGGCCTGTAAATTTCAGACTTTTCTAGTCACATACAAATTGATCTAGAGCAGGGTAGTTTCCTTTAGTGGATCATTGTAAATTATAAACCCTGGTCGTTTCTGTATGTCTCATTTCTTTTCTTGAGAAATAGGCAGCTTGTTTAGCCATGTTGTTTCAGCTTCGGTAAGGCTGAAGGTCCCTTATTTGGGAATCTCTGATTTTCCAGGGGCTTTCATACAGGAACAAAAACGCCTACATTTAAATAGTGAAAAAATTACTGGATTTTAGGGCAATCCTCTTCTTGAAAAGCAAAAAGTTCTGTGAATCATAAACTCTTTTTATGGTAAGGTAGGTAAGGCCTGACCTTATTGAGTACCTGTTTCTCCCACACTTGATTATAGTAAATCACACATTCAGAAGAAAACATGTTTTTTTTTTTTTTTTTTTTTATTCATTTATGGCTGTGTTGGGTCCTCGTTCCTGTGCGAGGGCCCTCTCCAGTCGCGGCGAGCGGGGGCCACTCCCCATCGCAGTGCGCGGGCCTCTCACTGTCGCGGCCTCCCTTGTTGCAGAGCACAGGCTCCAGACGCGCAGGCTCAGCAGTTGTGGCTCACGGGCCCAGTCGCTCCGCGGCATGTGGGATCCTCCCAGACCAGGGCTCGAACCCGTGTCCCCCGCACCGGCAGGCAGACTCCCAACCACTGCGCCACCAGGGAAGCCCAGAAAACATGTTTATATCAGTTCCTGGGAACCAAACCATTCTGTTTGTTTTCTAGGGTCATTCCCTCACTCTTAATGAGGAAGATGGTGTTATCTCCTAGAACCTTAGCTTGCAGCACAGGAAAACTCGCTTTGCCCTGAGTCTGAGTTATCAGCAAAGAAGGAAAACTCTTACTTTCATCAGTTAAGGTTCAAATCTGATAATACGCTTAGGCCCATACATTTATTTCAGTCTCAAAAGTTTGCTTTAGCATTTCTAAAATAACACTGACTGTTAGGAGAGTTCTCAATTTTGCACAAGTACTACTCCACTCTTATAAGGATCTATTCTTAGTAATAATGACTGCAGCCTCAGGGAAAAAAACAACAAAATCTTTATATATGTAGTTGTCTTATTTTGTATTGGCCTTTAGATTTTCAGCAAAAGCAGTTAACCAATATTTAGCACAGCTTAGAGAAGTAGAATGTAGAGTCCTCATAGAAGTTTCCCCACTGAGATGCATGGTGAGTTATAGCTCATAGTGTGTATCCTGCCTCAGCCCTCAGCAAAGATGCCTGAGTTAGTCATCTCAGACATGACACCTTTTATTAATTACAAAATAACAAAGCCTAAGGACTTTCCATAAAGAATTTAAGAGTCATGGGATTTATTTTATTAATATGAATGGAAAAGTACAAATGAGCCTTAATAAACCTCATGAATATATGCTTTACAAAACAGATATGACAAATTATTACCTAAGAGATGTTATCAGAGATGCAAACTTGTAGTAACACATCAGAAGACACAATAACAATTTCTGAACTGTCAGTTTCCTAAGACTACTTTACAAAAAACACTAACAAGGACTATTTAATGTCAGAAGTTAGCCTGGGATTATACATTTTCATATATTTTCACACTAATCAGGAGAGTTTGTTGACAGTTCAGTGAAGTTTTCATTTTGTCATTTTGTTAAAACTAGCTTTGTGATGCAGAATACTGCCTGCATTTATGCAGTTATAAGGGGATCAGACAATATTTTTTCCTATTCCTGAGATTTTTAACATGTACTTAGAAGGGCTACTAGAGCTTTGTTATCACCAAGATGGGGAAGCTCAAAACTTACAGTAAGGAAAGAAAAAGGACCTATATGATTAATAGCATATGGAATTTGATTCTTGTAATGTTATGCCTCATAGTAGTATTAAAGAATGTAGATTTTACAGAGAAATAATCTTGGGCTTGTATTGTAGTTCTGTTATGTACTATCTAATTTTTTTGTGTGTTTTTGTTTGTTTTATTTAAAAATTTTTTATTGATGTACTATCTAATTTTGATTACATTATGTCTATAAGCCTCACTTTTTTCATCTATCAGAATGGAAATATTAAGGGTTCAGTAAATGGTAGCTCTTCTTTCTATTAAAAATTTCTTTCCAATGTTGACATTTTTTCCCTTGTCATTTTTATTTAAATTTTTGTTCGTTGGCATATTTGTTTATCCCCAAATAAAAGGTATCACTGTACCTATTTTCATTTTCGTCCTCTCTAATGTATCTTATATATAATTGAATCTGTTAACCTTTTAAAAAAATTTGAAATAAACATATAGAAAAGTGAACAGAACGATAAGATATGGCTCAGTGACTTATTGAAGTGAATATCCCATTTAACCACTACCCATGTCAAGAAACAACTCATTGTCAACTCCCCAGAAGCCTCCTTTATGATTCCTCTAAGTCACTATCCCATCTCTTTGCCCTTAAAGGTGAACGCAATTCATATTTTTATTTCTTGCTTTTCTTTGTTTTACTTAAGCTTATATCCCTAAATACTATGATTTAGTTTTGTCTCTTGCTAACCGTATAAGTGGAATCACATAAAATGCATTCTTTCATGTGTGGCTACTTTTGTTTAACATTGAGATTTATATTGCATGTAGTTCGAGTTGCTCATTTTGATTGTTGTATAATACTCCTTTAAAAATATACCAACATTGATCTATTTTACTGGTGATGGACGTTTAGGTTATTACAATTAATGTGGTGTCAGCATTCTCTTACATGTCTTTTGGTGCATATGTGCATGCATTGTATTTTCATATATATCTAGTAGTGGAATTTCTTTATCACAGGGTATACATATATTCAGTTTTACACATTAATGCTAAGATTTTCTGAAGTGATTGTATTAATTTACACTCTTACCAAGAATGAGAGTTCCCATTGCTCCATATCCTTGCAAACACGTAGTATTCTAACTCTTAGAGATTCCTGATGAACTAATAGTAGTATCTCATTGTGGTCTACTTTTGTGTTTTTAAATGACTAAAGAGATTGAGCACCATTGCATGGGCATATTAGCCATTTCAATATTTTTCGAGAAGTGTCAGTTCAAGTTTTTTTAATCCGTTTTAAAAATCAAATTGTTTGCCTTTTCCTTACAAATGTGTGGAGATTCCTTATATGTTTTGGATACAAGTCTTTTGCCTGACATTTATGTATTGCTAATATCTTCTTCAACTCTGGTTTTGCTTTTCATTCTCTTGTGTCTTTTAAGAGTTATTATTTTTATAAATTTATTTATTTATTTATTTTTGCTTGTGTTGGGTCTTCATTGCTGTGTGCAGGCTTTCGTGCCGAGCGGGCGCTACTCTTCGTTGCGGCGTGCGGGCTTCTCATTGCGGTGGCTTCTCTTGTTGCGGAGCACGGGCTCTAGGCGCGTGGGCTCAGTAGTTGTGGCTCGCGGGCTCTAGAGCGCAGGCTCAGTAGTTGTGGCGCATGGGCTTAGCCACTCCGCAGCATGTGGGATCTTCCCAGACCAGGGCCCGAACCTGTGTCCCCTGCCTTGGCAGGCAGATTCTTAACCACTGCACCACCAGGGAAGCCCAAGAGTTATTATTTTTAATTTAACTATAGTTGATTTACAGTACTGTGTTAGTTTCAGGTGTACAGCTTCAGATTCTTTTTCATTATAGGTTAGTACAAGATACTGAATATAGTTCCATGTGCTATACAGTAAATCCTTGTTGTTTATATGTAGTAGTGTGTATCTATTAATACCATACTCCCAGTTTATCCTTCCCTCTCCCCCTTCCCCTTTGGTAACCGTAAGTTTGTTTCCTGTTTTGTACAGAGGTTGATTTGTATTATTTTTTTTTTTTTTTTTTTTTTTTTGTATTATTTTTTTTAGATGCCATGTATAAATGATACCTGATAGAATTTGTCTTTCTCTGCCTAACTTACTTTACTTAATATGCAAATCTTTAGGTCCATCCACGTTGCTGCAAATGGAAGGATTTCTTTTTTTTTTTTTAATGGCTAGGTAATATTCTATTGTGTATGTATACCACGTCTTCTTTATCCATTCATCTGTCGATGGACATTTAGGTTGCTTTTATGTCTTGGCTATTGTGAATATTGCTGCTGTGAACATTGGGGGGTGCATGTACCTTTTTGAATTAGAGTTTTTGTCTTTTCAGAATATATGCCCAGGAGTGGATCATATGGTAACTCTATTTTTAGTTTTTAAAGGAATCTCCAGACTGTTTTCTATAGGGCTTCACCAATTTACGTTCCCACCAATAGTGTAGGAGGGTTCTCTTTTCTCCAAACCCTCTCTAGCATTTATTATTTCTGGACTTTTTGATGATGGCTATTCTGACTGGTGTGAGGTGTCGTTTTGATTTCATTAAGAGTTATTTTCTAACCAAACTTAATGGTGTATAATTTATAATAAATTTTTTTCTTTATGGTTAATGTTTTCATTAATGGATAAAAAAATCTTTCTTATGAAGATATTTTTCTATGTTCTGCAATTTTTATTACGTTACTTTCACATTTTTATCTATAGTTCAGTTGGAATTGACTTTTGTGTGTGGTGTGTGAGGGATCAGGATTCATTTTCTTTTCTATATAGACAGAAGCTGGACCTATCACTATAGCAAAGACAGTCCTTTCCTATTTGTTCTGAAGTATTATTTTGTCATAAATAAGGTATCTTTATGTGTCTTCTTGTGCATGGGTCTGGGATTTCTAGTATATTCCATTAGTCTATTTGATTAGTCTTGTGCTGTTTTGCATACCGTCCTAATTTCTGCTGCTTTATAAGAAGTCTTGCTATCTGGTAAAGCAAGTTCTATCTCCCCGTCATTTTTTAAAAAAATTTATTAAGGTGTAACTGACAGATAATATTAGTTTCAGATGATTCAATATTTGTATATGTTACAAAATGATTACCACAGGAAGTCTAGTTAACGTCTGACACCATTCATAGTTAACAAATAGTTTTTTTATGAGAACTTTTAAGAACTATTAGCACTTTCAAATATGCAAAACAGTTTTTTTTTAAAAAGCATACTATTTTCTTTTTAATTAATTAATTAATTAATTTATTTATTTTTGCCTGTGTTGGGTCTTCGTTTCTGTGCGAGGGCTTTCTCTAGTTGCGGCAAGCGGGGGCCACTCTTCATCGCGGTGCGCAGGCCTCTCACTGTCGTGGCGTCTCTTGTTGCGGAGCACAAGCTCCAGATGCGCAGGCTCGGTAGTTGTGGCTCACGGGCCTAGTTGCTCCGCGGCATGTGGGATCCTCCCAGACCAGGGCCCGAACCCGTGTCCCCCGCATTGGCAGGCAGACTCTCAACCACTGCGCCACCAGGGAAGCCCGCAAAACAGTTTTATTAAGTATAGTCACCATGCATTATATCTCTACTCCCTGTCATTCTTAAAGAGTGTTTTGTCTCTTCTTGGACTTTTGCATTTGGAATCAGTGCCTGAAGTTCCACGTATAAACCTTTTTGGGTTGCATTGAATCTGTAGATCAGTTTGCGGAGAACTGTCATCTCTGCAATATTGAGTCTTCTAATGTATAAATATGGTAAATGTGTTTTTATTTACATGCTTTAAGATTTGTCTCATAATTTTCTGTATTTATGTGGAGATGTTATATATCTTTGTTAGACAATTTCTAGGCACATGATATTTTTTGATGCTGTTGTAAAGAGAATATTTTTGAAATTTTTATTTTTTTCTGGTATGTAAGATTGTATATATGTATTATATATATGTAATATAGTATGTGTGTGTATGTATGTATATATATGTGTGTATATTAATTCATTACTTATATTAACTTTCTAAGCAGCAATCTTGCTAAACTAGTTAATTCCAAAAAGGTTTATCTGAAAATTATTTTGGATTTCTTACTTACATAATCACATCATCTCAGAGTAATATTGATTTTAATTCTTCCGTTTTAGTCTTATGCCTTTTATTCAGTTTCTTGTCTGTTGCACTGTCTAGGACCTTCAGTCTAAGTTGAATTAAAGATATTCTTGTCTTGTTCCTAGTCTCAGAGGGAAGAGTTTTAGCATTTCACTGTTAGTATTGTATTTGCTATAGGACTTATGTTTCATTAGATTAAAGTGAAGCCATGCAGTCTGTATTTACAAATTTGTTTTCAGTTTGTATTACTTGCATGTGTTAAGGCTTAGTATTGTAGTTTCTTGTTTGATGATTTGCTTAGGATTTTTTTCTTATATGATATTTAAACCACGATTTATAAGAATAAAACTAATATAAGCACATTAGATTTAGAAATGGGCTGGAATATTATGCAGAAAAAATTAAGTGAACGGATTATTATAACTTCCATTATAACTTAGATTGGGATACTTACAGTAAGAGTTTAATTAAGCAAATAGTTGTTGATATTGTGATCAGTGTTTGACTCTATAAAATATATTTGTCTTAGATGGATATTGAAGTGACCAGATATCAGGTAATTTGATATTTTTTAGAAGGAAGGATGATTTATTAAAAAATTAACTTAGGGCTTCCCTGGTGGCACAGTGGTTGAGAATCTGCCTGCCAATGCAGGGGACACGGGTTCGAGCCCTGGTCTGGGAAGATCCCACATACCGTGGAGCAACTAGGCCCGTGAGCCACAACTACTGAGGCTGCGCGTCTGGAGCTTGTGCTCCGCAACAAGAGAGGCCGCAACAGTGAGAGGCCCGCGCACCACAGTGAAGAGTGGCCCCTGCTCGCCGCAACTAGAGAAAGCCCTCGCACAGAAACGAAGACCCAACACAGCCAAACATAAATAAATAAATAAATATAGCCATGTGTACCTGTCAATTCCAAACTCCCTAACTATCCCTTAAAAAAAAAAAAAAATTAATTTAGTTCTATAGTATTTGGGTTGCTACCATACAAAGAGGTATAGAGTAGCAGGTAGTAAGATGTTACTTGGATAGATGGTTCTCCCTTTTCAGGAAGAAACTGATAGTAATTCTTCAGATTGATTTTAGGTATATGGATTAGAAATGTTTATAGGTTAAATTACTTACCTGATATGTGTGCAGTCGTATTTCTAATTAAAGACATATGTATTTCACATATTCATTAATCATTAATATCATTTTTATGTTTCTTTATAGATTAGAATATGGCTACATATCCCTGCTGTCATGCAGCACATTATCCCTTTTAGGACATATGTTATCAGGTAAGTTTATAAAATCTTTCCCCCCTGGTTATCAGCGTAGTAATGTTTAAACTATTCATAACATAGTACAGAATTATATTGTTTGAAAGTCCTTTGTATTCACATCCTCCAGAGAAAATTTTTGACAATTTGATGTATTTTTTAATGCACCTATGTAGGTTTATATTTAATGTTTACTTTTAAGCAATTTATGTTGGAATTTTTTTTATGTGAGTATAAAGAATTAAACAGATTAACAGTGGTTGCATGATATTCCACTATATTTATTCAGTCAACAGATGTATACTAAGTATTATGTTGTAGGCACTGGAGATACAGCAGAGAAGAAAATATTTCTGCTTTTGTGCAGTCTGTGTGCACAATAAGTAAATGATACAGTTCATCAGAAAGTCATGAGTATGACAGAGAAAAATAGCAGCAAGGGTGGGTTGAGAGTTCTAGAGGGCGGGTCACAATTATATCTATGGTATAGAGAAGGTCTCATTGGGGAAAGGGTGATATTTGAGTTCTGTAAGTCCCAACCTAAGAAGGAAACCTAAGACGAGGATAGAGATATTATCATATTGATTAGGCTTAGAGTGTAAACTGTTGGAGTTCTAAGATTGTATTTCTTGATAATATTTATGAGTTCTTTATAATTTTTATTCATTTGCAAAGATTTGAGTGCCTGCTATTTTCCAGTTACTGTTCAGGTTGTTGGAGAAAGTATCAGGAAAAGAATCAGACAGTGATGAATTCTATGCAAGTAAAGATAAGGTGATAGAGAATATGAGGCCTTTCTGAAAGGTGACATCTGAGGAACATGAATCTGCTAATCAGATGATAAGTAGAAGGACATATTTCAGGTAGAAGGAACATAAGGGCATAGGCTTTGAAGTTGGAAAGAATATGACATATTAAAAAACTAGAAGTAGACTGGTGGAGCATAGTGTGTAAGGAGGTAAGATTATGATAGGAGGTTGGATATAAACAGGGGCAGATTATTCAGGACCTTCAAGCCATTTTAAGGAGCTTGGATTTAATTTTAGCAGTGGGATCTATTGAAGGGTTTTAAGTAGATGAATCATGACGACGCTTTTTTTAAAAAATATTTTAAGCTGCTTAATTTGTAATCTCTTTTTAAAAAAATTTCTTTCTTTCTTTCTTTCTTTATTTTTGGCTGCGTTGGGTCTTTGTTGCTCCACGTGGGCTTTCTCTAGTTGTGGCGAGTGGGGGCTACTCCTTGTTGCGGTGCGCGGGCTTCTCATTGTGGTGGCTTCTCTTGTTGCAGAGCGTGGGCTCTAGGTGAACAGGCTTCAGTAGTTGTGGCACGCGGGCTCTAGAGCGCATGCTCAGTAGTTGTGGCACACGGGTTAAGTTGCTGCGTGGCATGTGGGATCTTCCCGGACTAGGGCTCGAACCCGTGTCCCCTGCATTGGCAAGCATATTCTTTTTTTTTTTTTTTTTTTTAAAGATAGCATTCCTTTTTTTTTGTAATTTTATTTATTTATTTATTTATGGCCGTGTTGGGTCTTCGTTTCTGTGCGAGGGCTTTCTCTAGTTGCGGCAAGTGGGGGCCACTCTTCATCGCGATGCGCGGGCCTCTCACTATCGTGGCCTCTCATTGTGGAGCACAGGCTCCAGATGCACAGGCTCAGCAGTTGTGGCTCACGGGCCTAGTTGCTCCGCGGCATGTGGGATCCTCCCAGACCAGGGCTCGAACCCGTGTCCCCTGCATTGGCAGGCAGATTCTCAACCACTGCGCCACCAGGGAAGCCCGGCAGGCATATTCTTAACCACTGCGCCACCAGGGAAGTCCTCATGATGGTTTTTAAAAGATCACTTTGGCCTTTAAGTGGCTCATAAATTACAGGAGTGTTGGAGGAGAAGCTAGGAGACCAATTGAAAAGTTAATGGAGTAGTCCTGGAAAGAAGTGATGGTTACTTGTACAAGGATTGTTTATGGTGATTTGAAAATTGACTGGATATAGTTAAAAATGAAATCAATAAGGTTGGTGATTGTGGAGTTTAAGGAAAGGGGTAGCATAGTGGAAGACGCTTAGCTGCCCTCCCTTTGATTTCTCTTTTTGCTGTGAGTATCATTAACAGATGTGAAAGACTGGGAGAATTTAAAGACGTAATTTTCAGATGCCTATGGGACATTTAAGTGGCACTGGGAAATTGGGAATATAAGCCTGTAACTTAGAACAACAACGTTAATTTAGGAGTTGTTAGCATAAAGGTAGCACTTAAAAACCATGGGAATAGGACTTACCTGGTGGCACAGTGGTTAAGAATCCACCTGCCAGGGCTTCCTTGGTGGCGCAGTGGTTGAGAGTCTGCCTGCCAATGCAGGGGACATGGGTTCGATCCCTGGTCTGGGAGGATGCCACATGCTGCGGAGCAATTGGGCCCATGAGCCAGAATTACTGAGCCTGCGCGTCTGGAGCCTGTGCTCCGCAACAAGAGAGGCCGCGATAGTGAGAGGCCTGTGCACCGCGATGAAGAGTGGCCCCCACTTGCCACAACTAGAGAGAAAGCCCTCACAGGGAGGCGAAGACCCAACACAGCCATAAATGAATAGATAAATAAATAAATAAAATTAAAAAAAAGAAAGAATCCACCTGCCAACGTAGGGGACACGGGTTCAAGCCCTGGTCTGGGAAGATCCCACATGCCGTGGAGCAGCTAAGCCTGTGTGCCGCAACTACTGAGCCCATGTGCTGCAACTACTGAAGCCCGCATGCCTAGGGCCCGTGCTCTGCAACAAGAGAAGCCACCGCAATGAGAAGCCCTCGCACCGCAAAGAAGAGTAGCCCCCACTCGCCACAACTAGAGAAAGCCCGAGGGCAGCAATGAAGACCCATCACAGCCAAAAGTAAATAAATAAAATTTTTAAAAAACCTCATGGGAATAAATGAGGTCATCTGGGGAGAGAATGTAGAAAGAGAATAGAAGTGAATCGAGGGGACTTCCTTGGTGGTCCAGCGGGTAAGACTCCATGCTCCCAATGCAGGGGGCCCAGGTTCGATCCCTGGTCAGGGAACTAGACCCCACATGCATGCCGCAACTAAGAGTTTGCATGCCGCAACTGAGTCCACATGCTGCAACAAAGATCCCGCGTGCCGCAACTAAGACCTGGCACGGCCTAAATTAAAACAAAAGAAGTGAATCTAGGATGGAGTGCTATATCAGTTTGCTTTTGCTGTGTGAGAAAACACCCAAAACTAGTAGCTTAAAATAACAGCCATTTATTATTTGTCACAGTTCTCTGGTTGGCTAGCTTTTCTGATCTGGGCTGACTTGGCTGGACCTGGGTGCTCTGTGATAGATAACCTCAGTCATTTGTCCTCTGGTTGGCAGGCTGATTGGTCTTGAGTGGTGAAGGGTGCTCATATGTATCTTGGCAGTTGGCTGGATGTCAGTTGGGGCATTAGCTGGCTCTCTCATCCAGCAGGCTATCCTGAGTCCTTTTCTCAGTGGTGGAAGAGTTCCCAGCAAGAGAGGGCAAGCTCAAAGGCTTTTTAAGCTTCTGCTTATGTTACATCTCTTAATACCCCACTGGGCAAAGGAACCTTCATGGCAAAGCTCAGATGCAAGGAAGTAGAGGAATAAATGACACCTTTGATGGGAAGAGTGGTAAAGTCACATTGCAAAGACTACTGTATAAAGTGATGGGAGGAATTTGGGGCCTTTCTGCAATCCATTACAAGCCCTGAGGAGCAATACTGTTGAAAGGTTGGGTACAGGAGGAGGAACCAACCAAATAGAATAGGTGGGGCCTGAGAGGAAAACCAGTGGTTTGTGATTTTTGAAAGCCAAAAAAGAATGATGTTTAAAATGTACACATTTTGAAGAATTTTGGCTGTGTTGGGGAGTAGATGTACTATTTATATGAAATCAACTGAAATTTACTAAAACAGGAGCTGTATACATGACAGGTACTAGAGAATAGTAAAGTTTTACTGGAGGTGCAGGTGCAGAATCCGATGTTAAATGACTTGGCTCTATGCAGTTCCTCCCTCCCTTTCTCCCTCCCTCTTCCTCCCTCCCTCCCTTCCTCTCCTTCCCTGCTTTCCCCTCCCTCCCTTCCTTCCTTCCTTCCTTACACGTTGTGTTAGGCTTTGCAGTTCCTGATTCATGTTGGGCTCTCAGCAAAGGACACATTGCCACAGGTCACAATCCTTGAAGCATTACTTAGAAATAGTTTAAATTGGGAATATTAATCCCAGGATTCCAGGTTCTACTGTACTAAACAGTTTGGAGGTATGGAGCAAAGGAATATTATTGAATTATTGAGTGGTCTTCAGAAATAGTTTGCAAGTTTTTGTGTACGTTGTATTTCTGAATCATTTCAGGTATTTATGCAAGCTCTCTGATCAGGAGTTAAGACAGAGTGCGGCTCGCAACATGGCTGACTTAATGTGGAGCACAGTGAAAGAACCATTGGACACGACGTTATGCTTTGATAAAGAAAGCCTAGATCTTGCATTTAAGTACTTTATGTCACCTACTTTGACTATGAGGTTGGCTGGATTAAGTCAGATAACGGTAAGCTGTATTTGCTTTATTTTTGGTAATTTTTTGTTTGTCCTCTCAGACTATCATCATTATCATAATACCTAGTATTTCTGGAGCCACTTATGCCATGCTAGGCATTGTGCTAAGTACTTTACATGCATTACTTTGTGTGACCCGTACAAATAATTTCTATATGTTCTCTTTTTCTCTATTTTAAATATGAGGAGACTGAGGCTTAGATTTAGAAGGTTTTATACCTTAGGTCTTTTTGATTTCCTTCACTTTTTATTTTTTTTAAACTGTTCAGTTTTTTGCATTTAGAAAGCAGTGTTTTCAGAGAGAAAAATAGTTGGAGATTATAAGTAGTTAATTAATTTTCCAGGCAGCAGCCACAGATTATTGGGCCATAGACCAAATTTGACTAACAGAAATGTTTGGTTTGCACAGTAGCAAGTACTGTTTTAAATAGGGAGAAATACATATTATTGGCTTCTCCTGGAGGGGTGGGGTGGGGAGAAAGACCTAGTGTCCTTGGGTCTGTCTTCTTGCATGACAACAATTTGCTAGAACTAAGTAGTTAGCTGAATTCTTTAGAATGGATATATTTTCTCTGGTTTACCAAGGTCTGCATTAGGTTTACTCCTTTACATTTGGGGCCTGTTTTTGTAGTGTAGTTATTCTGAAGTAGCTAGATTGTACCCATGTATTGAATTTTGTGACCTAGATTTTACCATGTATTGGACTTTGTAAGTGTTGAAAACACTTAATGACAGTTTCCCAAATCAAATCTTAAAAATGTATGTCTGGAAGCCTTTCCTGAAATTCGGTTTGTAATGACATATTACTTGCTGCCTTGCATTAGATTTTTGTGTCTTTCCCTTGTTCAGCTTTTTCTCTAGCATTCTTAGTGGAATAAAGCCTAAGTATTACTTGTGGAATGAATTAGTGTTTAAAAATGATAAAGGAAATAGCCAGACTAATTGGGAAGTATATATGTGTATCTGATTACCTATCTTATATTTTATACTTTTGATCTGGTTATTGATTATGATCTACATATATCAAACTGTGTTGGCAGTTGCTAACATATGCAAAAATAATTTTGGAAAAAGTCTTTAATTTCTTTTCTCTATTTATAGAATCAACTTCACACTTTCAATGATGTGTGCAATAATGAATCATTGGTATCAGACACAGAAACGTAAGTAGGAGCATTAAATTTATGCGTAAGTACACTATTTTAATGTGTAGCTGTTTATGTGGTAAATGTAATTGACTTTATTAGATTTGAAGTGTTTACTAGAAATTCTTTGCCTTGTAGCTTCATCTGTACAGTCTTTAACAAGCTTTCAGAGGAATATATTGCAATTCTTCTCTTTTTAAAAAAACATATAGTGTTATTTTTCACAAAATGCAAAGGGAGACTATTTATACAGGAGAATTTAATAGTAAAGAATATGGTACAGATAGTTTTCAGAAACCACACTTGATGCAGGAAAGGATCTCATTTAACACATTTTTTGGGGAAATAAACCAAGTTCATGATGCTCATGTATGAAAAGAAGTAGTTTTTACAGCTTAGGGCTTTTTAAAGTACTTAGAAATACTTATTTTTTCCAATATTTATTCCATTTAGTTGTCCATCCAGTATAGAAATCATTTTTTAAATCTTGGTAGTAATATTTTCTGCTTGAACAGGGTTACATAGTTTTTTGTTTGTTTGTTTTTGCTGTGCCGCTGTGCGGCTTGCAGGATCTTAGTTCTCTGACCAGGGATCAAACCCGTGCCCTCGGCAGTGAAAGTGTGGAATCTTAACCACTGGACCACCAGGGAATTCCCCAGAGTTGCATAGTCTTAAGGTGTTAGAAAATTTGTAATTATATGAATGAGTCATATTTTTGCTTTACTGTAACTTTTATGCATTGATCTTAGTTTTGCTCTATGGAGCTAATCTCAGTTGAACCCAGCCCTTCATGAATTTGGAAACCAGAGACTATGTCTCTGCTTTTTCCCTCACATATTATGGTTTTTAGATTTATCACCAGACAAGTCATTCACTTTTGGCAGCATTCTTTGTCAGTGGTCCCTTAAAATGTGTGCCCTAGAATTGGTAGTATGCTAATATGCATTATAAATTCTTGGTAGCATTATAAATTCTTGGTCATACTAGGAGTGCTATTTCACACAGTCAAGATATTATATAGATTATATCCAATGTATATAAAACTACAGCTCTGGATTTCCCATTTGACCCCTCAGTACCCACCCTCCCACCCCTTCAGACTGCCTCTAGGAGAATCTTAAAATTGCCAATGCAGTAATCACTCCCTATCCCTGCAAAAAGACAAAAAAAAAAAAAAATCCTGGAATCACCAGTGTAGTAACCCCACATGTCCAGGTTAGGTCTCTGTGTTGCTGTGGATAGAGAAAAGAATGAATTCCATTCAAAAATGTGTAAGGTTTATACATACTAAAGATATGCTTAAGAGGGAGGAGAGTAAAAGTTTTGGGGAATAGTGGGTAGGACAGTTAAAGTTGGGAAGAGAAGGGTCCTGTACAGTGTGAAAAGATTGGAGCAAATACAAAAAGTGATAAATATTGTTGAAGCCTGTGAATTGGGTCTCTCTTTTTAAGCAGTTTTATTAAGATATAGATACATATCATAAAACCTGTTTTTATAATGAATTTTAGTAAATTTACACAGTTGTGCAACTGTCATCACAGCACAATTCCAGAACATTTACGTCACTTCAGAAAGGTCCCTTTTGCCCATTTGTAGTCAATCCCCATTCTCCCCACCACCCCCCACCCAGGGCCGCACCGTGTGGCACGTGGCATCTTAATTCCCTGCCCAGGGATCAAACCCGTGCCCCCTGCAGTGGAAGCTCTGTCTTAACTGCTGGACCGCCAGGGAATTCCTTCAATCCTCATTCTTATCCCCAGCCCCACTAATCTTCTTTGTCTCTATAGATTTGCCCTTTTTGGGCATTTCCTATAAATGGAATCATATGACAGTGTTTTTTTCCATTGCCACCCTTCACTTATACTGTTTTTCTTGAGGTTCATTCATGTTGTGGTGTGAATCAGTACTTTGTTCCTTTTTATTGCTGAATAGTATTACATTATGTAGCTATATCACATTTTGTTTATCCTTTTACCAAAGTTGATGGATATTTTGAATGTTTCTACTTTTTGATTAGTATGAATAATGCTGCTTTAAACATTTGTGTACAAGTCTTTTTGTGGACATATGTTTTCATTTCTCTTGGTAGATACGTAGGAGTGCGATCACTGGTTTGTAAGGTCATTTTATGTTTAACTTTTAAAGAAACTGTCAAAATGTTTTCCAACATTTCTGTATTATTTTATATTCCCACTAGCAATGTATGAGGGTTCCAGTTTTTCCCCCAGTCTTGTCAGCACTTGTTTTTATCTTTTTGTTTATAGCCATTATAGTGGGTATAAAGTGGCATTTCATTATGGTTTTAATTTACATTTGCCTAATTACTAAGGATGTTGAACATCTTTTTATATGGTTATTTGCCATTCTGTTTCTTCTTCACTGAATTGTTTGTTCACTTTTTGCCTAGCTTTTAGTTGGGTTATTTGTCTTGTTTTATGGATTAGAATATGATCTGTACCACAGAATATTCATATGTGCTTAAGACTGTTTATTCAGCTGTTGTTGTATGGAGTGTTCAGTAGATGTCTTTTAGGTCTAATGAGTTTGTAATATTGTTTGTCTTCTGTATCCTTGTTGATTTTTTACCTACGCTTGTTCTATTCCATTATCAAAAGTAGGGCATTGAAGTCTCCAACTTCAGTTTATCCTCATTTGTGGATTTTGTTTTTATGAATTTGCCTATTTGCTGCAATTTATTTGTAACCCCCAAATCAGTACTTTTGGTGCCCTCACAGTCATTTGCGGAAATGCACAGAGCAGTAAAAAATGAGTCCGCCAACGTGCACGTTTCCAACTGAAGTCATACAAGGTGATACTCTGCGTTGTTTTAGCGCTGGTACAGAAATGACCAGAGGAAGGAAGTGGTAGGAGGCAGTGCAGTATAGTGCAAGAAGCTCTGGCTGTGGGCTGGTTGAAGGGATATGAATCCCAAGTCTAGCACATGGTATTGGGACAGCCTCAGTAAAGTCACCTCAACACACTTCTGAAGCTCATTTTCTCTTTTGTAAAATAGAGAAAATAGAATCTGATAAGTTATTTTTAGGATTTAAGATTCAAGGGTTCAACATGAGTTAATTTAGTGCATAATTTTGTAGAACTCAGCTGCCATGAGTAACAAGAGTTGACTGTATTATTTGTTTTTTTGTCCTTTCAAATCTATGGTGAAATATTATATACAATGGAATTCTATTCAGCCATAAAAAAGAATGAAATCTTGCCATTTATGGTAACATGGATGGACCTTGAGTGCATTATACTAAGTGAAATAAGTCAGAGAAAGACATCATATGATCTCATTTATATACGGACTTTAAAAACAAAAACGCTGAGATCAGCTCGGTGCTTTGTGACCACCTAGAGGGGTGGGATAGGGAGGGTGGGAGGGAGACGCAAGAGGGAGGGGATATGGGGATATATGTATACATATAGCTGATTCACTTTGTTATACAGCAGAAACTAACACAACATTGTAAAGCAATTATACTCCAATAAAGATGTTTAAAAAAAAAAGAAAAAAGAAAAAAACCCCCCAAAACCCTAAGCTTATAGACACAGAGAATAGATTGGTAGTTTCAGAGGCGTGGAGGTCAGAGGAGGGCAAAACAGGTGAAGGAGGTCAAAAGGTACAAATTTCTAGTTATGAAATAAATAAGTCATGAGGATAGTAATGTATAGCATGGTGGCTATAGTTAATAATATAGTATTGCATATTTGAAAGTTGCTAGGAGAGTAGATCTTAAAAGCCCTCATCCCAAGGGAAAAATTTTTTTTTCTAACTATATATGATGATGGGTGTTAACTAGACTTACTGTGGTGATCATTTAGCAATATATACAAATATTGAATCATTATGTTGTACACTTGAAACTAATATAATGTTATATGTCAGTTGTACCTCAGTTATAAAGAGTTTTTAGAAAAAGAGGATCAAGTAAAAGAAAGCAACATTGAGAGATCATTGTAATACCCAAATGAGAGCCACGTCTCTTTTTTCAGAGGGAACGGGGTAGGGGGAAGGATGTTGGTGGTCTATCTGTGATGGCATTTTTACATAAAGGGAAGAGCCTCCCTTGCATTGTTCTGACTGAAGTGGGAACTTCAAAACAAATCTTAGCTTTGTGAAACATCTTTCTTTAAAGGAGTTCTACAAACGGATTGTAGAACAAATTGTGTACCTAAAGTTACTATATAAGATTTGCATTTAATCAAACCCTCTGTCTTCTTCCAGTCAAAGGCAAGCAGCAAGTCACATTATTGCACTGAGTCATTCTTTTAAAGAGAACCCACTCTAGGAAGCACTTGATGCTAATGACATGTTCTTTTTACCCATCAAAGCAGTGGGTGACAATAATTTAAAAAAATATTCAGGGGTTCAGTATTAGCTAACTCAGTGCAGTGACGTTATAGAATATAACTGCCAAGAGTAGTAAGAATTGGCTGTATTTCTTTTTCTCCCTTCAGTTTTGTTGTTTTTTGCTTCATGTATTTTAGGACATTTTGTTGGGTACATATATGTTTATAGTTGTTATGTTCCTGATAATTTCATCCTTTCATCATTATAAAATGTCCCTCTTTGTCTCTTTAAACAATTTTTGGTTTAGTCTATTTTGTTTGATGTTAGTATAGCCACTGCAGCTTTATTATGTGTACTGTTTTCATGGTATATCTTTTTCCATCCTCTTACTTTCAACCTGTTTGTTTTTGGATCTAAAGTATGTCTCTTGGAGGTAGCATTTAGTTGGATTGAAAAAAAAAAAAATCCACTCCTACCATCTCTCCCTTTTGATAGGAGTATTTAATCCAGTTACTCTTAATATTATTTATATAGTTGGATTTATGCCTGCCATTTTGCTGTTGGGTTTTTGTATGTCTTCCTTAAAAAATTTTTTTTTCTATTTCTCCTTTACTGCCTTATTTTGCAGTATGTCAGTGTACGGTAGTACAGTTGTCCCTTGGTATATGCGGGGGATTGGTTCCAGGATCACCTGCGGATACCGAAATCTGCAGATGCTCAAGTCCCTTATATAAAGTCATGTAGTGTTTGCATATAAGCTGTACACATCCTCCTGTATACTTTAAATCATCTCTTGATTACTTACAATACCTAATACAATGTAGGTGTTATGTAAATAGTTGCAAGCATGTGGCAAATTCAAGTTTTGCCTTTTGGAACTTTCTGGAATTTTTTTTGAAGAAATATTTTTGATCCTTTGTTGGTTGCATCTATGGATGCAGAACCCATGGATACAGAGGGAGTACTGTATACCATTTTAATTCCATTTTTTTATACTTTAAAAATTATTTTGCCAGTGGTTGCTTTATGGGTTATAATATGCATCTTAATTTAATACTGTCTACTTCACATTAACAACAATTCTAGTAAAATATAGGAACAGTGCTTCAGTATAGCTCTATTCCTTTGTTTCTCATAAGAAGTCAGCTGCGAATCTTATTGTGGTTCCTTTCTATGTGCTTAGTTCTTTTTGTCTTGCTGCTTTTAAGATTTTTCTGTTGCTCTTTGGCTTTTAAGAGTTTGACTATGATGTCTCTGGGTGTTGATATCCTTGTGTTTATCTTAGTTGGCACTTGTTGTGATTCTTGGATGTGTAGATGAACATTTTTCATCAAATTTGGGATGTTTGACCATAGTTTCTTCAAATTTTCTTTCTGCTCCCCTTACTCTTTCTGGGAGTCCCAGTTTATACATGTTTCCAGATCCCTGAATGGTTGTTATTGATAACGTCCAATTTTATGCTTGCTCAGTTATAGTTACAGTTCTCAGCTGTTACAAAAGTCCCTGAGTCTCCTTCCAGTGTTTTTCAAGAAACTGAAAGAATGGGATTTATTTTTTAGAATTATTTTTACTTGTTGAATTGTCTTTTTGTATGTGAAAAATCATAGAGTTGATTCATGGATCATAGCTTCTGTTGGGCTACTCAGAAATAGGTAAAAGATACCACTAGTAGTTTTAATGTTTTACCCTTTGAGGCCATATATCTAATTCATAGCTTCTTTTTTTAAATCTTTAGAATAATTTTAAAATTAAATATAATTCTTTTATGGATAAACAAGAAAAGAAATTGTTCAGTCCTTCCAGTTTTTCTGTGTATAATTTACATAGCTGAAAAAATTTGCGGTCTTTTCACTGCTCATCCTATTTTGAAACCGTTTATCACTACTTTTTTTATTAGCTGTTCTTCTGTAGTAGCCATTTAAAATTTTTTTAAAGAATTGCTCTGAAAGGGCCTGTGTCAATTAAATAAATTGAATCAACAGTTAATGACCTTCCAAAACAAAGTATCAGGACCAGATGGGTTTATTGGTAAATTTTTTTTTAATTGATTAATTTATTTATTTATGGCTGTGTTGGGTCTTCGTTTCTGTGCGAGGGCTTTCTCTAGTGGTGGCAAGCGGAGGCCACTCTTCATCGCGGTGCGCCTGCCTCTCACTATCGCAGCCTCTCTTGTTACGGAGCACAGGCTCCAGGCGCGCAGGCTCAGTAATTGTGGTTCACGGGCCCAGTTGCTCCGCGGCATGTGGGATCTTCCCAGACCAGGGCTTGAACCTGTGTCCCCTGCATTGGCAGGCAGATTCTCAACCACTGCGCCACCAGGGAAGCCCTCATTGGTAAATTTAACCAAATATTTAAGGAAGAAATTATACCAATTCTCTATAGTCTTTTTCAGAAGATAGCAGAGGGAAGCCTTACTCATTGAGGTCAGCATTACCCTAATACCAAAACCAGACAAAGGCATTACAAGAGAACGATAGACCAGTACTTCCCATGAGCATACATATAAAAATCCTCATAAAATATTAGCAGATTGAATCCAGCAAGGTATAAAAAGAATTATACACCACAACCAAGTGAGATTTAGCTCAGGTATTCAAGGCTGGTTCAGCATTTCAAGATCAATTAATGTAAAGTCAAAATTTTGACAAGGTCAAATTTTATCATTCATGATAAAAAAAACTCTCAGTAAACTAGGCATAGAGAGGAACTTCATCAACATGATAAAGAACATCTACAAAACGTCCTACAGCTAACATCATACTTAATGATGTGAAGGTCAAAGCTTTTCCACTAAGGTCAGGAACAAGGAAAGGGTGTCCCCTCTCACCACTGCTTTTCAGCATTGTACTGGAAAGTCCTACCTGATGCAATAAGACAAGAAAAGGAAATAAAAGGTATATAGATTCGGAAGGCAGAAGTAAAACTGTCTTTGATCACAGATGACTTGATCATCTATGTAGAAAATATGAAAGAATTGACAGTCTCATGGAACTAATGAGCATTTATAGCAGGATTGCAGGATACAAAATTAATAATCAAAAGTCAGTCACTTTCCTATATATCAGCAGTGAACAAGTAGAATTTGAAATTTAAAATACAATACCATTTACATTAGCACCACAAAAAATGAAATACTTAGGTATAAATCTAACAATATGAAAAAGTCTATATGAGGAAAATAACAAAACTCTGATGAAAGATAGCAAAGAAGAGCTAAATAAATGGAGAGATATTCCATGTCTATGGATAGGAAGACTTAAAATTGTAAAGATATCAGTTCTTTCCAACTTGATCTATAGATTCATTGCAGTCTCAATCAAAATCCAAGTAAGTTATTTTGTGGATCCCGACAAACTGATTCTAACATTTGTTTAAATAGAGAGGCAAAAGACCCAGAATAGCCAACACAGTTTTGAAAGGAAAAACAAAGTTGGAGGACCGACATTACCCACCTTCAAGAGTTACTATAAAATTACAATGATCAAGACAGTGCAGTATTGGTGAAAGAACAGACAGATAGGTCAATGGAACAGAATACAGTGCTCAGAAATAGGCCCATATAAATATAGTCAGCTGATATTTGACAAAGGAGCAAAGACAGTAGTACAAAGCAGCAGAGATAGGATTTTCAACAAATGGTGCTGAAACAATTGGACAACCACATGGGGAAAAAAAAATCTAGACACATCTCACACCCTTCACAAAAATTAACTCAAAATGGACCACACACCTAAACATAGAATGCAAAACTATAAAACTCCTAAAAGATAACATAGGAAAAAATCTAGATGACCTTGGGTATGGTGGTAACCTTTTGAGTGCAACACCATGATCCATGAATTGGTAAGCTGGACTTCTATAAAATTAAAAACTTCTGCTCTGCGAAAGACAGTGTCAAGAGAATGAGAAGACAGCCATAGACAGGGGAAAATACTTGTAAAAGACACATCTGTTAAAGGACTGTTATCCAAAATACACAAAGAACTCTTAAAAATTTAACAGTAAGAAAATGAACAATCTGATTCAAAAATACACTGACTTTAGCAGACACTTCACCAAAGAAGACATACAGATGG
The DNA here is from genome assembly GCF_028023285.1 of Balaenoptera ricei. Lineage (NCBI taxonomy): Eukaryota > Metazoa > Chordata > Mammalia > Artiodactyla > Balaenopteridae > Balaenoptera > Balaenoptera ricei. Next base: position 50,641,969 of record NC_082651.1, read on the forward strand.
CAAATGAGCACATGCAAAGATGCTCCTCTTTCATCAGGGAAATGCAAATCAAAACAACGGTGAGATTCCATTGCATGCCTATTGGAATGGTCAAAATCCAGAACACTGATAACACCAAATGCTGACAAGGATGGTGGAGCAACAGGAACTCTCATTCACCGCTGGTGGGAATGCAAGAAGGTACAGCCACTTCGGAAGACAGTTTCATAGTTTCTTAAAAAACTCAGCGTACTCTTACCATATGATCCAGCAGTCATGTTCCCTGGCATTTATCCAAAGGAGTTGAAAACATGTCCACACAAAAACCTGCACACGGGTGATGATAGCAACTTTATTCATAATTGCTCAAACCTAGAAGGAACCAATGGGCTAATGACAAATGAAACAAAATGGATAAATCTTAATGCTGAGTGAAAGAATCTAAATTTTATAAAAGAGTACATCCTGTATATTTTTTTTACATGAAGTTCTAGAAAATGAAAACTATGTAATAACAGAAAGCAGATCATTGGTTGTCTGGGCAGTGGGTTGTGGGAGCTGAGAAAAAGAGGGATTAAAAAGGGGCATAAAGAAACTTTTTGGGTTGTTGTGTTTGTTATCTTGGCAGTGCTGATGGATTCATAGATGTATTTTTAAGTTTAAATTCATCGAACTATATACTTTAAATATGTTCAGTTTACTATATTTCATACATATCTCAAAGCTGTAAAAGACAAATTAACTGATAAACTTACACTACCTTATTGGTAACATAATCGTTTAATTTTCTGTGCCAGTGATTTATTACTCTGAAAGAATTGATAGCTCTTTTTAAAAAATGAAGGATAATCTACAACTGTTCAAAAATAAAAAGTTTACTTTTTGAAATGAAGGATGAGTTGTTCCTAAGTGTAACCAAGTGTTCTGAACAGTCAGTTGATAACTTTAGGGATCACATTAGCAGAACCTTCGTTAATATCAGGCAGGAAGGAGACTTGCCATTTGGCTTGGAGATTCTTCTTTTTTTCTTCCCCCACCCTTTTGGTAACCTACTTTTCTGATGTTATCTTACCATAGAGGACATATGGGGAAACCTTCCCTGAATGCCTCAGTGCCTACAATGGAGATTAAAAATGGGAAGGCAAGGTTTTGAGTAAGAAAATACATCACTTTTTAGGTGTTACCCTTGGTATTCTCACCTGTGTACCTGGTGTTAGTTATCCTAACTTTTCAGATTTTTTTTTGCTTGTTTATAAATTAAGGTAGTATTACCATTTTTTGTATTTCTGTTTCAGTTATTCTTCATAGTACTATTAACAGTTAATTGTATATAATCACTTCTTTATAATTGGTATGTGAACAGTTTTAGATTTTCACCTGAGTCTGCTTTTAGACATGGGAAAGAATGATACTAATATTTTTTTAAATGTATTAACTATTTTTATTATTTGACTTTAGGTCCATTGCAAAAGAACTTGCAGACTGGCTTATAAGCAACAATGTGGTAGAGCATATATTTGGACCAAATTTACATATTGAGGTTTGTGGACTAATATGTGACTTATCTGCTCTATTAAGAGAGAAGAATGCTTTTAAAAATTAACTGTAATAAGTTTTTCTTTTCCAGATCATCAAACAGTGCCAAGTGATTTTGAATTTTTTGGCAGCGGAAGGGCGACTGAGTACTCAGCATATTGACTGCATTTGGGCTGCAGCACAGGTAATATCAACAGCTTAACATAAGTGCTTCTTTATTATACGTTCCGTTCTAAGTTCTTTACTCCCCTGTAAGGTACGTTCTATTATTATCCTCATTTTGTCACTAAAGAAACCACGCCATGGGAAAAGTTGGGGATCAAATCTATGAAATCTGGCTTCAGAGTCCATGTCTTATCTTACTATACTACTGGTACAATCGAAGGAAATGAGAGTCAGTCAGTTAGAAGTTCTTGGTTTATTAAGAGACATTTTCCTATTATTTTAACTTATACAATCAATGCTTCTGTCCTGAACATTATATTCATATGTTTCTTTTCTATTATACTATTTTCTTCTTTAATTTTTTGAATAGGCACATATCCATATGGTTCAAATTTCAAAAAGTAGATACAAAAGGATATGCTATACATTTTCCCCCTCCTACCTATGTCTCCCGTGCATGCAGTTCCTGACCTCTCAGGTGCATCATAGATTTTCTATATAAATTGCCAATTGTAAACATTTCTCTTTCCCTGTCCTCTTTTTCACAGATGTATCATACTAAACGGATTTGGCTTTTTTTCACTAACAGTTTATCCTGGAGATAATTATTCCATATCAATATATAAAACACTTTTTTTTCTTTTTTAGGACTGCATAGTGTTTCATTATATGCATGAACCATAATTTATTTAACCAGTTCCTGTTCATAGGCACTATTTTTTCCAATCCTTTTTATTATAAACAATGCTACAATAAGTAACTTACAATAGTCAGCTAAGCCATATGCAAAACTATTATGTAGGATAAATTCCTACTTATAAGTAGTATTGTCAGGTTAAAGCTTACATGTGGTTTACTTGTGGTAGCTAATGGCGTGATAGTGCCACTTTCGCCTTATTCTCCTCAATAAACTTTTTTTTAACATCTTTATTGGAGTATAATTGCTTTACAACATTGTGTTAGTTTATGCTGAATAACAAAGTGAATCAGCTATATGTATATATATATCCCCATATCCCCTTCCTCTTGCGTCTCCCTCCCACCCTCCCTATCCCATCCCTCTAGGTGGTCACAAAGCACCGAGCTGATCTCCCTGTGCGATGCAGCTGCTTCCCACTACCTATCTATTTTATATTTGGTAGTGTATATATGTCAGTGCTGTCTCACTTCGTCCCAGCTTACCCTTACCCCTTCCCCGTGTCCTCAAGTCCATTCTCTACGTCTGCGTCTTTATTCCTGTCCTTCCCCTAGGTTCGTGAGAAACATTTTTTTTTTTTATAGATTCCATACATATGTGTTAGCATATGGTACTTGTTTTTCTCGTTCTGCCTTACTTCACTCTGTATGACACACTCCAGGTCCATCCAACTCTCTACAAATAACTCAATTTTGTTTCTTTTTAAGGGTGAGTGTAATATTCCATTGTATATATGTGCCACATCTTTATCCATTCATCTGTCAGTGGACACTTAGGTTGTTTCCATGTCCTGGCTATTGTAAATAGAGCTGCAGTGAGCATTGTGGTACATGACTCTTTTTGAATTATGTTTTTCTCAGGGTATATGCCCAATAGTGGGATTGCTGGGTCGTATGGTAGTTCTATTTTTAGTTTTTTAAGGAACCTCCATACTGTTCTCCATAGTGGCTATATCAATTTACCTTCCCACCAACAGTGGAAGAGGGTTCCCTTTTCTCCACACCCTTTCCAGCATTTATTGTTTGTAGATTTTTTGATGGTGGCCATTCTGACCGGTGTGAGGTGATACCTCATTGTAGTTTTGATTTGCATTTCTCTAATGATTAGTGATGTTGAGCATCCTTTCATGTGTTTGTTGGCAATCTGTATATCTTCTTTGGAGAAATGTCTGTTTAGGTCTTTTGCCCATTTTTGGATTGGGTTGTTTTTTTGATATTAAGCTGCATGAACTGTTTATATATTTTGGAGATTAATCCTTTGTCAGTTGCTTCGTTTGCAAATATTTTCTCCCATTCTGAGGGTTGTCTTTTCGTCTTGTTTATGTTTTCCTTTGCTGTGCAAAAGCTTTTAAGTTTCATTAGGTCTCATTTGTTTATTTTTGTTTTTATTTCCCTTTCTCTAGGAGGTGGGTCAAAAAGGATCTTGCTGTGATTTATGTCATAGAGTGTTCTGCCTATGTTTTCCTCTAGGAGTTTTATAGTTTCTGGACTTACATTTAGGTCTTTAATCCATTTTGAGTTTAATTTTGTATACAGTGTTAGGGAGTGTTCTGATTTCATTCTTTTACATGTAGCTGCCCAGCTTTCCCACCACCACTTACTGAAGAGGCTGTCTTTTCTCCATTGTATAGTCTTGCCTCCTTTAACAAAGGTAAGGTTATCATACGTGCATGGCTTTATCTCTGGGCTTTCTATCCTGTTCCATTGATCTTTATTTCTCTTTTTGTGCCAGTACCATACTGTCTTGATTACTGTAGCTTTGTAGTATAGCTACAAAGTCTGAAGTCAGGGAGCCTGATTCCTCTAGCTCTGTTTTTCATAAGATTGCTTTGGCTATTCGGGGTCTTTTGTGTTTCCATACAAATTGCGAAATTTTTTGTTCTAGTTCTGTGAAAGATGCCATTGGTAGTATGATAGGGATTGCATTGAATCTGTAGATTGCTTTGGGTAGTATAGTCATTTTCACAATGTTGATTCTTCCAATCCAAGAACATGGTATATCTCTCCATCTGTTTGTATCATCTTTAATTTCTTTCATCAGTGTCTTATAGTTTTCTGCATACAGGTCTTTTGTCTCCTTAGATAGGTTTATTCCAAGTTATTTTATTCTTTTTGTTGCAGTGGTAAGTGGGAGTGTTTCCTTAATTTCTCTTTCAGATTTTTCATCATTATTGTATAGGAATGCAAGAGATTTCTGTGCATTAATTTTGTATCCTGCTACTTTACCAAATTCATTGCTTAGCTCTAGTAGTTTTCTGGTAGCATCTTTAGGACTCTCTATGTATAGTATCATGTCATCTGCAAACAGTGACAGTTTTACTTCTTCTTTTCCGATTTGGATTCCTTTTATTTCTTCTCTGATTGCCGTGGCTAAAACTTCCAAAACTATGTTGAATAATAATGGTGAGCATGGGCAACTTTGTCTTGTTCCTGATCTTAGAGGAAATGGTTTCAGTTTTTCACCATTGAGAACAATGTTGGCTATGGGTTTGGAATATATGGCCTTTATTATATTGAGGTAGGTTCCCTCTATGCCTACTTTCTGGAGAGTTTTTATCATAAATGAGTGAATTTTGTTGAAAGCTTTTTCTGCATCTATTGAGATTATCGTATGGTTTTTCTCCTTCAATTTGTTAATATGGTGTATCACATTGATTGATTTGCGTATGTTGAAGAATCCTTGCATTCCTGGGATAAACCCCACTTGATCATGGTGTATGATCCTTTTAATGTGCTGTTGGATTCTGTTTGCTAGTAGTTTGTTGAGGATTTTTGCATCTATGTTCATCAGTGATATTGGCCTTTCATTTTCTTTTTTTGTAACATCTTTGTCTGGTTTTGGTATCAGAGTGTTAGCTCTTAACGTTTGATAGAATTCACCTGTGAAGCCATCTGGTCCAGGGCTTTTTGTTTGTTGGAAGATTTTTTTTCACAGTTTCAATTTCAGTGCTTGTGATTGGTCTGTTTATATTTTCGATTTCTTCCTGGTTCAGTCTTGGAAGGTTGTGCTTTTCTAAGAATTTGTCCATTTCTTCCAGGTTGTCCATTTTATTGGCATATAGTTGCTTGTAGAAATCTCTCATGATCCTTTGTATTTCTGCAGTGTCAGTTGTTACTTCTCCTTTTTCATTTTTAATTCTGTTGATTTGAGTCTTCTCCCTTTTTTTCTTGACGAGTCTGGCTAATGGTTTATCAATTTTATCTTCTCAAAGAACCAGCTTTTGGTTTTATTGATCTTTGTTATTGTTTCCTTCATTTCTTTTTCATTTATTTCTGATCTGATCTTTATGATTTCTTTCCTTCTGCTAACTTTGGGGTTTTTTTGTTCTTCTTTCTCTAATTGCTTTAGGTGTAAGGTTAGGTTGTTTATTTGAGATGTTTCTTGTTTCTTGAGGTAGGATTGTATTGCTATAAACTTCCCTCTTAGAACTGCTTTTGCTGCATCCCATAGGTTGTGGGTTGTCTTGAGGTTTTGGGTCGTCTTGTTTTCATTGTTACTTGTTTCTAGGTATTTTTTGATTTCCTCTTAGATTTCTTCAGTGATCTCTTGGTTATTTAGTAGTGTATTGTTTAGCCTCTATGTGTTTGTATTTTTTATAGTTTTTTCCAGTAATTGATATCTAGTCTCATAGCTTTGTGGTTGGAAAAGATACTTGATATGATTTCAGTTTTCTTAAATTTACCAAGGCTTGATTTGTGACTGAAGATATGATCTGTCCTGGAGAATGTTCCATGAGCACTTGAGAAGAAAGTACATTCTGTTGTTTTTGGATGGAATGTCCTGTTAATATCAGTTAAGTCCATCTTGTTTAATGTGTCATTTACAGCTTGTGTTTCCTTATTTATTTTCATTTTGGATGATCTGTCCATTGGTGAAAGTGGGGTGTTAAAGTCCCCTACTATGATTGTGTTACTGTCGATTTCCCCTTTTATGGCTGTTAGCATTTGCCTTATGTATTGAGGTGCTCCTATGTTGGGTGCGTAAATATTTACAATTGTTATATCTTCTTGGATTGATCCCTTGATCACTGTGTAGTATCCTTCTTTGTCTCTTGTAATAATCCTTATTTTAAAGTCAATTTTGTCTGATATGAGAATTGCTACTCCAACTTTCTTTTGATTTCCATTTGCACGGAATATCTTTTTCCATCCCCTCACTTTCAGTCTGTATGTGTCCCTAGGTCTGAAGTGGGTCTCTTGTAGACAGCATATATACGGGTCTTGTTTTTGTATCCATTCAGCCAGTCTGTGTCTTGGTTGGAGCGTTTCATCCATTTACATTTAAGGTAATTATCGATATGTATGTTCCTGTTACCATTTTCTTAATTGTTTTGGGTTTGTTTTTGTAGGTCTTTTCCTTCTCTTGTGTTTTCTGCCTAGAGAAGTTCCTTTAGCATCTGTTGTAGAGCTGGTTTAGTGGTGCTGAATTCTCTTAACTTTCAGTTGTCTGTAAAGGTTTTAATTTCTCCACCAAATCTGAATGAGATCCTTGCTGGGTAGAGTAATCTTGTTTGTCGGTTTTTCCCTTTCATCACTTTAAATATGTCCTGCCACTCCCTTCTGGCTTGCAGAGTTTCTGCTGATAGATCAGCTGTTAGCCTTATGGGGATTCCCTTGTATGTTATTTGTTGCTTTTCCCTCGCTGCTTTTAATATTTTTTCTTTGTATTTAATTTTTGATAGTTTGATTAATATGTGTCTTGGCATGTTTCTCCTTGGATTTATCCTGTATGGGACTCTGCTTCCTGGACTTGATTGACTATTTCCTTTCCTATGTTAGGGAAGTTTTCAACTAAAATCTCTTCAAATATTTTCTCAGACCCTTTCTTTTTCTCTTCTTCTTCTGGCACCCCTATAATTTGAATGTTGGTGCGTTTAATGTTGTCCTAGAGGTCTCTGAGACTGTCCTCAATTCTTTTCATTCTTTTTTATTCTGCTCTGCAGTAGTTATTTCCACTATTTTATCTTCCAGGTCACTTATCCGTTCTTTTGCCTCAGTTATTCTGCTGTTGATTCCTTCTAGAGAATTTTTAATTTAATTTATTGTGTTGTTCATCATTGTTTGTTTGCTCTTTAGTTCTTCTGGGTCCTTGTTAAACGTTTCTTGTATTTTCTCCATTGTATTTCCGAGATTTTTGATCATCTTTACTGTCATTACTCTGAATCCTTTTTCAGGTAGACTGCCTATTTCCTCTTCATTTGTTTGGTCTGGTGAGTTTTTACCTTGCTCCTTCATCTGCTGCATATTTCTCTGTCTTCTCATTTTGCTTAACTTTCTGTGTTTGAGGTCTCCTTTTAACAGGCTGCAGGTTCGTAGTTCCTGTTGTTTTTGGTGTCTGCCCCCAGTGGGTGAGGTTGGTTCAGTGGTTTGTGTAGGCTTCATGGTGGAGGGGACTGGTGCCTGTGTTTTGGTGGGTGGGGCTGGATCTTGTCTTTCTGGTGGGCAGGGCCACATCCGTTGGTGTGTTTTGGGTTGTCTGTGAACTTAGTATGATTTTAGGCAGCCTCTCTGCTAATGGGTGGGGTTGTGTTCCTGTCTTGCTAGTTGTTTGGCATGGGGCCTCAAGCACTGGAGCTTGCTGGCCGTTGGGTGGAGCTGGGTTTTAGCGTTGAGATGGAGATCTCTGGGAGAGCTCTCGCCGATTGATATTACATTGGGCTGGGGTGTCTCTGGTGGTCCAGTGTCCTGAACTTGTCTCTCCCACCTCAGAGGCTCAGGCCTGACACCAGACTGGAGCACCAAGACCCTGTCAGCCACACGGCTTGTGGAAGGGGACCAGAGCCAGCTGGAGGGGAGAGTCCTGCAGAGAAGTGAATAGGCTGCTAGATCTTTTTTTTTTTCTTTTTTTTTAAAAAATCATGTTCTTAAACTTCTTTTTATTTGCTAAACTGATGGGTGAAAAGTGTTTTCATTGATGTTTTAAATTTGGATTTCTTTTGTATGAATCAGGTTGAAAATCTTGTGCTTAACCACCCTTTTTGTTTCGTCTTCTGGTGATGTTTATATTCTTTGCCATTTATCAGTTGCTTTACTTATTTTCTTTTTTTGTAGGAGATCTTTATATATCAATGAAATCAGACTTTTGTTTGTGTTCTGAGTTATGCCTACATTCTGCTTTGATGTATTCTTGCTGTTTTAGTTAAGGTGGTTTTTGCAGCTGAGTTTCAAGTTTGTGGTTTCGCACTTGTGGTTGCATTTTTCATGACCTGTGGCTTTTGTGTTATGGTTTGAAATGCATTTCAAGATTACAAGAAAATTCCCCTTTAGTTCTTTTCTGTACATTTTGTTTCAATTTTATATTTTAATCTTCAATATGAATTTATCATGGTTCAAAGGGTCATGTACATATCCAACATTTTCCCCCCATTTTTTGGTTATATAGTTGTCCCCATTCCATTTGTTCAGTAATTTTTCTTCTCCTCACTGATTTGAGATACCAGTTTTATCTTGACTGGGTCAATTTCTGGACTTTGTAGACTGACCTATTGGTATATCTAGTCATGATCTGTATATCAGAGATTGGTAAACTTATGACCTGTGGGCTGGCCACTTGATTTTGTAAATGGTTTTTTGCAACTTAGCCTTCACTATTCTTTTTCATATTTTTGTCTGTGGCTGCTTCCACACTGCAGTGGCAGAGTACAGTATTTGTAACAGAGACCATATCACCTGTAATCTTAAAATATTTACTGTCTGGCCCATCAAGAAGACATTTATTAGTCCTTGGTTTTATACTAATGTATTTTCTTTTTCCCCCTTGTGTCTATGTAATATTTCTTATTATCTGGCAAGGCTGATCCTTTCTCCTTATATTTTTTTAAAAGAATCGTTATGTCTCTTATTTTTCCATGTGAATTTTAGCATTGATTATTCTTTAAAAATATTGTTGTTTTTACTGTTATAATGTTTATTTTGAGAGGTGAAGTTGTCTTCCTATCCAAAACACAATATGCCATTTGTTTCATTTTGTTTCATTTAGCATTTCAGAGTTACTTGTGTATAGATTTTATTTCATGTTAAGCTTATTCTTAAGGATTTTGATTTTATTTATTATTGCTATTAAAATAGCCATTTCTCCCCTTATATTACTTGCTTTCATCCATTATACTTTATTTTTTCCATATACTTAATGATCACTGCGTATATACTTTTTATATACTTAAGCATTTTCAAATTTTTGATTTTTAATAATTGTGTGCCTTGAGACCTTATATTGGTTGTGGTAATTTTTCAATATAGTTTTTTTAACTTCTCTTATTTAATATTGTCTATACATGATTATCATTTTAACACATTAATGAAGCAGTTCATATTTCAGAGTAATCCTAAAATACTTAGGAAATTCTCTTTTATAACTTTCAGAAAATGTTCTTTTTAGTAGATTTTTAAATTTTATTTTGTTCATAGCAAGGCAAGCAAAATATGAGAACAGTGATATGGTAAGTAATACAGAATAAATAACTAGGAATAGTGAAGCACTGTTTATTGAAGCTGAAATTCATCAAATTTATAATTAATAATACGGTGTATTAAAACTTTTAGTGTTTTACCCTAGCAAGCGTTTCAAGTAACCTAATAAGGAAATGATTTAAAAATTCTGACATAATCTGTGATACAGTCTGAAACAACTTAAAATATCTGTAAAAGTTAGTTTAACAAGATTAAATAAGTATATTTTAAAGGTTATTTTATTTGGGCTTTTCTGTGTTTTGTTACTGCTTTACTTTTGAATATACCACAGATTTAGAATTATCAGGAATTTTTACATTTTGAGTTCTTTTTATTTGAGCACCAAGTGTAACTGGCTTCCAAGTGTCCAGGGTTGGTTGGTTTCATACAGTCTTGCCTTAGTTTTTTTTCCTTCCCTCTGGAGTAAGTTTTTGAGGTCACTTTGCTCACTTGATACACACACTTCACCAAGTAATAATTGGATTGGCTGCTGGTTTTTTCATTGTTTGTGTCACAACTCTTATATTGGAATCCAAGGAGAAAAAAGACAAAGGTGATAAACGGGAAATTGATTGGAAAAAAAAAAGTGGTTTATAAATATTTGAAAAATGCTTATCTTTGATTATAATTAAATGTAAGTTCAGCTAACATAATAGCATTTTCATGTATTGGGTAATTCTCATTATGTTTAACAATACACTGTATTGACCACAGTGTGCTATAGCTTTAGGAGAACAATATAGCAGTTCTCTTTCTGGTAATTTATCCTCTAGATACATGTACATGAAGATGTTTGATACAACATTAACTACACTAGTAGATCACGAATGTCTGTCACTGTAGGGCTAGTTAAATAAGTTTTGGGACATCTGTTTAATAGAATGTTCTGTGGCCATGAGAAGGACTGAAGTTGCTGTATTATGCTCATGTGGAACAACCTCCAAGAAATATTTTTATTAAACACTATTTATTAAATATCTATTATTTTATCTAAAATAGTTATTTTATTAAGAGAAAACAGCAAGTACACAGTGTATTCTTTCACTGCATATTAAAACAGTTATAAAAAGGGGATGTACATACACGTATATGTACTCTTTGTACTTGTGACTGTCTGAACTATTTTGGAAAAACAGACAAGAAAATTTCACAGGTTTGCTTTTGGGGAAGTGACCTAAGATAGGTGGGAGACTTTTATTGTCTACGTTTATGTAGACTGTGAAAATTTCACATGTGTTTATTAATTTTTCAGTACATATAAAAACTAGTATATAAAGTTACAGTAAACATTTAGACATTTAAATGACTTTGTCTGCCATTTAAAATTACTTATTATTCTGGTTTGACTGAGTTACCTCTCTACACCTCCCTCTTCATACCCTTTCACCATAAAATCTTTTAGTCATAGGACATCAAAAAAATAAACTTCAGAATCTTTCCACTGTATTGGAATTTATTGTTAAATGCTTTCCATATTTGAAGAACTTATACATAAATTTATGTAACTTCCTGAGATAATAATCTTATCTTAAAATGCAGCTAATAGCTTTTTGGGAATAGATTTTCATGTCTCAATGACAGAAGTAAAATTCCCTAGGATTTAGAAGGAACTTAAATATCATCTGATTCAATTGTGCATTATGTATATTTTGAGGGGAAGTAGTTCATAATTTTCATCAGATTCTCAAAGGGTTTATGTGATGACTAATTTTAGAAATGCTGATATACACTCTGTTGGTTATTAGCTTCTGCATGTATATTTGTACACACATTTAGATTACTGCTTTATGAGATATTGCATACTGTTAGCATGTGAAGTTATGATTATACTTGAATTATAATCTGGCCACTGCAATATCTGCCTCTATGTTACATCTTATGATTTGAATTCTATTCATTCCTGCTTTTTTAGGAGCTGTTAATATGAATGATAATTCCTTCTTGTATTATGTATTCAAACCTCTTGTCTATACTGTATTCTTTCTTTTATGTTGTTGGGTCTTTCCATATGCCTTTGCTATCCATATTTAAGGAAGACGACTGGTAAGTGCCCTAGATGTTCTTGGGTGTTGTGAAGTATTTTTCCATTACAGCTGTCAGATGGACTCCTGGGAATGGGAAACAGAGGAAGAAATGAGAAAACAGAGGATTTCATGTTCATGTCTCACTCCTGCTGTCCATCAGATCTGGTACTCAGATGAGTTCAGAAATTTTCCCAGTTCCAGTGGGAAGATAGACCTATCTCCTCTGCAGCTCACTCACAAATTATTCTGAGCTACAGCTTTCTCTACGTGTACATTTAAAAATGTATTCCCGCGCCTTCCCTGGTGGCGCAGTGGTTGGGAATCTGCCTGCCAGTGCAGGGGACACGGGTTCGAGCCCTGGTCTGGGAGGATCCCACATGCCACAGAGCAACTGGGCCCTTGGGCCATAGCTACTGAGCCTGCACATCTGGAGCCTCTGCTCCGCAACAAGAGAGGCCACGATAGTGAGAGGCCCGCGCACCGCGATGAAGAGTGGCCCCTGCGCGCCGCCACTAGAGAAAGCCCTTGCACAGAAACGAAGACCCAACACAGCCAAAAATAAATAAATAAATTTATTAAAAAAAAATGTATTCCCATTCATTTCAGTCATTCAGAAATTTGTTGAAATCTCTTATCTATTATTATTAATAGTAATTTTTTTTTTTGGCTGCACTCTGCGGCATACGGATCTTATAGTTCCTTGACCAGGGATCTCACCTGTGCCCCCTGCATTGGGAGCACGGAGTCTTAACCATTGTACCCCCAGGGAAGTCCCTCATACCTATTATTGATGCTCCTTTTCTTTGTGGGTTTGTTTCTTTTCATTCTAAAATACAGTAATGATTGATTTTCCTCTGTGGAAGATGAGGAAATTCTCATCATTTTTCTCTTCTCATTTTCCACTTGCAGTTTTTTTTTTTTTTTTTTTTTTACTTTTTTTTAAAAAGAATTTCACTTTATTTATTTATTTTTTGGCTGTGTTGGGTCTTCGTTTCTGCGCGAGGGCTTTCTCCAGTCGCGGCAAGCGGGGGCCACTCTTCATCGCGGTGTGCGGGCCTCTCACTATCGCAGCCTCTCGTTGCGGAGCACAGGCTCCAGACGCGCAAGCTCAGCAGTTGTGGCACACGGGCTTAGTTGCTCCGCGGCATGTGGGATCCTCCCAGACCAGGGCTCGAACCCGTGTCCCCCGCATTGGCAGGCAGACTCTCAACCACTGCGCCACCAGGGAAGCCCTCCACTTGCAGTTTTTATTATGTTATTTTTATTTTATCAAGCTATGTAACTTTTAAGTTCTATACTATAAACCATAATTTCCACAGTTGTTTAATATTAATTTTGTATTTAGGTATATGATTTACCACATATTCTTTTCCTTCATTCCTGTTTTTCTCATTCCTTTTTCCTTACTCTGAAGAGAAATTTATGGATATTTTGTTCTGGGTTTCTACACACTTGAGATGTCTGATTTCTTTGTACTTGAAGAGTTTGATTGAATGTCATATTACTAGAGCCACTCTTGTTTTCCATCAGAACTGTGTAGTATACATGAAGAGTAGTCGTTTTCTGAACAAACAACTTTTATTTTTAATATTTTACAAAGATAATATCCTATCATTTTTTGTTGGTAGAATATTTCTCTCATGTTCAGGTGTTCATTAATCCCATGAGGGTTTTTCTTTTTAACTTGTTTTGAGTTTTTGGTTGATGGCCTTTAACATATATTTTTTCCTTTATTTAAAAATTTTTTATTGTGGTACAAATGTATACAACATAATTAACCAATAATTTACCATTTTAACCATTCGTAAGTGTACAGTTCAGTGGCATTAAATACATTCATGAAGTGTTTTTTTTAACCATCATTTGTCTGTATCCAAAACTTTGACATCATCCCCAGTAAAAACTCTGTACCTGTTGAACAATAACTCTCCATTCCTCCTTCCCAAGGGGCTTCTGGTTTCCTCCATTCTACATGTGTCTGTATGAACTTGCCTATTCTAGGTACCTCATTTGATGGAATCATACAATATTTGTCTGTTTCTCGCTTATTGTACTAAACACGGTTTTTTCAGGGTTCATCCATGTTATAGCATATATAAAAATTTTCTTTCTTTTTATGATAAATAATATTCCATTGTATGTATATACCACATTTAGATCCATTTATCCATCAATGGACATTTGAATCAGTTCCACCTTTTGCATGTTTATTGTAGATAATTACTTCTATGAACATGGATGTACAAATACATGTTTGAATCTCTGCTTTCAGTTCATCTGTATATGTACCTCAGGGTAGAACTTTTGGGTCATATGGTAAATCTAGGTTTAACCTTTTTAGAAACCACCAAACTTCTGTAGCAACTGCAGTATCTTACATCCCAGCAGCAATACAGGCAGGTTCTAATTACTTCACATCCTTGTCAACACTTTTTATGTCTTTTTAAAAAAATTTAGCCATCCTAGTAGCTGTGAAGTGGTATCTAATTGTGGTTATAATTTGCATTTATTTGCATTTTAATGACTAATGATGTTGAGCAGCCTTTCATGTGCTCATTGGCCATTTGTGCATCTTCTTTGGAGAAATGGTTATCCTTTTTTTTAAAAAAAAATTAATTTATTTTTGGCTGCATTGGGTCTTTGTTGCTGCACACGGGCTTTTCTCTAGTGGCGAGCAGGGGCTACTCTTCCCTGCGATGCATGGGCTTCTCATTGCAGTGGCTTCTCTTGTTGCGGAGCACAGACTCTGGGCGTGCAGGCTTCAATAGTTGTGGCACGTGGACTCAGTAGTTGTGGCTTGTGGGCTCTAGAGCGCAGGGTCAGTAGTTATGGCATATGGGCTTAGTTGCTCAGCAACTTGTGGAATCTTCCCAGCACGGGGCTCGAACCCGTGCCCCCTGCATTGGCAGGCGGATTCTTAACCACTGCGCCCCCAGGGAAGTCCCAGAAATGTTTATCCTTTGCCTGTTCTTGAATTGGGTGGTTTGAGAGTTTTTGTTAAGTTTTAGGAGTACTTTATATAGTCTGGATATTAATCTCTTATCAGATATGTAATCTGCATATATTTTCTCCAGCTCTGTAAGTTGTCTTTTGCTTTCTTGAAAGTATCCTTAGATGCACAAAAAAGTCTTAATTTGGGGACTTCCCTAGTGGTTCAGTGGTAAAGAATCTGCCTTGCAATGCAGGGGACATGGGTTCAGTCCCTTGTCAGGGAACTAAGATCCCACATGCTGTGGGACAGCCAAGCCTGCACACTGCAACTATTGAGCTTGCCCGCCTCAGTGAGAGAGCCTGAGTGCCGCAAACTACGGAGCACATGCACTTTGGAGCCTATGCACCACAGCTGCAGAGCCCACATGCCCTGGAGCCTGCACATCATAACTAGAGAGAGAAAAAACCTGCACGCCACAACTAGAGAGAAGCCCGAGCGCTGCAACAAAGAAACCTTGCGCCACAACGAAAGATTCTGCATGCCTCAGTGAAGATCCCATGTGATACAACTAAGACCCGACCTGACACAGCCAAAAAAAAAAAGTCTTAAGTTTGATGAAGTCTGATTTATTATATATTTTTTCTTTTGTTGCCTGTTTTTGGTGTCATACAAGTGAAACCGTTGTCAAATCGAATGTTGTGAAGATTTTATCCAGTGTTTTCTTAAAAGAGTTTTATATATGTCCTGAGTTTAGCTCTTTGATCCATTTTGAGTTAATTTTTGTGTGTGGGATAAGGTAAAGGTCTATATTAACTCTTTTTGCATGTGAGTATCCAGTTTTCTGAGCACCTTTTTTTTTTTTTTTTTTTTTTTTTGAAAATACTGTCCTTTCTCCATTGAATGGTCTTGGCACTGTGTGTAAATCATTTGACCATTTATGTGAGCTTATATTTCTGAGTTCTCTATTCTACTCCATTGTTATATATGTTTGTCCTTACGTCATTGCCACACTGTTTTAATTATTTTTGTTGTGTTTCAAAGTCTTTTTTTTGAAGATTGTTTTTGGCTTTTCAGAACTCCTTCCAATTCCATATGAATTTGAGCACTGGATTTTCCATTTCTGCCAAAAGGCTCTTGGAATTTTGATAGGGATTGTGATGAATCTGTAGATTGCTTTAGGTAGTATTAACAGTGTTAAGTCTTCCTATTCATGAACATAGGATGTCTTTCCATTTATTTAAATCTTTAATTTCTTTGAGTCGTGTTTTATAGTTTTCACTGTACAGGTCTTTCACCTACTTTGTTTCATTTCTAAGTATTTATTCTTTTTATGCTATTGTAAATGGAATTGCTATCTTAAATTTCTTGTCAGGTATTTCACTGCTGGTATATAGAAACAGCTGAATTTTGCTTGTTGAGCTTGTACTGTATAACTTTGTGAATTTGCTTATTAGCTCTACTAGCTTTCTATGTATATAAAATCATGTCATTTATGAATAGTTTTACATCTTCCTTTCCAATTGATTTGCTCTTTATTTATTTATTTATTTTTGTGGTCTGATATCTCTGGCTAGAATTTCTATGTAGTGTTGAATGGCAGTGATGAATGCGAGCATCATTGTCTTGTTCCTGATCCTAGGGGAAATTTTGTCAGTCATTGAGTACTGAGTGTGATGTTAGCTGTGGAACTTTTCTTTATTCTTAAAGTTCTGAGAGTTTTTATCATGAAAAGGTGTCGGATTTTTGTCAGTTGCCTTTTCTGCATTAGTTGAGAAGATTATGTGGCTTTTTTCCTTCTTTCTATTAATAGGATGTATTACAGTAAGTGTTTTTCTTATTGAACTACCCTTGTATTCCTGGAGTAAATCTCACTTGGTCACAGTGAAAATTCCTTTAGTATGCAGTTGTATTTGATTTGCTAATATGCAATTGTATTTGATTTGCTGATATTTTGTGGAGAACTTTAGTATCATTGAAAGAGATATTGCTCTGTGATATTCTATTCTTATGAAGGCTTTGGTATCAGGTCAGTGCTAGTCTCATAGAATGAGTTAGGAAGTATTTCATTCTCTTCAGTTTGGGGGGAGGGTTTGAGAAGGATTGGCAGTAATTTTTCTATAAATGTTTGGTAGAGTTCACTAGTTAAGACCATGTATTTTAGTACTTTGTTGGGAGGTTGATTACTGACTCAGTCTCTTGTTAAAGCTCTATTGACATTTCCCTTTTCTTCTTGAGTCAATTTAGGTAATTTGTAAGGAATTTTTTTTGGCATACAGGTTGTTCATGGTATTTTCTTATAATTTTTTTTTTTTAACCTCTAAGTTTGGTAGTAATATCCCACTTTCATTTCTGATTTTAGCTATTTACATCTTCTCTCTCCTCTTCTAAAAATATTTTTTAGTCAGTCTAGCAAAAAGTTTGTTATTTTGTTAATCTTTAGAAGAACCAACTATTGGTTTTGTTAATTTTTAAAAATTGTTTTCCTAATCTGTATTTTATTTATCTGTGTTCTCATCTTTATTATTTCCCTTCTTTTAGCTTTGGGTTTAGTTTATTATTTTTCTAGTTCCTTAAATGATAGGTTGTTGATAATTAGATCTTTTTAAATTTACATTTACATTTAATAAATTTCTGTGCAGTGCTTTTTTGCATCCCATGTATTTTGTTTTGTTGTTTTTTCAAGTCATTTGTTGCTAAATATTTTGATTTCCCTTGTCATTTTTTTCTTTGACCTATTGGTTGTTTAAGAATGTATTATTTAATTTCCATGTATTTGTGAAATTTCTAGTTTTCCTTCTAGTATTGATTTCTTAACTTCATCCTTTTGTGGCCAGAGAAAACACTTTGTATGATATCTATCTTTTTAAATCTGTTGAGACTTGTTTTGTGGCCTAACATATGGTCTGTCCTGGAAAACTGTATTTTAGAGAAGAACACATTCTTTAGAAAAGAATGTTTTCTGCTGTTGTTGTGTGGAGTGTTCTCTCTATATGTCTGTTGGGTTTAATTGGTTTATTGTGCTCTATGAGTTTTCTCTTTCCTTTCTTTTCTTCTGTCTAGTTGTTTTATCCATTATTGAAGTGGGTTATTGACATCTACAACTATTATTGTAGAACTTTCTATTTCTCCCTTAATTTCTGTCAATTTTTGCTTCAGTGTTTATTATATATTCTTGCTATATGGAACCTTTTATTAATGAATGATGTTACCTTTTGTCTCTGTTAACCTTTTTTTTTTTTTTTTAACCTTTTTTAAAAAAAATATTTAACTGTGGTAGGGGGAAAAACCCCCATGAAATTTACCCTCTGAACCATTTAAAAATTCTAATGGTGTTAATTATATTCATATTGTTATGTAACAGATCTCTAGAACTTTTTCATCTTCCAAAACTGAAAGCCTGCACCCATTGAGCAACAACTCCCCAGTTCTCTTTCCTCACATCTCCTGGTATCCATCATTTGACTCTGCTTCCATCATTCTGTCTATATATTTCATATTAGTGGAATCCTGTAGTATTTGTCCTTTTGTGACTGGCTTATTTCACTCAGCATAATGTCCTCAAAGTTCACCCATGTTCACCATGTTCACCCATGTTGTGGCATGTGACAGGATTTCCTCCCCTTTTTGGCTGAATTATATTCTGTCGTATGTATGTGCCACATTGTATTTATACATTCATTTGTTGATGGGCATTTGTGCTGCTTTCACATCTTAGCTGCTGTAAGTAATGCTGTAGTGAACATGGGTGTGCAAATATCTCTTTGAAATCCCACTTTTAACTCTCTTGGATATATACCCAGGAGGGGGGTTGTTGGAGTATGTGATAATTCTTCTCTTTCTAGTAACTTTTAAAAAATTTAAACTACTTGATTTTAGTATGGTCAGCCCAGCTTTCTTTTGCTCATTATTTACATGGAATATCTTTTTCCATCCTCTCCAGTTTGTGTCTTTGGATGTAAAATGAATCTCTTGAGGACATCATATATTTGTATCATGTTTTTTAATCCATTTTGCTGTTCTTTGTCTTTTGAATGGAGTGTTTAAACCATTTATTTATTTTTAAAACATTTTTATTGAAATATAGTTGATTTACAGTGTTGTGTTAGTTTCAGCAAAGTGTACAGCAAAGTGATTCAGTTATACATATATATAAATATATATATTTTAAAATTCTCTTCCATTTTAGGTTATTATAAGATATTGAGTATAGTTCCCTGTGCGATACAGTAGGTCCTTTTTAATTATCTATTTTATATATAGTACTGTATATATTTCAATCCCTGAACTCCTAATTTATCTCTCTCCCCAAACCATTTATATTTAAAGTAATTACTCAAAGAGGAATTTCATTCTGCCATTTTTCTGTTTGTTTTTTAATAGGTCTTTATAGTATTTTTGTCCATTATTTTCCTCCATTACTGCCTTCTTTTTTTAGTTGATTTTTTTGTGGTGAAATATTTTGATTACCTTCTCATTTCCTTTTGTGTGTATTTTATAGATATTTTGTGTATAAAGTGGTAATTACATTTGACATATTGAAGTTCTTACAATCTAATTTGAATTTATGCCAACTTAAATACCATACAAAAACTTTGTTTCTGTACAGCTCCATCCCCCTTATTTTGTTATTAATATCAAAGATTGCAGTTTTATATAATTTGTGCCCAATTGTGTAGAATAATAATAATTTTTCTTGTTTTTGTTCTTTAAATCATGTAGGAATTAAAAAATGGAGTTAGAAATGAAAACGATAATAATACTAGCTTTTTTTTGTTGTTGTTGTTGCTGTTCTATTCTCCCAGCATTTTTTTTTTTTTTTAACTTTTTTTGGTTATTTATTTATTTATTTATTTTATGGCTGTGTTGGGTCTTCGTTTCTGTGCAAGGGCTTTCTCTAGTTGCGGCAAGTGGGGGCCACTCTTCATCGTGGTGCGCGGGCCTCTCACTATTGCGGCCTCTCTTGTTGCGGAGCACAGGCTCCAGACGCGCAGGCTCAATAATTGTGGCTCACAGGCCTAGTTGCTCCGCGGCATGTGAGATCTTCCCAGACCAGGGCTCGAACCCGTGTCCCCTGCATTGGCAGACGGATTCTCAACCACTGTGCCACCAGGGAAGCCCCAATACTAGCTTTTAATTATCTATATATTTACCTTTATCAGAGATGTTTATTTCTTCACTCTTGTCTAGCTTCCTTTCATTTTATTCTGAAGGACTTCCTGTTGCATTTCTTGCAGGGCAGGTCTAGTTGTAGGTCTAGTTTTGTTTATCTGGAAATGTATTAATTTCTCATTATTTAAGGACAGATTTTGCCAATTGTAGAATTCTCAGTTGAAAGTTTTTTCTCTCACCCTTTAATGTATCATCCTTCTTCCTCTGGCTTCCAAGGTTTGTAATTAGAAATTGGCTGATAGTCTTATTGAGTACCTGTTTTATGTGAATTGCTTATCTCTTCCTGCTTTCACGATTATTTTATTGTCTTTGTCTTTTAACGGTTCGATTATAATATCTCTTGGTATAACTCTCTGAGTTTATCCTACTGGCAGTGTGTTGAACTTTTTGGATTTGTAGACTTACATCTTTCCTCAAGTTGAGAAGCTTTTGGCCATTATTTCTTTAAATATACTTTGTGTACCTTTCTTTTCCTCTGGGATTTCTACAATGAGTGTATTGGTAGACTGGGTGGTGTCCCACAGGTCCCTTAGACTCTCTTCACTTTTCTTCATTCTTTTTTCTTTCTCTTCCTTAGATTCAGTAATTTCAGTTGTCCTGTTTTCTTCAGTTGTCCTGTTTTCAAGTTTGCTTATTCTTCTGCTTGCTCAGATCTGCCTTTGAGCCCCTGTAGTGTATTTTTTATTTCAGTTATTTTACTTTTCAGCATTTCTTTTTGGTTCCTTTTTATAATTTCTGTCTTTTTAATGATATTCTCATTTTGTTCATGCATTGTTTTCCTGCCTTCGTCCTTTTCCTTTAGCTCTTTTAACATCTTTAAGGGTAGGTGTTTTAAGGTCTTTGTCTAGTAATTCCTATGGGTGAGCATTCTACAAATGATGGGTACATTTGTGTTGATTTATTTTATTTATTTGGATGGGCCATATTTTCCTGTTTCTTTTTATACTTTGTGTTGTTTTTCTTCTTCTTTTGGTTGAAAACACTGAATTTTATAATATGGTAACTTTGGAAAAGAGATTCTCTTCTTTTCTCAGAATTTGTTCTTTTTTAATTGATCCCTAGCCTAAAAATGATCTAATGTGAAAGCTCATGGTCTTTTCAGGTATTTTTCTGAGCTGTGTCTTTCCCTGGGAATGTGCAGTACCTTTCTAAATTGTTCTACATATTTGGTTGATATTGAGTGTCTTAAAAAAACCCTGGTGTGGCTCCTTTAATTCCCCCAGTAGTCACTCTTGCTGATTTGGGTTGAAACAATGGCAGCTAACCTCTGTGCCTGCACCTCACCCATCAGATGTAGTAATCCAAATTCACAACACAGAAGTTTGTCATTTGGACATTATTATTTGGACAAGATCATTATTGCCCACCCATGGCTCCAACAAACTGTACCAGAGTCACATATTGCTGTCCCCACAGCTGCCTGCCATAGGGTCAAGGAGTAGGAAATGGGTAGCTGCTATCACACTGAAGGCTGAAATTGGCCAACATTAACAACAATTTACCAGCCAAGCTTTCCTTTGGGAGCACAAGAGTTCAAATTGGCTATTCCAGAGTTTCAGAATAGTTACATCAGACAGTTTCTGCCAGTAGTACAGTTGCTTTCTAGGTACAGAGCTGGATTCCTGGCACTTCCTGCTCTGCCATCTTCTCTGACATTCTTTTCTTCTCTTTTCTTTTCAATAACTAGTTAAGAAGAGTCTGTGAACCAACTCCTCACTGCCATTTTTACCAGGAACTAAAGCCATCAATCTTAATATTTTTTTCCTGACTTTTGGATGTGTCTTCATAAAGTGCATCTTGAAAAGAGCCTTATGTGTCTTTTGCCTCAGTTATAGGATTACATAGTTATCTTTTATGGGTCTTGTTACTTAAAAATAACCAAAATTATATCTATTATGAAAATCCCATTTTATTAATATTTACGCTGGTACAAATCAGGAATTTATCACACAGTATGTTTTAATCACATTTTCATTAGGAAAAGTGTAAATCTAATAGTTACTTCTTGACAAAAAGCAAGTATAAACTGTTAGTACAGTCCAATTATAATGTTAATTAATACTATATTAAAATATTCTTAGGTGAGATCTATAAAATCAGCAGACTTATAATTGATAATTCATTTCTCAAAATCAAATGATGTTTTTGGTCTTAAAGTACTGCAGTTGTGTAAAGAACACTGTTGAATTTAATAGTAGCATTGAAGTAAATAGTGTAGTTTATTAGAAGTTACCTCAACATAGAGGAATTCTTCCAGTGTTATTTTATTTTACCTTCTGTTTCAAAATTAGGTTGTGTATATTTATCCTGATAAGATGATGCAGTAGAAGAGAGTTTATATGATTTACACCTGAAAAATATAAAAGTCAGTGTTTTAGAATAGAAAAATCTATATTTTCTTATAGACTTTTTATGTATTGTAGATAAGTAGAATACATTTTACCTTTGGAGTCCTGAAATTGGGTATTTCTGACCAAGTGAGATTTGTTGCTGTATCTTGATTTAGCAGTTAGCACCTTTGTAGCTGTAAAAGATGCTTATTTTACATGACATTGTAATATTTAGTAGTCATATCTTTGTAAATATTATATTTTCTCTCATATTTACATAATTCTGTTTAGTATAACAAAGGAGACTTTCCTAGTGTATATTATGTAGACCTTGATTATAAAGGGGTTGCTATTTTGTACTGTTTTTCAATTAATGACCATGTTATATAAATACTTTATAACCACTTAATGTGAGAAATATAATACAGTCAATCCTTGATCAACATGGGGATTAGGGACACCTGCTCTCTGCACAGTCGAAAATCCATGTGTAACTTTACAGTTAGCCTTCCGTATCCACAGTTCCATATCTGTGGATCATATAGTACTGTAGTATGTATTTAGTGGAAAAAAAAAAAAAAAAACTTGTATAAGTGGGTGCACACAATTCAAACCTGTGTTGTTCAAGGGTCCACTGTACACTTAAAAAATAATATTTATTTGGTTTTCTCTCCTAATTGTAATTTATTTTATTTTTTATTGCCTACATTTTAATTAACTATTTAAACTAGTTGTTATATTAGTGATATGTTCCTAAATTTAATTGGAATCCTTTTTTATACTTGGATTCCAGAAACTATTTATTGCAGGCTTCCTCCTTGAGGTTAAAA
This sequence comes from Balaenoptera ricei, assembly GCF_028023285.1. Taxonomy (NCBI): domain Eukaryota; kingdom Metazoa; phylum Chordata; class Mammalia; order Artiodactyla; family Balaenopteridae; genus Balaenoptera; species Balaenoptera ricei. Next base: position 50,665,079 of record NC_082651.1, read on the forward strand.
AATTATGCTTGTGGTTTGCTTGGATAAAGTGAAGTTCTGCTTAAGTGGAATTTTATTTTCACAATTTTATGTACTGCAATTTATGACATTTGGTAATTAACATTTTACTAATATATTAAAAAATATCAGTGTACTAGCCAGCTTCTTCACTTTTAAGCTTATATAACTTTTGGTGTCAGGTTATTTATTTATGTAGTGTGGTTATTTTTGACTGTTGTCTCTACTTTTATTTTCTAGCTGAAACACTGTAGTCGGTATATACATGACTTATTTCCTTCACTCATCAAGAATTTGGATCCAGTACCACTTAGACATCTTCTTAATCTGGTCTCAGCTCTTGAACCAAGTGTTCATACTGAACAGGTAATTCATTCAAAACATAATTTTTTTTTTTTTTGTAAAGTGAAAATTTATTTGTGATTCAGATCATTTAACTTGTAGTTTATTACTGTTGGCATTTCAGTTAGGCAAAAGGATATTAAATTTGTTACAGTATTTGCTAAAACCTCTAATTTCAACCTCTCCTCTTTTTTTTTTTTTTTTTTTTTTTTAAAGACACTGTACTTGGCATCGATGTTAATTAAAGCATTGTGGAATAATGCGCTAGCAGCTAAGGCCCAGCTATCTAAACAGAGTTCTTTTGCATCTTTACTAAACACTAATCTTCCCATTGGAAATAAGAAAGGTTAGTAAAGTATAATGTAATTTGAAGTAAGTTGTTCATAGCTTATAACTCAAATTTGAAGCAGTTTCTGCAAATTAGTTTCAGTTTAATCTCAATTTTGAAATAAGTTGGAAAGGGAGGTGTTGGTTTTCTTAAAACGTTAATAAATTGGGGTTAGCTCATGTTTTTGGTTTACTGTTCAAATAATAGCAATAATGTTTCAGTAGTTACTGGATCTTCTTCCATTAGTGTTCTTTTAAGAAAAAAAAACAAAACTATCTCCTAAAAGCTTTAGAGCTTTTGGTTAGAAAACAGTCAACATGATTTCTTTTAGAAATAATTTTGAGAATAGAACATAATGATACATTTCTCTTTCTGTGTTTTCTACTTCAAAGTTTTCTGTCTTTTCAGGTATTTTATGTGTGCTTTTACACGTATAGCTTTCTAGGGTTTCCTAAAACTTTATCAGCTTTACCCCTCTTTTTGTTTCCTGACATCATATACTACCCTTTTCTTAGGCTTTCCTGTGCAGGCACCCACAAGTACTACGACACGTGGTGGGGACTTACATTATTGCAGGTTTCCCTACCTATATCTTGCTGATTATGTAATAAAAACAACTGATATGTGCCCCAAAGAAATTCAGTCACTTAGATTATTTCCATCCTGTTTTTTCCTTTTCCTTCAGAGGACGAAGAGCTCAGGAGAGCTGCACCATCACCTTGTAAGTTGAGTCTTAGAAATGTATGGCAAGATGACTTGTAGTTTTATTTTGATGATCATCTAGAGTTAATTAATTTTATATAATATATTTGTATCACAGTCATAAAGTTCATTTTGCATAGGAGATGTAAATCCTGACTACCTATCTATCTTACTTACCCTTTTTGCTTAAATCATTAGTATCCTGACTTTTAATTGAAATCATGTATATCTTCTTTAGAAATAATTGGCAAATGTTAACATATTTCCAGATTATATTTTTGGCTACTTAGCATGAAGCTTTGTTATATCAAAGAATCAAAGGATTATGACATTCTGATAGATCCATGTTAATACAAGTTAGAAGTAAAAAAACCCCATCATTTTAATATAGGGTCACCTGCAGCCAGTCCTCAAAGCAGTGATAACAGCGATACCCATCAAAGTGGAGGCAGTGACATTGAAATGGATGAGCAACTTATTAATAGAACCAAACATGTGCAGCAGCGACTTTCAGATACAGAGGTATGAAAATACTTTTTCCTCCCACTTTAAAAGAGATTTTTTGATTTTTGGGTTTGTGCCATGTTTATCCTTTGAACTGGGAATATAAACATGATGCCAGTTGAGGCCTTTCCTATCTTTTAAGTATCATTGAGGTTCTTTACTTTTCTTTGAGTTTTTAATTCCATTTTGTATTGTTCAATGCAGTTTGTCAGGACTGTGGCAGCCTTTTAAAAAAGTACAGTGTGTTAATGTCATTTACTTTTTTCTTACTAGTTTAAATGTTTATTTAAATCTCTTTGTTTCTAAATTTAGGAATCCATGCAGGGAAGTTCTGATGAAACTGCCAACAGTGGTGAAGATGGAAGCAGTGGTCCTGGTAGCAGTAGTGGACATAGTGATGGATCTAGCAATGAGGTGAATTCTAGCCATGCAAGCCAGTCAGCAGGGAGCCCTGGCAGTGAGGTACAGTCAGAAGACATTGCAGATATTGAAGCCCTTAAAGAAGAAGATGAAGATGACGATCATGGTCATAATCCTTCTAAAAGCAGTTGTGGTACAGATCATCGGAACAGGAAATTAGAAAGTCAAGCAGGCATTTGCTTAGGGGATTCCCAAGGTCCATCAGAAAGAAGTGGGACAAGCAATGGAACAGGAAAGGACCTGGTTTTTAACACTGAGTCAGTTCCATCAGTAGATAATCGAATACGAATGCTAGATGCCTGTTCACACTCTGAAGACCCAGAACATGATATTTCAGGGGAAATGAATGCTGCTCATATAGCACAAGCATCTCAGGAATCTTGTATTACACGCACTGGGGACTTTCTTGGGGAGACTATTGGGAATGAATTATTTAATTGTCGGCAGTTTATTGGTCCACAGCATCACCACCACCACCACCACCATCATCACCACCACGATGGGTAAGTCTACCTAAAAATAAAACAGCTTACATTTCCTTTAGGGAGTTAATTATAGCCTATATTTATTCAATTGCGATATATTCTAGATCAGTGCTGTCCAGTAGGAATATAATGTGAGCTACAAATGCATGCCATTAATGTAAGCTGCAAATGCATGCCATAAGTATGTAATTTTTAATTTTCATTAATTAGTTAATTTATTTTTGGCCACGCCCTGCAGTTTGCAGGATCTTAGTTCCCCAACCTGGGATTGAACCCATGCCCCACTGCAGTGGAGGCATGGAGTCTTAACCACTGGATCACCAAGGAAAGTCCCAATTTTTAATTTCCTAAAGGGTACATTTTAAAAAGCAAGATGAAACAGATAAGATTAATTTTAATTATAAATTTTATTTAAAGCAGTAATATTCAAAATATCATATATCCACATGTAATCCGTGTAAGATTTTTAATATAATTTTTTTTTGTACTAGGTCTTCAATAATCTGTGTATATTTAATACTCCTAACATCTTTGTTTAGACCAGCCATTTTTTACATGTGCAGTGGCCACAGGTGGCTAGTGGCTGTTGTATTGGACAACACAGATCTAGATCTTCAATTCCTTGTAATAATTGCCTAATAGTAGATAGTAAATTGCTTGTGGAAACTTCCATTAAAGTGTGATCATGAAAAGGGAAATTTTATGCACATTCTAATTTTAGGATATTAATAAGGATAAAGCCTCAGCATAAAGCTTTTTGATTATCTGTGAAATACACCTATGGTGTTTAATAGTAAGTGATTCTGTCATTTACTAGTGTTACAGTATTGGGCAAGGTACTTAGTTGTTCTTACTATCATTTTCTCATCTATAAAATAGGAACAGTAGTACCTATCTCATGGGCTTATTGTGAGCATTTCATGGGCTGATACGATTGGCACATAATAAGAACTTAATAAATATTAGCTGCTATTTATTATTACTGTCATTGCAAGTAGTAATATTTGAGTTAATGATGAAGTAGGGGTATGTAGTTTATCAGGATTTATCTTAGATCTGACTATTTGCCAGGCCTTTCAGAATTTAATATGGTTGTTTGGGAGAACTACACATCCATACATATTCCTACTTTATTTCCTTTGCCTTTTTCTTCTTATCATTAACCCATATGAGTTTACAGTAATGTTTCTTAGTCTTGGCAGTATTGATGTTTTGGGCCAGGTAATTCTGTGTTTTGGATTTACAGCAGTGTGAATGCTGCCCTCTGCCTTGTAGGATGGATGTTTAGCAGCATCCCTAGCCTCTAGGCCTACATACTAGAGGAATCTCCCAAGTTGTGATAACCAAAAATTGTCTCTAGACATTGCCAGATGTCCCCTTGGCCTTCTGTTTGAGAACCACTGGCTTATGGTCTGACATTACAGAAATGCACATTCAGAGTTCTCCCCAGGACATACTGAAGACAAAGCAATTAGTTCATAAAACTGAGGAGGGTAATATGTTCAGTTTGGTACATTGTAAATCTCTTTTAGGGTTCACACCAACCCTCTACCTGAAAAGACCTAATGATTTAATTTTTTTATGTTAGCCATTTCCATATTCTCTGTGTATGGGTACCATTTGTGAGTCTCTAAATCAATCCTGAACTTTTCTTCTTCGTGTTATTTTTATCATTTTGTCTTTACATCCTTAGAGCACCCCGTATGGTATGTTTTAGAAGCGAGGGCTTAATAGGTGTTTATTGAGTTAAAAGTCCCTCAGTTAATACTAACCACATCTAGATTGCAGCTGTAAATTGAAATTTTTTTCCTGGTAGTTGTCTGATTTGATTCTGCAGTTGGATGAACAAATGTAAATAAATTTTAAGGTTTCACTTTAAGATTTGAGTTTATAAAAAAATTAACAGTTAAGTTTACTGTTTTTTTTTTTCCTATAATTATTCTCTTTGAAGTTGTTTTAGTGAAGTGTGTTGATGGGCCAGATAATATGTAGGTATATTGTATAATTAATATATAGTGCTGACTTTGTGGGCTTTTTATTTTTTGTAAAGCTGTCAATATTCCATATTGTTAACAAACAAATGTAGCTTTATTCTTGAGTGGGTTGTAACTTGTGCCAAATGTTTTGAGAGATATTTTTTTGTGATTCACAATGTGTGTTTAAATTTGTAATTGCTAACTTTGTACTCCTCTCTGTGTTACAGTCATATGGTTGATGATATGCTAAGTGCAGATGATGTCAGTTGCAGCAGCTCCCAGGTCAGTGCAAAATCAGAAAAAAATATGGCTGATTTTGATGGTGAAGAATCTGGGTGTGAAGAGGAGCTAGTTCAGATTAATTCACATGCAGAGCTAACATCTCATCTCCAACAACATCTTCCCAATTTAGCATCTATTTACCATGAACATCTTAGTCAAGGTAAGGTTCTGTAGTAAGTAAAATTATTCCTTTATTTAAAATAGGAATAATTTATATAACACATTGTTAAAAGGAATCAACAGTCAATGTTTTGTTACTTCAATGTTTTTGCCAAATAATTTTCATATTATAGTTTTTTTCCCCAAGGAAATGAAATTATTATGAATACTCCATCATGAATATGAAGGCTGCAGTTCCATCAAGAGATATTTAACAAGGAAAAGAAATAAAAAATAATATGTATAAAAATTATAGCTTTGTATTTGAGAAAATATATGGCTGCATTAGATTTTATATTCAGGAATCTTAGGACTTAAAAGTAGGAGATTACACAGAATCACATGTTGTATGATTCCATTTATATAAAAGGACTAAGATAGGCAAATCTGTAGAGATAGAAAGTATAGATTAGTGGTTCCCTGTGGCTAGTGAGGATTGGGAGAAATAAGAGGAGGGGTGACTGCTAAAGGGTGAGGTGTTTCTTTCATCTGGGGTGATGAAAATGTTCAAAAAACGATGGCTCTGATCACTCTAAATCAGTCTTAAAAAGATGATAGGACATGACCAAACTCTAAAGAATAGAGGTTAGAAGAGGTTAAAGAATAGTAGGAGATAAAGGAGGAAAGGGAGAAAAATTAAGAGGGAAAACAGTTCTAGAATTGGCAATTTAAAGGTCCATATCCAACCTCTTGCTTGGTTACATACCATCAGCACTTGCTAGCCTAGGACATGGGTTTTGGGATGCCAGTAAATTATAAACTAAGTAAACCAGGTAGATTAGGTTTATGCTTTTAAAGCCACGATCAGACTTGGAGGTGCAATTTGTGGATCTTGGCAACAACTTTCTGATTTCAAATGTTACTTGTGTATAATCTAGATAAGGTTATTTTGACTTTTTTTTCCCCCTTTTTTTTTGGCCGTGCTGCGTGGCTCGCGGGATCTCAGTTCCCCGACCAGGCACCGAACCCAGGCCCTCAGCAGTGAGAACGCGGAGACCTAACCACTGGACTGCCAGGGAATTCCCTATTTTGACATTTTTGTTGTTATTGTGGTTGTTGAGAAATGAATGGGTTAAGATTGAGGTCAATTTAATTTTATACCATATTTATTAAATTTTCACCATTCTTCTATTCTTAACCCATTTTCCTTTTATTCAGTATTGTACATATTTTTTTACTATACGAAGTTAGAAATTGAGCAAAATATTAGACGTATTAATGCTCTCCAAATCTACCTTGTATTACTGTGTATTTAATACTATAGAGAACTCTTCCAACACAGTAAGACAAACAATACAATTTAAAAATGGACAACAGGTATGAATAAATTTAGTTAATTCATAAATGAAGATATAAAAATGGTCAGTAAATACATGAAAAGATGTTCAATATCTACAGTCATCTGGGAAATTCAACTTAAAACTACAACTGGATATTTCTACTCATTTGGGATGGGTAAAAAATTAAGGACTTGATATCAAATGACGCTAAGGATGCAGAGCAACTACAACTCTCATACATTGCTGTGAAGGAGCTTAAAATAGTACAGGCAGTTTAGAGTACTGTTTTAGCAGTTTCTTTTAAAGTTAAACTTATACTTACCATATGACCCAGCAATTCCTATTCTAGGTATTTACCCAAGAGAAATGAAAACATACGTCCACAAAAAGATTTGTACCTGAATGTTCATAACTGCTTCATTTGTGAACCTCAGCTGGAATTAACTGGTAGATAAACAAATTGTTGTATATTCACAGTGGAATAAAAAGGAAAGAGCTACTGATACGTTCAACACCATGGCTGAATAGAAACATTCTAAGCAAATGAAGCTAGACAGAAGAATACATACTGTATATCATTTATATGCACTTCTAAAATTTCCTAAAGTAATTTATAATGGTTGACATCTACTCAGTGATTGGTGGTGGGGATTGATTGTAAAGGGACACGAGAACTTTTTGGGGTGATAGAAATGTTCTGGATCTTGATTATGTATTTACATTGTATTTTAATAAAATTAATTTTAAAAAGTAAATACCAAAACAAATAAACCAAACAAACCCCAAACTTAAAAAGTCAAGCTACAAACTGGGAGAAATATTTGCAAATCATATATCTAATAAAAGGCTTGTATATCCAGACCATATAAGAACTTTTACAACTCAGTAGTCAGACAACTTAATTAAAAATTGGGAATTGATTTATTTCACCAAAGAAGGTACACAAATGGCTAATAAGCACATGAAAAGATGCCTAGCATCATTAGTCATTAGGGAAATTAAAATTAAAGACCAGAATGAGATTCTACTGCATATCTACTAGAATGGCTAAAATTAAAAAGAGCGACCATACCTATGTGTTGGAAAAGTTTGGCAGTTTCTTCAAATTTTAAACATACGTGTTTACCTTATGACCCAGCAATTCCACTTCTAAGTATTTACCCTAAAGAAAAGAAAGCACATGTCTATACAAAGACTGGTTACATCAGTGTTATGGCAGCATTATTCATATTAGACAAAAACTGGAAACTATCCAAATTTTCAGTAATTGGTAGATATATAAACAATATTTTCATATAATGGAATATTATTCTGTATTTAAAAGGAACACACTACTGATAGGTGCTTCAACATGGATGAACCTCAGACATTTTGCTAAGTGAACAAAGTCAGACGTAAGAGTATACATATGTATTGTATGATTCCATTTATATGAAATTTCTAGAAAAGGCTAATTTATGGGGATGGAAGAACAGACTAGGGCTCGAGAATGGGATCAGGGATTAAATGTAATTAGGTATGAGGGAATGCTTTAGGGTGGTGTAGGGGTTCTAAAACGGAATTATGGTGAAGGTTGCATAATTCTCATTTTAATGAAATCAAAGTACATGTACAGTTTAAGAGGGAAATTTCATGGTAAAGCTGTTAAAGACAAAGAAGCATTTTTGCTTAATATAACAGAGCTAGGGAGAATTTATAGTCTGGCAGTCAGAAAGTCTGAATTATTATAATAGACGCTTTGAATTTAATTGAATGTTTTGAGTAAATCATCTCAAAAAAATCTTTAGGTATAAGACACTTTACAGAAGTTCATTTAGAGGAACGTCCCTTGGCTATATAGTTAATTCAGTTAAATTTTCTTCTTAATGTTTAATTTGGGTTTCAAATATTTATATACAGTTCTCTTGACATGTGGAAAACATTAAATAATCATACTTATTAGTAATAGTGAGGAGACTATGAAATAGTGGAGAGGCTATGAAAACTTTTCTTATTTTACTTTAGTAGTATCAGACTCTAAACGGTACTATTCTGTCTCATTCATAAAGCAACTGTGTTAATCTTGTTTTTATCTTGTGATGTAAGAAGAGATTTATTGTTATACTTCACTTTGAATTTGTTAACTTTATGAATGCTGTAGTTCACTTTACAATTTCAGTCAACTGCATTCTCTATAGTGTGTTATATTTTGCCCCTTCAGGACCTACAGTTCATAAACATCAATTCAGCAGTAATGCTGTAACAGACATTAATTTGGATAACGTTTGCAAGAAAGGAAACACTTTGTTGTGGGATATAGTCCAAGATGATGATGCAGTAAGTTATTTAATAAAGCCAAAAGACTACAAAATTACAGCAAAATGCATTCAGTATAAACAGTAACTTTATGTATATACATTTTTTGTAGGTTAATCTTTCTGAAGGATTAATAAATGAAGCAGAGAAACTTCTCTGTTCCTTAGTATGTTGGTTTACGGATAGACAGATTCGAATGAGATTCATTGAAGGTTGCCTTGAAAATTTAGGAAACAACAGGTAAATAGGAATTTAAAATTTTTTATGCAATAATCATATTCATAATCAGTATTCTTATTGACCTAGATATGGTGGGTTCATAGCATTTAATGTGCCATTATCAACCTATTTATTTTAGTAATTGTGGTTTTTATATTAGTTCTAAACTGTTTTCCCCCACAGGGTTTATATGTTATCACACAGTCTTGCTTTTTTCATCACTTTTCGACACTCTTGATTAGATCCCCTCCAACAGAGACAAAGGAATACTGTCTTCTTGATTCTGGGAACATGGTGGTGATTACTCTATTTTCAGATTACAGTTTAAATGTTCTTGAACTGTTTATATAAATTAAGCTAAATATGATAAGTGAAGTTAAACTTAAGCTGAAATATAAACATTTTGTTAATGGCATTGTTCTTCCATCTGGGTGGATCTTTTGACTTCTGTAGTGCACAAAGTTGTGTTTTTTCCCTAGTTTGAATTCTGCTATATATTTATATACTTCTTATTGGGGCTCAAATAATTACCACAAGTTTCTTGATTTTCAGTTCTGTTCTGTTGATACAGTCTCCAGTTTCCCTTATACTGCTCTGATAATATTGTTCCATTCTCTGATGTAGTGAATTCAGTTACTAATTGAATATATATATTTTTTTAATTTATTTTTTTGTGTATGATTTTTGGCTGTGTTGGGTCTTTGTTGCTGCGCGTGGACTTTCTCTAGTTGCGGCGAGCGGGGGCTGCTCTTTGTTGTGGTGCGTGGGCTTCTCATTGTGGTGGCTTCTCTTGTTGCAGAGCATGGGCTCTATAGTGCATGGTCTTCAGTAGATGCGGCGCGTGGGCTCAGTAGTTGTGGCTCGTGAGCTCTAGAGCGAAAGCTCAGTAGTTGTGGCTCACAGGCTTAGTTGCTCCGTGGCATGTGGGATCTTCCTGGACAAGGGCTCCAACCTGTGTCTCCTGCATTGGCAGGCGGATTCTTAACCACTGTGCCACCAGGGAAGCCCCTAACTGAGTATATTATATTAATATTTTCAGCTTACCTCTGCCCAGGCTCAATATAAATGTCTAATTTTATTGAATATTTAACTGCTTCAAAAATTTTTTTTACCTAATTGAATTAGAAAAAGTAAGTGCAATATTTAGTTTTCTTCTTTTGATCTTTAAAGGGCTATAATTGGAACAATCACAATAGAAAAATTGCTTATTCATGCAGGTATAAGAAACCACTAATAGACCCCTGTTAGTGGATCAGTTGCCTCATTTGGCATATATTCTTTAAAAGGAATGCTTTTAATGGGTGGATGATATTTCATCATTTACATAGGTATTATAGAAATTAGTTTTAAAATGTTTTGTCTTTTAAATATTTTTTAAAATATTTATTTATTATTTATTTATTGTGGCTGCTCTGGGTCTTAGTTGCTATGTGCGGGATCTTCATTGCAGTACGTGAGATCTTTGTTGCGGCATGCGGACTCTTAGTTGCGGCATGCGAACTTAGTTGAGGCATGCATGCTGGATCTAGTTCCCCAACCAGGGATTGAACCTGGGCCCCCTACATTGGGAACGCAGAGTCTTACCCACTGGACCACCAGGGAAGTCCCTAAAATGTTAATTGTCTTTTAAAAGTCTTTGTAAAGCTAATGAACACTTTTTTAAGTTGTATCAATTTTTATTCCCCAAAAGTACATCTGCATATCCTGTGGCCCAGCAGTTCCACTGCTAAGTATGTGCCTTTTAAAAAAAAATTATTATTTATTTATTTCTTTATGGCTGTGTTGGGTCTTCGTTTCTGTGCGAGGGCTTTCTCCAGTTGCGGCGAATGGGGGCCACTCTTCATCGCGGTGCGCGGGCCTCTCACTATCGCGGCCTCTCTTGTTGCGGAGCACAGGCTCCAGACGCGCAGGCTCAGTAATTGTGGCTCACGGGCCCAGTTGCTCCGCGGCATGTGGGATCTTCCCAGACCAGGGCTCGAACCCGTGTCCCCTGCATTGGCAGGCAGATTCTCAACCACTGTGCCACCAGGCAAGCCCCAGTATGTGCCTTTTAATAATACATCCAGGTCACCAAAAGACACATTCAAGAATGTTCATAAAAGCATTATTCGAAATAACTATTCTTTGTACTGCTATTCAAATGACAAAAAAAGAATAGGAAGGAAAATTAAACTGTGGACTGTTTGTTGAATGAAATAGTATATATATAGTAGTAACAGTGAAAGAACTACAACTGCATGGAATAGTGTGGTTGAATCTCACAGATACAATGTTGAGTGAAAGAAGCCAGATGTAAAAAAGTATATCTCTATTACTCTGTTTATATAGAGTTTAAAAACAGGAAAACTGGGACTTCCCTGGTGGCGCATTGGTTAAGAATCCGCCTGCCAATGCAGGGGACACAGGTTCGAGCCCTGGTCTGGGAAGATCCCACATGCCGCGGAGCAACTAAGCCCGTGCGCCACAACTGCTGAGCCTGCGCTGTAGAGCCCATGAGCCACAGCTACTGACCCCGCGTGCCACAACTACTGAAGCCCGCACACCTAGAGCCTGTGCTCCGCTACAGGAGAAGCCACCGCAATGAGAAGCTCGTGCACTGCAATGAAGAGTAGCCCCTGCTCGCCGCAACTAGAGAAAGCCTGCACACAGCAACGAAGATGCAATGCAGCCATAAATGAATAAATTAAAAAAGAAAATCAGGAAAACTATTGTATTTGATAGTCAGGATAATGGTTACTCTTGGGTTGTTAGTGACTGGAAAGGGGGCATATCCCAAGGCTTTTGGGATGCTGGTAATGATTTCTTTCTTGATGTTGGTGCATGTTACACAGGTATGTTCACCTGCTAATATTTTGAACTGTCACTTAGGTTTATACATGTTTTTTCATGTATGTTACTTCAATAAAAAGGAAAAAAGCTATGTGAAAGATGAAATATCATGTAGCCTTTAAGAGTCAAATGTTTTCAAAGATTATATAATGATATGGGCATATACTCATAGGCCCGTTTGTTAAAAAGATTGCAAGCAATATGTGAGACTGTAGAATGGTTATTTCTGGGAGGAATCAGTTAATTTTTTCTTCTTTATGGTTTTCTATTTTCTAATTTTTCCATAATGAGCATATATTTTTCTAAGTAGTGTAGCTTAAAAGAGACAAAAGGAAAATTCTGTGTATAAAATGGAGAATCGTCAATTTGGATTTTTATTAAGCTTTAATTTGTTCACTCCCAAATCACTTGAAGTTGAAGCATTTTTCATTTGTTGGAGGCAATCCTATACCTAATCCTAGTTACTTAATGGTTTATTGATATATAGTAAACGTAACTATTATATTGATGTTAATTTTGGCCTCAGAATTTACTCAGACGGTTGCTGTATGTATTACGCTAGGCCTATTATTTTTTAATTTATTTATTTTTTTAATTTTATTTTTTGCTGCGTTGGGTCTTCGTTGGTGCGCGCGGGCTTTCTCTAGTTGCGGTGAGCGGGGGCTACTCTTCGTTGTGGTGCGCAGCCTTCTCATCACGGTGGCTTCTCTTGTTGTGGAGCACGGGCTCTAGGCTCACGGGCTTCTGTAGTTGTGGCTCGCAGGCTCTAGAGCGCAGGCTCAGTAGTTGTGGCACGCGGGCTTAGTTGCTCTGTGGCATGTGGATCTTCCCGGACCAGGGCTCGAACCCATGTCCCCTGCATTGGCAGGCGGATTCTTAATCACTGAGCCACCAGGAAAACCCTAGGCCTATTATTAATTCGTCATATATGCCAGTACTTAGAGCATAGTGGCATTTTTTAGCCTGTGTCATATGCAACACATCCAGCGTATACCGGCTGAACTTACTGAAGTTATCATGCAAACTGAAAAATAATTAATTTTTTTAAACATTATTAGTTTTGGTTTCCTGATAAACTAGTGTTTTGTTTTTTTTAACATCTTTATTGGAGTATAATTGCTTTACAATGTTGTGTTAGTTTCTGCTGTATAACAAAGTGAATCAGCTATATTTATACTTTTATCCCCATATCCCTTCCCTCTTGCACCTCCCTCCCACTTTCCCTATCCCACCCCTCTAGGTGGTCACAAAGCACCGCGCTGATCTCCCTGTGCTATGCAGCTGCTTCCCACTAGCTATCTATTTTACATTTAAACCAGTTGTTTTTAATGGGGGTGATTTTTTTCTCCCTAGGCAGTATCAGTGTCGAGATATTTTGGGTTGTCACATTAATGAATGGAATTGGAGATGTTACTTGGGGCTAGGGATGCTACTAAACATCCCTCAATGCAGAGGACAGCTTTTCACAACAGAATTGTGTGAAGTGTCAGTATTGATATCAGAGTTCGAGAAATCCTATTCTGAACACAAGAATCCTTTCTCCAAGGATTCCTCTCCCCCTGAGTTTGCCATCACAGTAGGAAAGGAATGTTGCACAAGGGTGTTAATATTAATAGGAAAGCTCTTCCTTATGTTGAAACAAATGGGCCACTGAAATCTTAACTCATTTACCATTTTCCTGACATTTGACCGAAAAAACCCCACAGATGTCTGCTTCTTGATGATGTCAATTTTTTATGTAGTTTACACAGGTTTTATGTTTCTTTTTATTTTCTCTATGTTGACTTTTTAATTTTCCTTCTAGTTCCTCACTTGCCATGGTTTATAGACCTGTCACCAATTTTTGTTTGTTTTTGCTGTTCTATGGTCTTATTATAGTTTATTTCACAAAATGAACTTAGCTTTCTTTTGAACAGTAATATGGGCTCATTACTTCTTGGGAAGCATAGAGATCTGAAAAAGGAAAAGTCTCCCATAAATCACCCATAATTCTGCCATTTATACGGACCCCACTGTTAACACTTTAAAACACTTTTTAAAGTTTTTAAAGTGTTTACACTTTAAAACACTTTAAACATGCAGCATGTGCCTTATGCACATTTAGCCTTAGGCAGATTGTTTTATAAGGCATACAACATTTCAGCGGTGCAGGAGGTTTAAAGTTACACACGGAAACACATAGTAGACTGGTTTGCAGAATGTTTTCATAAAGTGAGAGCATGAGGTAGACAGTACCTCCCACAATGAAAAATCCATTACTTTTCAGCTTGGTATTTGTTACCTTGGGTGAATGAGATAAGACTGCTGTCTAGTGAGTAGGGTGGAAGTAGGAGTTGGGTTGCAATCAGCCCCTTTGGTGTTCTGTGTTTACTAGAAGGCAGGTTCACATGCAGGTTCACATCCTGGGCTAGGTACCTCCTGAAATTCTGTGGCTTCTTGAGAATTGATTTGAGACTCTGTCTGGGAACCTATCCAGTATGCTATTTTTTTTGCCATTCTTTATGCAGTAGGTGGTATAACCCACGTGTGAAACTTTTTGCCTTTGAATACAAAAGAAAAAATGCTCACGTGTCAGGGATTCTGTTTACATAAATAAAGGTTCATATAATTAAGAAATGCATGGTACTATGTACTTTTTTTTGGTTTTGTTTTCTCTCTGTAAAGACTATATTATATACAGCATTTCTTGTCAACTCTTGGTATATACTATAGTTTAAAATGACTGAGGGACTTCCCTGGTGGTCCAGTGGCTAAGACTCCATGCTACCAATGCAGGGGGCCTGGGTTCGATCCCTGGTCAGGGGACTAGATCCCACATGCCGCAACTAAGAGTTTGCCTGCTGCAGCTAAGAGATCCGGCATGCTGCAACTAAAAAGATCCCGTACGCAGCAACAAAGATCCTGTGTGCCACAACTAAAACCCGATGCAGCCAAATAAGTAAATATTTTTAAATAAATAAATTGACAGTAGCATTTTGTAGAACACACCAGTCTTCTTCAAATATGGAGTCTAGGATTAGGAAAAAATCGTCCAAATGTAACTTTAACTGTGAAGACCACTAGCAAATGTGTTCATTCTACTAAAGCAATATAAAGTTGCATTGGTAATTCTTAGAGTCACACCACACTATTGTATAAGTAATAAGCTTCAACAAAGGTTGCAACAAAACCTTTGTATCAAGCAAAGAACCAGGGCAGTCTAAGGTAGTAGTAGCATTTTTCGTGAGTCTAAAATTAGTGCAGTGATCCCTTTGTACCTGTGGGGGATTGGTTCCAGGATCCCCCTGCAGATACCAAAATCTTCAGGTGCTCAAGTCCTTTATATAAAATAGGGTAGGACAGTTAGCTCTGTATCCACAGGTGAGGAACCTGCATATGGGCTGACTGTATCTTGTTACTCTGGACCATTGAACCTTTTCATCTTAAACATATTGTTGCCTAGGGTTGTGTGGTTTGGTATTTGAAATTTTCACTCTTGGAAGAATTTGTGAATGTAAGTTTGAATATAACAGTAATTTTGATGTTTTTCATAAGCATATCAGCAGTCAAAACTATTTGGGCAAAAAAGTTGATAAGTCAAGGTGTAATATCTCATAGTTGTTATAGGAGAAGTGCTATGACATTATTTTATTTATTTTATTTTAAAAAAATTAAATTTTTTATTGGGTGTAGTTGATTTACAGTGTTGTGTTTCTGCTGTACACCATGATATAATTTTACTTGGAATAAGTTGGTATATGTGATCTTGTGAAGTTTCCTTTATTATTGGAATATAAATTATTATTGTCAACAAACAAATACATGATCTTACCCCGTTTGTAAATATTTTAGTAATTTTCGTTCTATAATCAGTACTTTATATCATTTTCCTTTCAAATTTATCAGTTTAAATAAAGTGTTCCAGAGTTTTGGGATCACTTTGATTCTGGATTTGGTCATTTCTTATATTCTTAAATTTATGGCACTTAAAATATGTCTCTTTTCTGTTCTTTGAAATCTTTTTTTGAGGAGAAAAATTTGGAGTTTTCCTGAATCTTCGGAAAAACTTGTAAAAACTGTTTTAGTCACGTAAGATGTAATTATTAATAATTCAGTGTTTTTATTATGAATTGTGGAGAAAAGCATTCCTCTTAGGTAGGAGTAGAGGTAAGACGAGTCCCATTTCTACAATCCTGTTTTGGATTCTTTTACATGAACCACATCATTATTCACTCAACTCAACCAATACCCGCTCAATGCCTGGCATCCTATTCTCTAATGTCAAGCATCATGTGCTTGCTTCTACATTACATTTTATAAAATGAAAACATGTTTATTGTAGAAAATTTGGAAAGTAAATTTAAAGTCTAGACTCTTAACACCATTGACTGCAAAAGAGGTAATATAATAAGATTTTCAGAAAATATACAACTGCTGCACACTATAAGACTTGCTTTAGTGACATGTGGTATCTCTAGTCTTTGTTTCTTTGTATTTTAAAAGTATTGTTGAAATTACACTAGGCAAACAATTTTGGAATTTGCTTTTGTGATTTTAGGTGAAATTTTTCTGTGTCCTTTTTTCTTTGTGATATCTCATTGATTTTATGCTTTTAAAGTCAAATTAATATACATATATTCATTCTAGTTTTTTATGTCTTAATTTTTAGGAAAAACTCTGCTAATGTTTCTGAAACTTTGACAAAGGATTTTAGATAAATAATCTAAAATTGAAATTGATTTCCCCGATCTATCTTGGTCTATCTTCCCAAGCACCACTTCTGTGCAACTTGTTGAAAAATATTAAATATTTTAATGTTTAAAAGTATACTAAAAATTTAAATGTTTTAGAATATTTAAAGAATATTTACTTTGTAGTTACTGGATATCAGGCATTTACTGTCTTCGTTGCTTCACTATATACTTATTATTATCATTGGCCACACTGCGCAGCATGTGGAACTTCTCCCCCAGGATCAAACCCGTGCCCCCTGAAGTGGAAGCACGGAGTGTTAACCACTGGACCACGGGGGAAGTCCACTATATACTCTTTAATCTATACTAGTGTCGTTTTGATCCTCTGACATTCTTCTAACATGCTGTTTCTTTTGTCTTCCAGTAGTATTTTTTCTGTCCTTTTCCTTCATAACTGTAATATAGCATTTTACACTGTTGGTCTTCCTCCTTCCTTGAAAATCTTGCCTTTAAGTTCTTTGCTGGTTTGTTATTTAAGGAACTATATACTCAGCATGCACCATATGCAGGAATTTTTAATGAATAAGACAGTCTTTGCTCACATCGAGCACATTCTAGTGGTAGACATATTAAATAAAGGAATATTCATTAGGTGATGATGAATGAATGAAAATTGGGAGGGAGTCAAGAATAATAGAGGTTCGTGGAGCAATGGAAGGGTGTTATTTAATATAGAGTTGTCAGGGTCATCCTTTCTGTTGACAGTTGAGGAGACCTTAATAAAGTGAGGGAAGGAGTCCTTCAGGTAGCTGTTTAGGTAAAGCGCATTCCAAGCAGAGGCAGTAGCAAAGGCCCTGAGGCGGGAATGTGCTCGTGTGTTTTGAAGGAATAGCAAAAAGGAAGATGGGAAGGAAAATAGGTTAGACTGATAGAAGGAATGGGGACAGATCAGACAAGGCTTTGTAGTCAAATTTAAGTACTTTGGATTTCATTCAGAAACATAAAGTTTTGTAGTTTCTCCTACTCAGCATTCGCCACTGTTTTCCTCCCACTCAGAAGTGTAGCCCTGTATTCTAATATCCCTGGTACTCTTAAAAAGAGTAGGCATTTTTGAGGACTTATTTGTACTCCATACTTGTGGGTAGGGTGCCAACTTTTTCTCTTTTTAAAAATTCTTTCATGAAGCAATACTGGCTCCTAAGCTTAAAAATGAAAGAAATTCAGTAACTGTATTAGAGTGTGTCCTGCTTCTTTCAAGGCTCATGCAGGCAACCTTCTTGCCTACTAGGACTTCTGGGATTTGCATGTCAATATGTTCCCTGTACCCCCTTTTCTTCCAGAAGATAGACATGCTCAGATCTTCTTGAGGTTTTAGAATGATTTCCTATTGCCTTTTGGCCCTTTTATACTTGAGGTATGTGGTGTGCTTCTATTATTAGCATGGCTTAATGCAGTGATTCTCAATTTAGATGGAGGTTATATTAAGTGAGAATTAGGGAGAAAGTGATAATTTATATAGTTTGAAAAATGTTCTCTACATTTATTGTTTGTAGTCCACAAACCAGCAGTTTGAGTATCACTTGTGAACTTGTTAGAAATGCAATCCTGAACCTACCCAAGACCTACTGAATCAGAATTTGCATTTTAACAAAATCCCCCCAGCTGGATCAAGTGCACACTAAACTTTGAGAAGCCCTGCTCTAGATAATTTACCTAAGCTGCTGCTTCCTGTTTTCCTTGATTAAATCCTCAGAAGCACCTGAGACTTGTTAAAGAATACTTTCATTAAAAAAATTTATATTTAAATGCTCTTCACTTGCTTTTATACTCAGATATTTATATAGCGTATTTTACTTTAAAAGTCTTGGATTGGATTTTTAAAACTTGAATTTCTTGCCCCAGTGTATAAGTTGATACTTTAGGAAAAAATTTTGTGTTTGCATAGAAATGTATGTGAAGTTCATTAACTCTTTTTGCATTTAAGATTTTAAATAGCTGAATTTCTGTTAAGATCTAGAATTGTTGATACTATTTTAAATTATTTTATTCTATAAATACCTGTTTTTGCTGTTTCAGATCAGTAGTAATTTCACTTCGTCTTCTTCCAAAACTGTTTGGTACTTTTCAGCAGTTTGGGAGCAGTTATGATACACATTGGATTACAATGTAAGTAAATAAAAGAAACAGAAGTATTCATGTTAAAGATTTTTTTCCCAGTCATAATTATCAAACAAGGTTTTGAGTAACTTACTAGCTTTTATTCTGCACCAGGAAAATTTGAATTTTGTGTAATTCAAATGTTTGCTTAGATTTCTGAGTGCTATCTCTGCCACTTAGCCCATGGAGATTATGTATATCCCTGTCACCGGGAAGTCTGACCTTTGTACTCATTGTAGTTTGAGAAAAATATTGTAGCAATTAATGCTTTAATTTTAGGGTAAAGATTTTTAGTGTATCTGACCATGGCAAAGGACTCCTGAAGAAGATCCACACATTAAACACTCTAGGATGCCTTTAATTTTTCCAATTACTAGGAGTTGGTTCTAGACATTACATCACGTTAGGGATAATTTTGACACCACCCTATTACTCCTTTACATAGATAGAGAACTTATGATTAATGTTAAAGAATTCTTTCAAGGATAGTACTTTGATGTGATATTGATTTAATGTTTGAGAATATTCTAGAGAAAGTTGGCTATCACAGGCACTTCATTAACCTCTAAGAATGTATTATTTGCTTTATTCAAAATAGACTTTTTGGAGAGATTTCAGAGACTTTAAATTTTGGGAAAAATTAGACCTGTTGAAGGTCAAGTAGGATGGAGTTTTATCTAATTCCTTCTCAAATCTAAGATTAGTTGGTAGAAATACTTGCTTTCAAAATGAATATGATTTTAAAAATTCTTAGAAGTCTGTACTATAGTTCTAAATAAGATGAAGTTAGTTCTTCTGAGTTATAGCCCTTGCTGGTTTTTTTTCTTTTAATAGGGGATCTGTTTAACCTGAACCTCTATTACTGTTTTTAAAAATCATCTTAGAAAGTCTCTTTCTTTGGTTAATATTTCAATGTGACCCTAGTGACAATTCTGTTTGTGAGTGCAAGGAAGTTCTTTGAGATACTAAACAGAGGAGTAGGGGAAAGCATTTAGCATCCTTTAAGTACAAGAGTACCATGAGTTTTATTTCATTGACTCTCTTCCCATGGTTTTTAAATGGCTGAATTACAAAATTCAAAAGTATTAAAGTGATTCACTTGTAGCTTCCCTGGGCAAGTTGGTATTGTAGTCATGTGAGGAGGTTTGAATTAAGGAGTAACAAAAGATAACATTTCTATAGAAGTGCGAAGCTGTGAATATTCAGTTACCTATCAAGTATACCTGAACTTAAGTATATTGAGTTCAAACCCTTTTAGCTTGTTCCTTAAGTTAAATATAAATAAGCTCAGTTAATTCCAACATGAGACTGGTATCCTAAATCTTATCAAGTGGATCACTTAAAAGAACTGAGCTCTTATGATTAGTTGGCATCAATAACAACAAAAACTTCCACTTGGTGTGAACCTATTATGGGCAGTAACACTCAGCATTTGGTACATACTGTCTCTTAAACTCTTACGGCCCATATTTTAAAATTGGAAATTATCTCTGATCATCTTAGTAAATCTTCAGGTAACCAGCAAACAGACTGGCAAGTGATTGGCAATGCAAGAGTAACTTATTTGGAAAAGAAGGCTGTAGCAAAAACATGATGTAAATTACATTTGAAGTTTTGGAATTTCAGTACTTCTACATGTTAGTAGTTATATTGCTAATAAGTATTGTGTGAGATAGATTATGTTAGTTATGGACCCTGCCATCTCTAATTGTATTTATCACTATTTCTTTTTTTCTTCTATTGTTTCTAGTTTATTTTAATACCTGAATATTTCTTTGATTAAAATAAGTTATTTTAAAAAATAAGCAGTTATTGACAGTAAAAAAACACAAGCTGATTGATTCATTTAGTTTATATTATATGTGTTCTGTATGCCAGGCACTCTGCTAAATAATGACCAAGGCACATAGTCCATCCTTAACATGGACTGTATTGTACTGTTTTTTAATATTAACTCATATTAGTCATTTATAATTAGCATTCTGCCAGACATTTTATCCCCTTCACAGAGATTGAGTATTTTGAGATTAAAACACTGTGGTGCTTTAACTTCATAAAAATTAAGGTGCACTGCTTTATATCTTTTCACAATTCAAATATAAACAGAACTTGTAAGTTTTTGATAATTGATAGATTTTGCTTTTGAAAATTTTTTACATACAATTTTTTTTCCTGTTCTAGAATAGATTTATTCTCTTACCCTGTGCCTCTAAAACTATTTCTTCTTTCAATTGGTCCAGGTGGGCAGAAAAAGAACTGAACATGATGAAGCTTTTCTTTGATAATTTGGTATACTATATTCAAGCTGTAAGAGAAGGAAGACAGAAACATGCACTGTAAGTATACCTTAACTACGTAAGTTACGTGTAAGTGTTGATTGTCTTTCCTGTGAAAGATAATTTTCCAGTGTTCCTACTCCTACTCCTTTTCTTTCATATAATAAATAAATGTAATGAAAATTTTAGTTATGAAATTTTTAAGAGAAAGTTTCTTTTTTAAGTTGAATTATATAAGGTTATTTCTATAATTCTTAACCTTAGGAAAATGTAGGTTATATAACTTTGGGGGTTGATTAATCTTCACTATTGAGTTCTGTTCATAAGTCACTGTTTTCAGGAATCAAAAGTAAATATTTTTTTCAGAAATCACCAGTATCCTTGTATTAATGTATTAGGGCATTGATTCTAAAACTTATAAATATTTACTTCTGAACAAGTATATTTATCAGAGTTAATTTAAAACATTTTCCTTTATTATTATAATTGAATACTAGTATTAGAAAGTTTAGGACGTGTGAAAACGTTAAGAATTGTGATGTTATAGCTGGTTAATATTTCATCATTAAAATATCTGGATATATTGAAGTGAGTTTGGATAAGAATTGGTAGAAGTTGGGTGTTAGTGGTATAGCTATGTTTAAAGCTTCTTATAGGGAGATGCCTGCCTAGAAGGAAGCAGGAGAATTCAGAAAGTTTTTGCTTGTGAGTCAGTTGGTGGAAACTGATGGTCAAGTCTAGGAAACCAGCTAAGTGTCAGTATCAGCACGTCAGTAAATAAGAGAAGTAGGCACAGTATTTATTGAGAAAATATCCGCATAGAAAACTCATGTAGATCAGAATTGATCAGATTGTAGAAGTGTTCAGAAAAGCCATAGGCCTTTAAAGCATACTTATTCACCTCCAAAAATGAAATCACATTTTCCCCCCACAAATCAGTTCTTTCTCCAGATTACTCTACCCTTCAGTGTACCACCCTCCTCCTAGTCACCTAAAACTTGGAGACTTGGGGCCTTTTTGTATACTTTTATTTCCAAACATGAATAATGATGTTAGTGGTGATAAAAATAGCCAGTATTTGTTGATGCTTACTATGTGCCAGATACCTTTTAAGTATTATTAACTTCAAGACACACAACTTATTTGAAGTAGGAATTCTCATTTTAAAAATGAGAATGGGACTTCCCTGGTGGCGCAGTGGTTGAGAATCTGCCTGCCAGTGCAGGGGACATGGGTTCGAGCCCTGGTCTGGGAAGATCCCACATGCCGCGGAGCACCTAGGCCCGTGAGCCACAACTACTGAGCCTGCACGTCTGGAGCCTGTGCTCTGCAACGAGAGGCCACGATAGTGAGAGGCCCGCGCACTGCGATGAAGAGCGGCCCCCGCTTGCCGCAACCAGAGAAAGCCCTCGCACAGAAACGAAGACCCAACACAGCCAAAAAAAAAAAAAAGAGAGAATGTATAAGCTATGAGGTGATAAATAATTTGCCCAAGGTCACAGTTATAAATTTTTATAAATTTATAGATTTTGTAAGTAGTGGAGCTAGAATTTCTATAATTCATTTTATAAACACACATTTTATTAATAGTCAAGCAGTCTGTTTTCTGTAATTCATATTCTTGAGTGCCACATTATACTGTCATTAATCTCTGGTTATCTTAATGCTAAAATATATCCCATGTTTTTTTTTCACAAGTTGGCATTCCCACAAACACTGTTCCAGTTCTTTAACCAACATTTGGATCAGTTTCCTTCCCTCAGCCTCCCCCATGCTTGTTAATTCCTTATCCTTATTAAATGAGGAAGGCATTAATGATATTGGTAGAAAGCACATGGGCTTGAGACTCATACAGACCTGCGTTTAGATTATGAATCTATTGTTTTGACCTTATTTCAGTTACTTACTGCTCTAATAAATCCCCATTATTTACCTCATGAGTTTTTTCCTGTTTGTTTTTATTTTTTTAATTAATTAATTAATTTTTGGCTGCATTGGGTCTTCACTGTTGTGCGTGGGCTTTCTCTAGTTGCGGCGAGCGGGGGCTACTCTTCCTTGCGGTGTGCAGTCTTCTCATTGCGGTGGCTTCTCTCGTGGAGCATGGGCTCTAGGTGCATGGGCCTCAGTAGTTTTGGCACGTGAGCTCAGTAGTTGTGGCTCATGGGCTCCAGAGTGCAGACTCAGTAGTTCTGGCGCTGGGCTTAATTGCTCCAGGGCATGTGGGATCTTCCCCGACCAGGGCTCGAACCCATGTCCCCTGCATTGGCAGGCGGATTCTTAACCACTGAGCCACCAGGGAAGCCCCCCTCATGAGTTTATTTTAAGAATTAAATGCAATAATTTAGTAGGCTGTATCTGGCACATAGTAGGTTATGTATAAATTGTAGTTACTTGGCTAAAACAAACTATGGTATAAAATAAACAAGAAACTTGCCTCCTACCCCCATTTAGATTGTCTACTGCATAAAAAATAAATTCTGCTTTCTTCAGTCTAGTATTCTGGGCCCTCAAAAATCTAAACTCAACTAACCTTTCCTGTTTTATTGTTCAGTGATTTTTTTTAGACATTCTATTCTTCAAGCCTGTCAAATTATTTCTGGGATGTTTCCTTAAATTTACTCTGTTCCACAGCTTGGCTTACAAAGTTACCTCTATACAAGATGCATTCTCTTTAAATCCTTTGAAAATTCTAAGTGTTCTTCAGAGTCTGTTCTCCTTTAATTATTCTTCTTCAAGCAGTGGTGAGGATTAAAGCCTTCGGATTCTGTATCTCCATACATTCTCTATAAAAGCCTTAAGATCAACAAGGAACAGGAATAAAACCACACTGACCAGCATTATTAGGAGGCAGAATTCAAATTACATGTCAACAGAGAAATAAACACTGAAGTTGCAAAAGAGCTCCCACCAGAGCCACAGCCTGTGGGCTTGAAGAGCAGGGATGGGAGCTTAAGAGAGGAGCATGGAAGACATAGATGAGTCATGCTCAAAAAGAGAAAGTCCAACATTCAGTGCCAAAAACTGTACACAGATCTGAGACTTGGTTGTTGACAGCATCAACAACAGGGAAGTTGCTCACTTTGTTAGTGGAGGCAGAGAGGCAGAGCCTCAGAGAAGCATTCCTTCTTTTTTTTTAATTTAAAGAAGCATTGTTTCTGTGGTGAAAAAATTGTGGTGCTCTTTGGAGATGAGTTTTATACTTTTCTAGGGTACACCAGAGTATCCTTCCAGTCCTCCAGTCTGCCTTGTTTCCTGACATTTTAGGAGAATAAAATCTTAGAACAGAGAGCTGTCCAGACTATTTTGTTATAATTCCCTTGATTATTCAGGCTAAAAACAGAGTTGTACATTTGCTGCTCTTTGTTAAAGCATACTGATTTCATGAGTTTGTGGCACATTACTTTGAATTTGTTCAGTGGCGATAATAGTAGACAAGTTCTAAGATTTTCACGTAGGACAAAAAGATTCTTGTGGCGTTAAAGATAACATTTCATTTCATAAATGGACATGTTACATATTTCTTGAATCCAGTTGCCTCTAGAGAAAATCCTGTGTTAACATTGAGACTATCAAGTGAATGATTTTTTTTAAGGTGTCAGTTTGTCACTAAAGTTTCATGCCCGTGGGGAGATTATTTTTGTCCTATATTTTCTGTAATGTCAGGAGCCATGGACAAAGCCCACGAGAGTTTATCAGTATTGATAACACTTTTGATTTGCATCCCAAGAAATTTCCTGGTTCGTGATTTCAGCAACCAGTGGGATCCTGGCAGAGCAGGCAGAGTCCTTTGAAGTGTGGAGCCAATGGCACTACTCTGGAAGCCGAAGAAGGGAGGATAAAGGGACTGGATCCATGCCTTCTAGGGTTATAGGTCCCTTACTCTGAGATGCAAGTATAGGGGAAGGAAGTATTCAGGAAATAAAGGCACTTTGTAAAGGACAAGAAGACATCATTCCCCTTTTATGTCTGTGACCAACGTTCCCGATACTCAGGGCATATGATGTATGATAGATCTCATGTTTGAACCTGTACTCCAAGGTCTCTGCTACAAAAATCTCTGTCCTTTTAGTAAAAGGATGAAAACTATTAAGAGCAGTCCTTGAATTTTATCTGAATAGTGTTCTAGGCTGTGAGTTCCACCCCCACTCCCCACCCCCAGTTCCCAGCCACCTTGCCGTAAGTACTTTCATCTTCATGAAGGGCACTGCAACAGTGACAAAGCAAAAGTTCATCTTTTCTTTTCCAATGTTAACATGAGACAGTAAAGAGAAGCAAAGATATATCCAGCAAACTCAACCTTTAGGAAACCTTAACTTGAAACTTCAATGACGAATCTAGTGTAATTTTTGAAACCAGCTAACTTTAGGAAGCTTTTAGAATTTTGCACTTACTTAAAGATGTTAAGAAATTGATTTAAGAGGCTCTTTGACTCTCTGCAAAATGGGATATAGATCATGGCCCAGACTGGCTGCTGCCTTTTGTTGGCAAGGTAATTTGGGCAGCTCCTCCACAGCCAGCCTTTTGATTTGTAACAGAGAGATAAGAACTCATGATTGATTTAGTCTCATTGGGTACTCAGGTGCTTGTGGGAACTAGAATATTGTGATTCCACAGTCACAGTTCAATATGCAGTTCATGGAGTTGCTAAAGGAATCCTAAAATGCAAACCTGATCATTACTACCTTTCTTTCCCCAGCACCCTTCAGTGACTTCCTTATGTGTCCAGAACAGTATCAAACTCTTCTGACATTCATGCTGGCGGTGATTTGGCCCCTGCTTACCTCTTTAGACCCATCTCCTACCCTTCTTCCACCACAGACCCAACACTTGCTTCTTAAAATGCTGTTCCTTTGCAAATGCCTACTAACTGAATTCCCAGGGAACCATGTGAAATCACCTACTTAACAAGCTTTCAAAGCAACTCTTAAATTATCCATTGAATTTTGTACACATGAATTACAATTACTTAGATTTGAAATAACATTCAAAAATGCTCATTTTGTATCCACTGTTTTCTTTATGAATTAGATTTATGGAAATGATATTTTATTAACATTTTTTGTTAAAGGAATATAGTATTATCCCTGGAGGGACAATGATAATGAAACATGCAATTTCTAGATGGAAATGTTTTTTATTAGCTATTCTAATTTATGTACATATTGCATAATTTTAAAATGACATTTCTTTTGTTCCACTGTTGAGTTCTTATCTACTTATCTAATTTGAAAGTATGTGTTCTAATAATTTGCAGATTTTTATAATATTAAATAACAAATCTCACATGTAACATTTGGCTTTGTGGCCATTTTTTTTGTGTATAACCAAAGATATAATTAAAATATTTAATAATTATGAATGTTATTAAATGGAATTTTACTTATTTCGTATAATTTAAGATTAGGACCATTAAATCTTTAAAAATAATTAAGAAATAGGATCTCTCAGTTTATTATTTTAATGACTTTTTAAATACAGGTACAGCCATAGTGCCGAAGTTCAAGTGCGGCTTCAGTTCTTAACTTGCGTGTTTTCAACTCTGGGATCTCCTGATCATTTCAGTAAGTTTTTAAATCAGTATTTTAATCAGTTTTTAGATCTTCCTTGGCTCTTGAAAGAGTCCAGTTAAATGTACTCAACGCCTTTAGATTTCTGTGGTGATCAAATTATTCTCAGTACTGAATGTCCTCTCAGTATGTGTGGCAATGGGAACTCGCCACTGACACATTGTTGTTTCAGGCTCTGAAAGTGCCAGTTTCTTAATGAATAAATGACTCATTTCAGGAACAAAATATTTGGGATAGGAGAACATATCATGTTAGAGTGACTGTATTTTTTATTACCTTTGGTTATAGAATATTCCTTTCACTCCGGTTGGAAACAGCCACTGTCTGCATATTATTATCAGGGCTGATCTTATCCAAAATTGGTTGGCTTCATAGGTGATAGAGACTTAGAGACCCTAGTTTTATTTAGATGAATCTCAAACTCAATTTCATTAACAGTTAATCTTAAAATAAAACAAAAAACCAGAGAGATTGGTTTGGTATATTCAGAGTGTGGACCATTTCCAAATCCACATGCTAGATATTCTCACAAGAAAGGAGGAAGCTTGATTTCTTTTGGCCAGAGCTCCTTTCCTCTTGCTAGACTGACTGTGTTTTCTTTCACGCTCCACACACTTCTTTTTCTGTGTGTCCCTGTCAACAAACCTCATTTGTTAGAAGGGCATTCTTTCTTTAGCTGTGGTTAATATAATCAAACTGGTGAGTGTTTTGCTAGCCTGAGAGATGTCTTCATGACTCTTAAGCCCATATATGCTTGAGATATGCCATGCATTTATTTTACTGTTTAAGTCTATAATTTCTTCTTTAAGTCAAGCTGTTTGTAATAAATGTCGCTAACATTGTGATATCAATAGATATCAAAATGAAGACACCTGTTTTTGATAGGAAACTTTTGTTTCATATTACTAGGTCATTTATTACACCCATTATGACTCATAATATACAAGAAACAAATAATATAAAATATTTTAAAAAATCTTATACATGGAGTAGTCAAGCCAAAACAAATATTGTCAGCATAAATAATTTCACATGACCATTAAGTTTCATGTTTGTTGAGTATAAATTTTTATTGGAAAATGTTAATCACTCTTTTCAGTATTTGAGTAATGAATTACTTATTTTGCTGCTCCCATTCCAGTGAACACAGTATGTATTCATACACAGTATGTATGGGCTTTCAATAGCTACTGTACATATAGAATCATACTGAAAACTTCACTTATCACGCATCATAATTGTACTTCTCTAACTGGCACAGTTCCTTTCAGGTATAATATGGTTACTCCAAAGTTATATTTGATAAGTTAATACAGGTTTTTAATATACCAATAACTGTATTCCTTTAAAAACTTAAAACAATAACGGCAGCTTATACATTGCCTATTGAATGTGAATTGGTGATATAGCCATTTATGAATACACTTCGGTTTTGTTTATTATAATTAACCTGGATGCCTTTTTTTAAGATTCTTACCTATTTTTACCTATCTTTACTTATCTCTCTTCTTTAATTACTTAATGTGTTTAACTTATAATATACACTAAAGGTTATTTCTAGTTTTTTTTTTAATTTATTTTATTTATTATTTATGGCTGTGTTGGGTCTTCGTTTCTGTGCGAGGGCTTTCTCTAGTTGCGGCACGTGGGGGCCACTCTTCATCGCGGTGCGCGGGCCTCTCATTATCGTGGCCTCTCTTGTTGCGGAGCACAGGCTCCAGACGCACAGGCTCAGTAATTGTGGCTCACGGGCCTAGTTGCTCCGCGGCATATGGGATCTTCCCAGACCAGGGCTCGAACCCGTGTCCCCTGCATTGTCAGGCAGATTCTCAACTACTGCGCCACCAGGGAAGCCCCTCTAGTTTTTTTATGTTGGCTCCCAGGGGCAGAAATTCTTCTTAGAACAAGTAGTCCATACATTAACTGTTTTTGTGAGAAACTGATTGGATACATTTTTCTGATTAAACTCTTTAGACTGATATTGCTATTAGGTAAATATTGGGTTGGCCCAAAAGTTCTGTTCAGGTTTTTCCATAACATCTTATGGAATACTTTCTGAGGTGCTTTTCATATTCTGAATCTCATCTACTTTTTGCGGGGGGTGGTGGTTCTTACGATTCTATCTTCTATTCAAATGCCTTCTGATTCTGGGGAATAAGCCTAGGCTCTAGAATCCCTTATGATATACTTTAGAAATCCCCTGTTACGCTTTTATTCTACCCTTTTGGATTGTCTAACTTATCCATATTCAGACTTGTGATTGCCCTAATGCCTTCTCTTTGATTCTGAATAGTTCTTCTGATTCCTTCTGCCACACTTTGGAATTATCTAATAACTTGGGTCAAAGTACTATACAGATTTTGTCTCATTACATTGGCTTCTCAGCTAATTGTATCCCCTGATGTGTTGCTGTTCTGTTTTAGGCAGTCAGTTCCCTTTTGTTTTATTAATCATAAGGATCCCTTTTTTCATAGTTTTCAGAAATAATGCTTATTGGCATTTATTGTTTATCTCCTATGTGCATAGAATGAGCTTTGAACATGACATGGTATCCACTCTATTCTTAACCCTTAAACCTTAGAACTAACTGGACTTTGGGAATTACTTCCCTTTAATCATGTTTGCTGTAATACAATGATATGTTCATATTTTAGGGAAAATGATTTTCCAGAACAAATGACTCTTCTAGGATACTTACATAAGTCATGTGTTTTTAGATGATTTATATATGGAGTATATTTAACTACATTTGAAAGCATAAATTATATGAAATCTCTTATGAAATAATTTTTGTAGAATGCTATGAAATATCGCCTTTATATTTCTATATATATTGGTGCTTCTAGTATATTTAATTAGGATGAAAATGTTGTATGTACCAGGATTTAAAATTTGTAATTTTTATCTAGGGTTAAGTTTGGAGCAAGTTGATATTTTATGGCATTGTTTAGTAGAAGATTCTGAGTGTTATGATGATGCACTCCATTGGTTTTTAAATCAAGTTCGAAGTAAAGATCAACATGCTATGGGAATGGAAACCTACAAACATCTTTTCCTGGAGAAGGTAATTTTATTTCTTGACTGTTTGTATTGTTTTTCTGTATTTCCTTTTTCTTTCTTGAAATGTAAACTGTAATGTTCATTTTTTCCTGTTTGAAATACTTTTAAAAAAACTAGACAAATATACTGCTTTTCAACAGTCCTTATATAATTTTTGCCACTTAGATTTTGCTTTAATTTTGTCCTCTACAGTGTTTATATCTAAATGAATACTTAGTTTATATTTACAAAAATGTTATGTTCCTTAGCTAAAGTACTTAAACTGACAGTAATTAGAGTAACTCTTGGTAAACACTAATAAGAAATGTGGGGGCTTTTGGTGTGTATTTTAAAAAATCATGAGTAACATTGTAGTTCAATTTTTCAAGGGTGGTGCCCACCCCACTAGTGTGAGAGCAGTATTCTGAAGGTCTTTCCTTAAATGGTATGGTTTTAGCCAGTCTTCCCACAGATATAAGCCAATGTTCAGATTTGTAGATTTCTGGGAAGGCGTTTTTAGGAAGTGCTGTCATGATTCAAGATACTCGTCTATCCAATTTTTGTTTTTATTTATCAGGTGCCACAGTTGGTTCAGGTGATAATTTTCCATTTGAATTTTAAAACATGTATGATAATAAAGCAATAGACTTTATTATTCCTATGCTAATATTTGAGATTATAAAGGCTCTCTGGTAAGTCTCTGTGACAGAATTGAGTACATATGAATGAGTTTTGGTAATGTAAACTAAATCACTTAATAGATCCAAGACAAAGCTACAAAAAGACCTTCAGTTATCTTAATTTCAAGCTCTAACTTATACACAAACTGTACATGTGGCTATACATCTTATAACTGTGTGTAGTGTAGGCATACAATAAATAATAAAATTTAAAAATTTCCTTTGGTCGATGTACATCTCAAAAGTTGAAACACGTATCAGACAGGTTTCACTTATGTCATGAATAAAATTTTCATTAAATTATTATCTATTTCTAAATTATCACTAAAAATCTCAGTTGATACTTTTTTTCTGCAATGTTTTTTAGTAAAACTAGGTTTATTAACTTAAATCTGTTATGTTAAATCCAGTAAAATGAAATCTGCTAACTTAATTATCATACTAAACTTCCTTAAAAACTTTTTTTTTTTAAGATGCCCCAGCTAAAACCTGAAACGATTAGCATGACTGGCTTAAACCTATTTCAGCATCTCTGTAACTTGGCTCGATTGGCTACC
This sequence comes from Balaenoptera ricei, assembly GCF_028023285.1. NCBI lineage: Eukaryota > Metazoa > Chordata > Mammalia > Artiodactyla > Balaenopteridae > Balaenoptera > Balaenoptera ricei. The sequence goes on from NC_082651.1 coordinate 50,695,846, forward strand.
AGTGCCTATGATGGTGGTTCAAACTCTGAGGTATGGATTTAGGTTTGTCATTTTATTAGGTCAGCTTGTAGAAATTTTTTTTTTGTTGTTCCTCAAATTAGATCATTGAATTATATAGTCTACCAAGCACTGAATGTACTTACTATGCAGACTTTTATTCTAAGGTTTTAAAAAGTTTTATCTTTTGGTTTTAAAAAGTTTTATAAAGCAAAGTTGATAATTTTGCATTACTAAAGATAACCTTGGTTGTACATAACGAAAACTTGGGATACAAACTTCAAACTATGAAATAAGTAAGTCACGAAGATGTAATGTACACATAGGGAATATAATCAATAATACTGTAACAACTTTGTATGGCGCTGGATGGTAATTGATCTATTGCAGTGATCATTTCATAATGTATAAAAATATTGAATCACTATGCTGTACACCTGAAACTAATGTAATATTGTATGTTAACTATAACTCAATTAACATGACTTATTATACATTCCTTGATTAGTAAGGAATTTTGCTAAGTAGAAGGTTGATTTGTCTAAAATCTGTTTTTCATGCCATTTGTTGTGGCCAAGCTTTTCGTTGCTCTTGGGCAACTCCAGAGTTCCTATTGGTAACTTCTATTCTGGAATGGAGTCCACCTAAATCATTTCTGACCATGAGACTTGATGATGAGTTCATTAACTGAAGACTGTCACAAATTGCTAGTCTTATCTCTGGTTCTGAGTTCCATTTGCCTAGTTGGGTGGCTGCAAGATTTTGTTGAATGCATTATTCCTAAACTCACCTAACACAGATTGTTATTTGAATGTCTTCCTTATTGGACATTTGTTTATTAATGATAGCTTTGATTTATGCAGTATCCACTAACATTTTTCATTAATTTTCTTTAGAAGTTGTTTATAATAGAAAACTGATATTAATCTATGTGGTAAAAAATAATTTTAATTGTATTTAGAATGCTTTCATAGTATCTTCCTACCTTCTTTCCTGGTTTGAATAGTGTTCTGTTCTGTTTGTTTGTTTTTGTTTTTAATTTTTTGGTCCGAACTCTTACTTTGATAGCACTATGGTAAGTTTCAATTTGGTAATTTCAGATAACCAGACAGATCTTATTTACCCAAGTAGTCATACTCTAATTTTGAGATAATACTGCTTTTTAAGTAGATGATATGAACACTAAAGGTGTTCTGTCCCCTATCAGAAGGTTATCTTTCTTCACCCTGCTCAACTTTTGAGAACTTTCACTCTCCACTTTTTCTGTAATTTTCAGTGAAAACTTTTTTTCATCTCATGGTTAATGTCATAAATTTAAATGTCAGCTTCGGTTAGCGAATCTTTTTAATTTTCTGTGAATACCTGAAAGCAGTGACTTTTTCAGAATAAGTTGGATGAAAGCATTAACATGTTATGCTAATAATTATGTGTTGTTATTACTTTGTAGCATGTTTTGAGGACTTGAGTTTTTCCCACTATGTAGTCACAACTTTTGAGTTAAACATTATACACATACATAGTTAGATGATTTATAACTAAGTATTTTTACAAGTACAGGTATGTTTCAGTGACTGAAGAAATTTCCAAGGCTTTTATCCTTATTATTATTAAATATTAGTTAATAACACTAAGTAATTAGGAATTGCCTTTTAAATATTTTATAGGATATTAAAATTTTGATATTGAATGCCTTTTAAATTTGTAACTGCTCTTCTAATAATTTACATTGTTTGACAAATAATAACATTTATAGATGTCATATTTTTCTTTCTTAGCTTTGTGGTATGGACCAATTTTGGGGCATTGCTTTAAGAGCACAGTCTGGGGATGTCAGTCGAGCAGCTATCCAGTATATTAACTCCTATTATATTAATGGTGAGTGATTTGAAATATTGTCTGATAGGTAATTTTTTATGTAAGTATTTTTTGTTTAGCTATAATTTGTTTTCTTTAATATAGCTAAACAAGAATACAGGATTGAAAAAAAAAAGAATATAGGATTGATATACATATCTAAACATCTGATTTTCAGGTAAAACGGGTTTGGAGAAGGAGCAAGAATTTATTAGTAAGTGTATGGAGAGTCTTATGATAGCTTCTAGCAGTCTTGAACAGGAATCACACTCAAGTCTCACTGTTATAGAAAGAGGACTCCTTATGCTGAAGACACATCTGGAAGCATTTAGGAGAAGGTAATTTTTTAATACCACATTATTAGAATGAATTTTAGGCTTTTTTTTTTATGCTGATATGTCCAAAATATTCTTAAAATTAAACTAAAGGTTTTCTTGGGGGCAGTTAGAAAGCATAACTTACCAAAAGTGAAAGGTTAGTAATGGAAGTAATTTTTATTCATGATATGTACCATTTTGCTGTGGAATAGGCAATATAGGTTCCTGGTAAATACTGCAGAGCTTTAAAAATCATAAGACTGAGAAGATATGCATGAATAAGAATCTCTAGACAGAATTCCATCTCTGAGAAAGCATTGCTATGATTGAAATGGCAGAATACCACTACCAAAAAAAGTTTCACTAAAACCCTCACCAAGAACATCAAATAATCTCTCATAGTTGAATCAAGTTGAGTCATTTGTTTCATTTGCTGTTTTTTTTTCTTCCTGGACTAGGAGACAGTATTTTAATTTTGAATTTCCATTTACCATGGAAACATGATCAAAAAATTCTGTGTTAATGAATATCTGTATAATTAATTTAGACATACCCTGTGTAATACAGAAATAAAGCAAATTAACATTTATGAATATATCGACTGAATTGAAAGGTGAGTAGATAGTTTTAATTAAGAAATTCTGTTTGTTAAAAATCATGAGTAAATGTAAAAGTACAAAGAACTGTTGAAAAAAATTGTTAAAATTAATAACTTCTTTCAACTTTAGAGCTCAGTTTGATAATGAAAAACTTATACAATTTGTATATATTGACCTTTTGTTTAAAATATCAGAGAATACTGAATAAAGATTTTCTACACATTCCTTATAAATAACATGGCTCCATGCTTTAAAACATTTAGGCATCGCAAAATTCTTTATTTTGATTATGATTATAATTTGTGGAAATTCTGCTTAATTCCTTGTGTTTTTAAAGAATGTGTAAGGGAACGCTAGAGTTTTTCGCACAGAAACTTCACACTGCCTCATAATTTTGACCACTTAAAAAATGAAAATAAAAAAGCAAATGTGATATGTCTTACTCAAATTAATAAAAAATTAATACATACTCATAAAATTCAGATATTACACTAAGATAATACTAAAGAAAATCAAAGTCTCTATCTTTTCCTATCAGAGATATTTACTCTTAATGATACGATAGGTATTCTTCTAAAATTTTCTCTATGCTGCAGGGCCTACAAACAAACCAAAAAGGTCCTTTTGGTTCAAGCCCCTAGTCCTCATACAGTGTTACCAATGGTTTTAAAATAAGCACTTATTTTAAAAGTCTTTAAAAACAAATTGTTTCCTAAGATTCAATGGTGCGTTTTATAAGTTTAATGAATTTCAGTTCAAAAATTCCTTCTCAGATGTACAAACTTTTTTCTAACTCAAAAAAATTGATTATAGTATCCTTGATAGAAGTCTTTGTATTTGTTTATATTTTACTCTAAAAGTTAATGTTGGTGTTAAATAATTTATATAAATACTATTTTGTGGATGGCAAGTAAAGAAACTAGGAAACAGAATTGAATATTCAAAAGCTAAGAGCTAGTTTTAAAAATTATCTAGGAATTTTCATGCAAATCCTTGTGTAGTATCATTGTACAGTTTCAGGTGCTTAATGTGCTTAGTGCTACTCATAATTCAAAATTGCCTTAACATTTATAAAATGAAAATATAAAGTAATTATTGTGTTTATGTATTCCTTATATTAAAAAATAAATAAAAATGTCTTTTGAAAAGGGTTGCTACTCCTAATTTAAAATTGTCTAACATTTATAAAATGAAAATATAAAGTAATTGTTGTGTTTATGTATTCCTAATATTAAAAGAGTAAATAAAAATGTCTTTTTAAAAGGGTATTCTTTAAAAGAAAAAAAAAAGAGGTATTCTTTTTAAAAAGAGTTAAGGTTATAGTCTTAAACAGTGGTCTCAACCAGAAACGATTTTGTTTCCCAGGGTACATTAGATAATGCCTAAAGACATTTTTGATTATCACAGCTTAAGGGAGAAGGTGGTGCTGTTGGCATATAGTAGGTAGAGGACACTGCCAGACATCCTGCATTGCACCAGATAGACCCCTCATAACAAAAAATAATCAGGCCCCAAAAGATTACTGTTTTGCTCGTAGAAGCTGGACATTGGATCACTTCTAGGAAATCAAGTACATATATTCCCTTACTTGCCCTCCTTCTATTCTAGAATTGCTGATTAGTTTTAGACATTGATAATTTTTTCTTAACTAAATTCAGGTACCCTGGATCCTGTCTTCAACAACTGAAAATAAGTTAGAAAATTAATATTTAGTGAGTGTCATGCTAGATGCCTGTTTCCTTTGAAATATTAATCTTTATAACTCATTTTATGATTTTAGCAGTCATGGAATCGGCTCTCAAGTTGTTAGGCTGGTTAACATATATTTACTACAATACAGTTCTGTCTTTGAAAAATATTTCCTAATACCTTTTTTCCTCTTTTGAAAATAAGAATGACAGCTTGCCATTTACTTACCAGATTAGTTTGTTTCTTTAAATTCCTCCTGCCTCTGCTACTCCCCTGCGTCCCCCCCAACCTTTAAAAAAAAAAAAAAGTGTTGCTAATGGGTTTTTTTTTTTTCAGTAATTTTTGTTAGAAACTAATTTTTAAGGAGCTCTTAGCTATATTTACACATTTAAGTTTGATTCAATATGATGAATCCAAACTTAAACTTAATGTTGTAGAGTAAATTGGAATGTACTGGACCCTTTTGTGGGTGCTTTCATTTTGTAAAGTAGTAAAAACTTCTGTAACATTAAAATGGTTTATAATGATATCCTTCCTGTGTGTGGTTTTTGTGTGTTTTAGGTTTGCATATCATCTCAGACAGTGGCAAATTGAAGGCACGGGTATTAGTAGTCATTTGAAAGCACTGAGTGACAAACAGTCCCTGCCGTTAAGGGTTGTATGCCAGCCAGCTGGACTCCCTGACAAGGTAGTTATATAGTTCTAGTTTCCAAATTGATAACATTTCCCAGTTCAAATATATGTTCTTTTTGTATTTTTAAATTGGTTGCATCTCATATTTCAGATGACTATTGAAATGTATCCTAGTGACCAGGTAGCAGATCTTAGGGCTGAAGTAACTCATTGGTATGAAAATTTACAGAAAGAACAAATAAATCAACAAGCTCAGCTTCAGGAGTTTGGTCAAAGCAGCCGAAAGGGAGAATTTCCTGGTAAGTCCATCAGTTCAAATTTTCATATTTTCTAGGTTCTATTATATATCGACTTCACACCTTTACTTCTTTGAAGACTACCAACCATGTTCATGACTCTCCCCGCGCCCCTTCCCCTCCCCCACCGCCCCCCCCCCGCCATGCCCTCCCATACCCTTGGTATGGTGCCATTGATTCTTAGACAAGAGTTAAGTTTTTTTAAAGATGTTATTTGCAAACACTTGTCCTCATTTTTCTCAAAAAAAATTCTACTTTTGGAGATTATTTGATAAGCAGTGTGGGAACTAATAAGTTTAAGTGTCCATACACTACCTAGTACCCAATTTTACCCAATGAATTTTTTTTTTCTATTTTGATATATTTTGTTGTTTTGAAGCATATGAAAACAATACATCATTAAGTTCCATCTGTGCATCTCCCCTTACCTCCAAAAAAGTATCATATTAAGAAATTTTTCATGTGGGCCTGATAGGTATATTTGATTCTTCCCTTACTGTTAAACCAGTGGTGCATCTGTAGTGTCTTTCCATAGCACATAAAATAGGAGCTAAACAGAGGAACAACCAGGAAAGCTGTTGATTACAGTTTAAAGGGCTGACATTGTAACAGGCTAACTATATATTTAGGGAAAAAAGTCTTAAAGTTTTAAAAGCTTCTTTTTAGGACTTTTAACCTGCTTCTGTGCAGAGTGATAATTCTTTGGCATGTTTTAGTAAGGAGCCAACAATATTGCTACACCGTGTTTAAGATGAAAGTATATGTATGTGTCTTCTAAAGTATATCAGATCCTTTTTTAAAATTAATTAATTAATTTATTTATTTTTGGCTGTGTTGGGTTTTCATTGCTGTGCTTGGGCTTTTCTCTAGTTGCGGCGAGCGAGGTCTTCTCTTCGTTGTGGTGCGCGGGCTTCTCATTGCAGTGGCTTCTCTTGTTGCAGAGCACGGGCTCTAGGTGTGCAGGCTTCAATAGTTGTGGCTCGCGGGCTCTAGAGCGCAGACTCAGTAGTTGTGGCGCACAGGCTTAGTTGCTCCACGACATGTGGGATCTTCCCAGACCAGGGCTTGAACCCGTGTCCCCTGCATTGGCAGGCAGATTCTTAACCACTGCACCACCAGGGAAGTCCCAGTATATCAGATCTTAAATTTTGTTCTTGAATAATAAGTATTCTTGGTTAGAGGAATAGAGGTTGAAAAGTCTCCCTCCTACCCCTATCCCTGAGTCTCCCATTTCCCTTTCCTGAGGCAAATGTTCTTAGGTATTTTTCAAGAGATAATAAGATTATAATATAAGAATATTTGTATATATACAGTTGACCCTTGAATAATGTGGGGGTTAGGGACACCAACCCTCCACACAGTCAGAAGTTCATGTATAACTTGTAGTTGGCCCTTCATACCCACAGTTCTTCCATATCCATAGTTCTGCATCTGTAGACTCAGCCACCTGAGAATCATGTAGTACTGTAGTATTTACTATTGAAAAAAATCTGCTTATAAATGGGTCTGCGCAGTTCAAACCTTTGTTGTTCAGGGGTCAGCTGTATACTTCAAACACAGATGGTAGCATTCCATTTATACTCTTGACCCCTTGTCTGTTGTGCTCATATTATCTTAGAGAACATTCCATATTAGTACATATAGAAAGTTACCACATTCTTTTAAAGATCTGCATTGTCTGTAGTATGGTGGGTACCATGATTTATTTTACCTGTTCTCTATTAATGGACATTTGTTTCCTTTCTGTTGATATTATAGTGTTATAGATAGTATCCTTAATACATACATTATCTAATGCATGTTGGCTAAATACCTAGGTATGGAATTTTGAGATCAAAAAGTATGTTTTTGTTAACATTGAAATATATTGTACATAAAGAGAATATGAAATGAGTAATAATAAAATGAAAACCACCAATGTACCTACCACTCAGATTAAGGAGTAGAACATTATTAGAAGCTAGTTGTGTGTCCCTCCGTGATATCATCCTTTCCACTTCCCCATAACACTATCTTGATTTGTTACTCTTTTTTGGTGTTCTTTATAGTTTTACCTCCAGTGTATATATTCCTAAACAATGTATTTAGTTCTGTGAAACAGATAAGTATGCACAAACTTGATGGATTAAGGAAAAGAGAGTACTGCCTTGTTAGGTCACAGAAGAACACAAGCTAAAGAGGGTGTACTTTCACCCTCTCTAAAGATTTGTGTAAAGCCTCATCTGAGGTTATCATTGAGAAAATTCTCAAGTTTAGGTCTTGGCACAGTGAAGACATATTTTAGTGCTGTAATGTTGACAAGATGCTGAAATACCAACAGAAATACAGTCACAGAGTCTCTTTTTCTAATCTCTTCATGACCTACTTTAGCTCTCAGGAATAGATCAAAATAGAATTTCTTCTGTAAGGTAATATGAATGTCTTCTGCTGATTTAAGCAGTAGGACATGAAGGTGAGAGTAGAAATTTCACTGTCATATTCTGGTAGTGAACATGACTGGTAAAGACAGTCCGGGTTCAGATAAGAATCTGGGCCAGGTTCACTTGCCATTCTTTCCTTAGAGAAGGTATTATGAAGGCAGCAGAGATTTTGGTCGTGTGGCCCTCAGTAATACATTTTTCTGGTCACACTGATCCTATTGACTATCCTTCACATCTGATGCACAGCAGTTGGATCTCCTTTATCATCCTCATAATTGTTTTTGTCTCTCTCCTATGTTGACTATTCTGTTTCCAGTATTCCGTACCTTCTTTATCGGTTCACTTTTTTATTTGGCTGGAATACACGCAATTGTCCAGTAGCTTCTTGAGAGAATGTTGATATGGGGTAAAGTTTGTGAGTCTGTGAATGATCAAAAATACATTTCTCTTACTTTAAATGGTGATTTGGCTGGGTATAGAATTCTAGATTGGAAATAATTTTGTTTCAGAATTTTAGAGATATTACTGCATTGTGTTTTGTGGTTCTGTTATTGCTGTTTAGAATTATGAAGCCATTCAGATTTCTGATATTTTTTTACACATCCAATTTTTTTTTTTTCCTCTTCTAGAGCTTAATGAATCTTCTTGTTCCTAATATTCTGAAATTTTACAATACTAGGCCTGAGTATGGATCTGTTTTCAACAATTGTAATGGGTACTTTAATATTTAGATGTCTGTTTTAGTTTGGCAAGTTGTATCTAAGTTTGGGGAAATTTTCTTGAATTAGTCTTCCTGTGTTCTGTTTTATCATTTATCTCTAAATTCTTTATCTACATGTTTCACCTCTTGGACTATTCCTAATTTACTTATCTTTTCTTTCCTATGGTTCATTTCTTTGAGTGTTAACTTCCTGGGAGATGTTCTCAACTTTATTTTACAATTCTTTTGAGTTTTTCATTTTTGCTGTCATGCTTTTAATATCAGACATCTGTTTTGTGTCCTTAGGGTACTCCTGTTATCTTAGTTGAAATATCTTTTTGAGAATATTGGGGTTTTTCTTTCCTTAATTGTTGAATCTTTAAAAATCCAGACTGATGGTGCCCGCATTTCAATTAGAATGTTTAGCTAATTACCTAATTATTTTCTGTTAATCTCATCTCGTCTTTAACCTTATATTTACCACTCTGGCATTCTTTATTCCTATGTATAGATTGAAAAATTTCCATTTGCTTTCTTTTTTCTTCCTCTTTCTAATGAATTTCCCTTAAAAATGTTTACATTGCAGATCTGGTGATGAATTATCTCAAGTTTTTTTTTTTGTTTGAATAAAAAGTTTGTTTTGCCTTCAATTTTGAAAGAAATTTTCACTGGATATAGAACTCTAGGTAAAGAAATTTTTTTCTTTCAGGACTTAATAAAAAAATTTCCCATTATCATTTGGCTTGCAAAGTTTCTGACCAAAAGTCTGTGGTTTTTCTTATCTTTCATCCTTTGTATACAATGTGTCTTTTTAACTGTGCTTCATTTTAAAGATTTTTCTTTAACATTGATTTTCAGCAGTTTGATTTTTAATGTGCCTTGTGTTTTTGTGTTATGCAGCTTGGGTTTAGTTCAGCTTCTTGGGTCTGTTGTGCATTTGTAACATTTATCAAATTTGAAAAAGGTTTAGCAATTATATATTTTTTCAAATATTTTTTTTCTTTTTCCTTACCCCTCGCCCTAATTTCTGGGCTTCTAATTAAATGTATCTTAGTCTGTTTGTTAGTGTCTCATAAATCACTGAGGTGCTGTTCTTTTCCTTTATTCCTTTTCTTTTTCTCTTCTTCTTCTCTCTTTTTCTTTTCCTTCTCTTTCTACCCCTTCGATCCCTCTTCTCTTTCCCTCCTTTGTCAGGTGTTGATCTTGTTCCTCTGCCAAATCAGTATAAGTCAGATTATGGATTATAAATTTGTGTCTGGTTTAAGATTTATCTTTTTGAGGTCTTGATGGTTACTGTAAGTGCATTTGATTTCCAGCTTGCAAACTTGTTTGCTATTATCTATTCCCTTTTTTTCCCTGTCAGATGTTTGTAAAATTTTTAAAATTTACTTTATTGCAGCTTCAGAGGATAAAAATTAGATATGTGTTGTTTAATATATCATCATAGCTTAAGAAGTTTTAAGATTTCTTTTTCCTTTTCTTGTTTTGAAACATTCATTGCATTAAGATATTAAATTTTGGGGGACTTCCTTGGTGGCACAGTGGTTAAGAATCTGCCTGCCAGTGCAGGGGACATGGATTCGAGCCTTGGTCCGGGGAGATCCCACATGCCACGGAGCAGCTAAGCCCGTGTGCCACAACTACTGAGCCTGCTCTGTAGAACCCGGGAGCCACAACTACTGAGCCCACGTGCCACAGCTGCTGAAGCCCGTGCACCCTAGAGCCCATGCTCCGCAGCAAGAGAAGCCACTGCAGTGAGAAGCCCATGCACCGCAACGAAGAATAGCCCCTTCTCACCACAACTAGAGAAAGCCCGCACACAGCAATGAAGACCCATCGCAGCCAAAAAATAAATTAATTTAAAAACAAAAAAGATATTAAATTTTTTAAAGATAGCAACTTTTTCGAGAACCGTTAAGGAATAAGCAATTCTTAGGTTAAAAAAGATCCTCTCAAAAGTAGTAGAAGATAGAAAGCTGCTCAGTTAACTGTAAAAACCAATTCAGCCGTAATAATTGAAAGTTGATATGTTATGTACACAATGTGTAGGCCTAATTCACATATCAAATAGAGTCCAAAATCCTAGATAAACTGCTAGCCATCTTAGTTCTATTTTATAACAAAGTTGTACATGCTTAGGGTCTCTAACAAACTGGGAAGCCAATCAACTCCATATTATCTTAGCAATACATCACGACTAAGCATATTTTATCTCACTGTTGTAAAAAGATCAACAGTCATAGATTGTATTAGATTATCTCAATAACATAGAAATTTTATTAATAAAAATCTACTGAAGTATTAAAAGTTTAATATAGAGTTTCTGTTCATCTAGTAGCCCATGTTTTTCTTAAGCACTAATTTTAAATGATTTGGATAAAACATTACTATCAGAAGAGGTAACTCAGTGATAATTTGAGGGTAATATAATGATGAATAGGAAACTAAAGAAATCAAGTGTTTTGTAGCAATTTAAAAACCATAGGATACTTTTTTGTTTGTTTTGCCGCAAGTGGCTTGTGGGATCTTAGTTCCTGACCAGGGATTGAACACAGGGCAATGTCAGTGAAAGTGGTGGAACCTAACCACTGGACCACCAGGGAAGTCCCTAGTTAGGGTACTCTTAATGTGATGTGTTTGTGGAATATATGAGAATAAAACTTTTTTGAGATATGTAAATAAATCAACACTTGAATAAGTGATTATACCTAGCATCTCTATATAAAATATTGTAGAGATGCCAAGTTAATTTCTTTCTTAATATATTTTACCTAAATCTGAATGAATTTTTACTTTGAATTGGGTGAAACTACTCTGAATAATAAACTGTGTGAATAAACTAAACAATATCAGAAATCCTGAGAGGAAAACCTGAAAGGATAATAGATGAATTTCAATACTAGCTATTATACATTTAAAAACTACAATATTATCTCATAAAGAGTGTTAATTAAATCACAATAGATAGCAGAGAAATAGTCTTATGAGATGTTCGGTTTAGGGGCAGAAAGAAAAACCCTGTTTCTCTCTAATGTTCAGGATGAATTTAAAGTATTCTTTATACACACATGCGCATGCATACACACAATAAACTCTAGGAAAATTCAGAAGATATAGGATTGAAAATTTATCAAACTTTTGGGAGGGCCAAGGTTTCTAGGCTTAGAAATAACAAGAAGGGAAAAAAACATAGGTTTAGCTACACAACAATTAGCAATTTTGCTACACAACTATTATACTTTTTTTTAATATATAATTTTATTTATTTATGCATGCTGAGCCGGGTCTTAGTTGCGGCATGCAGACTCTTAGTTGTGGCATGAAGACTCTTAGTTGCGGTATGCATGCGGGTTGTAGTTCCCCAACCAGGGATCAAACCGGGCCCCCTGCATTGGGAGCATGGAGTCTTGCCCACTGGACCACCAGGGAAGTCCCATACACAACAGTTACGTTTAAGGAAAAATACTGAAATGAATCTTACTGGAGGAACCCATTTTCCTTCCCTGTGTTTGAAATATTTTCAGGTAGAATTTTCTTACTTGAGTGGAGGGAAAAGGTAATTTTAAAACGTTATGTGTCGTTGTGGAAAGCAGTAATCGTGCTTCACTCATTCCTGAAAATAGTTGGATAGTGCCTATCCACTGGAATTTTCCTACATTAAGTTAATAAAATTTAACAATATTTGAGTTTAATTATTCATCAGATATTTCATCATTTTGCTTAACTTTCTTCCTCTATCAAGCATTTTCTTTAAAAAAATTTTTTTTTTCATGGATTAAACAATAATTAATTTGAATGCCTGCTGTTCTAATGCTGGGAATACATGTGTGCCTTTGTGGAACTGGGTTGGTTTTTTTTAGTGGGGGAGAGACAGATACTTAAATATAATATCAGATGCTAATAAGTGCTTTACAGAAAGATAAAGCAGAGTAAGGGATTAATAGTGAGATGAGGCTTTTTAGATTGAGTAGTTAGGAGGAAGGCCTTTTAGAGCTCACATTTGATGAAAGACTTGAACTGTGGGAATGATCCATATGCATTCCTGGGGAGGAGCATCTTAAACCTTTGAGATGGGAACATGCTTGATGCTTTCAAGAAAGAACATGCTTGGGTGGCTAAAGCATATTTTGGTAGGGACGATGGTGGGAAATGAAGTTGAAGCAAAGAGGACTTATGCATTCTAGAAATGAATTGCCTCAGTCTATTGAGTTCGTTGAGTTTACTGTAATCTAGAATGTTGTAGCTCATCTTTTTTCTCTTCTTGTCAGAACTTTTTTTCTGCTCTATAATCTATTTTGTGCTGATAGGTAGTAACAGGGAAGAGAAAACTCGATCATTATAAATACATGCTGGTTACTTGTGAACTAAGGCATTAATGAATCTGTTTCTCCTGCATGTATTGCTAAGGGGAAATGCTGTAGGTTCCCAGAAAGCACTGTAGTGTTCTTTACTTGTAAAAATTTTCATATTATTAAGCAAGCAGGAATTGATCTTATTAGAGTGGTGCTAAAGGAGGATTTTCTTGTAATTTTTACTGCCTAAGGCTAACATCAGACAACAGAAAATAATATAAGAAGTATGCTTGGCCCTGTTTCCACTGTGCTCAAGAATTCTGTTTAAGCTTAATGTTCAGTGGAATTAATTGCTATAACTGTGTATTCATGTTGGCAAGTAAGTTAACTCTTATAAGAAAGTTCACTTATGTTTTCTGTTTTTAAGGAGGCCTTATGGGACCAGTCAGGATGATTTCATCTGGACATGAATTAACAACAGATTATGATGAGAAAGCACTTCATGAGCTTGGTTTTAAGGATATGCAGGTACGCGTAAATGTGGTTTGAGTTTTAATCATCTGTTGACTTACAGTCAATAGTTGTTTAGTTGAAGATACAGTTCAAAAACAGTTCTTACTGCTTTTGTTATATTAAAATTGTAAGGGAAGTTATTTTCTACTTCACAGATTTATTAAACCAAAAACTTGATATGTCTAATTATGTGTTGATTTTTTTCCCCGTTTCTCCTGTTTTGATAGATGGTATTTGTATCTTTGGGTGCACCAAGGAGAGAACGGAAAGGGGAAGGTGTTCAGCTGCCAGCATCTTGCCTACCACCCCCTCAGAAGGACAACATTCCGATGCTTTTGCTTTTACAAGAACCTCATTTAACTACTCTTTTTGATTTATTAGAGATGCTCGCATCATTTAAACCACCCTCAGGAAGAATGGCAATTGAAGATAGTGAGGTGACTATATCATTTCATTTTCACAAAATCTTGTTTTGTCTTTCTGTTGAATGGAAAAAATTTTCTCAGTAATCTCTTAAAAGCAATAAAACCAAGGAATCCATTTATTAATTCATTAACTATTTAAGTGCCTAATATCCCAGGCGTGCTGTTTACAAGGATCAAAGTAGACACAGTTTCAGCCTTCATTGAATCCAGTGGGGAAGACAGATAATTGACATGCCTAACAGATAGTTTCAAGTAAACTAACAGATAAATAGTTCAGGTAAAGATAGTTGCTACAACTTGCCATTATTTTTTTTTTTTTTCATGTAATGTCTGAAACATTTATATTAACATATTTCCATACATATTTCCATACAAATACAAATATAAGATTTTTAGAAATTTCATGTAATGTCTGAAACATTTATATTAACATATTTCCATACAAATAACCCAATGAAAGTTTAGTATTAGTTGTTTTGTTTGTTTTTTTATACTGCAGGTTCTTATTAGGCATCAATTCTATACACATCAGTGTATACATGTCAGTCCCAATCGCCCAATTCAGCACACCACCATCCCCACCCCCGACTTGCCATTATTAAGGACTGGTGATAGACAGACTGTTTATATTTTATTTGGTCAAGGACGGTTTCTCTGAGGGAGACCATATAAATCTGAGCTTGCAGGATGAAAAGGAGCCTACTAAATGAAGTGGATGAGGAATGATCTGGATAGAGTAAACTGATTCCTGAAGCCCTTGATACAAGAAGAAGTTAGGCAGGTCTGGGAATTGTTTGGGAGCTGGTAAGTAGAGTGTGGAAGATAGTGGGAGAGTAAAATGAGGGGAATGAAATGAAAAGATAAACAGAGTCAAACTGGCCATGGCAAGCTATTTCCAGTTCACTCAAAGTAAAGTGGACAGCATTGAAGTATTTTAAGCAGAGAGAGAGAGACATATGTTTTGATTTTTGATTTAAAGGTAATAGGTTTGTTTGGCAAGAATAGGAAAAGCAGTAAGGAACCTACTGTACTAGTCCAAGGAAGAATTGACTTTAAATAACATCTTTTTAGTGGTAACTCACAAACTTAGTTCTGCAGACCAAACCTCTTCTCTGAGTTCCAAACTCATATATCCAGTTGTTTACTTGATGCTTCCACTTGATGTCCCACAGGCATCCATTCTTCTTCATTCAAATGGAATCCACCCAGTTGCTCAAGCCAGAAACCTGGATGCCATCTCTGTTTTTCTTCTTCCTGAACCTGAGTCTATCCCTACTCCTAATCCAATCTACCACACGTAATGTTGTTTTGACCTGTTGTCCACTTAATTTATTTCCACTGCCGCCATTCTATTTCAGGGCACCATCTTTCTTGGAAGAATCATTATTTTGAGACTGAGTGGCAAATAAAATAGTGGTGCTTTTATGACTTTCCTTATGTTAGGCTAACTGTTCTTTCTTTCCCAACAATGTTTAAGTGGCTGCTTTCTATGTTTCCAGAATGTGTTTGGTCATGAATGACCAGATTGAGTCATCTGTTCCCCATAACCTGGTTTCTTTTGTGGTGGCACAGTCTTAAATTCCTGAGAAATCCTCTTTTTGTTCAAGCAGAATAATCAATAATAGATGTCCATAAACCTTCATTTCCTCACCTGTTAAATTTTATGCCATAAATACTTAATAACCTTTTACTTCATGTCAGCAGTGTATTGCCAGTTTAAAAGAGAGAAAGATAATTATAAGAATTTCCCAGTTTTCCAAGAGGGTGCTAGTGTTCTACACAGTGTGTTATGGGAACATAAGCAGGAAACAAAAATTTGGGGAAGATTTCTGCAAAAGAGGAGTTGTTTAAATTGAGTCCAACTGCTGATAAAGAAGGAAGAGAAGCATTACAGAGTCACAGAAAAGTGAATGGCATGATTGAAAAATTGGGAGTGTGAGTATGATGTAATTCAAATATAAGGACAGAAAGGGAGATTGTAACCTGTACCACAAAGGACCTTAAGAGGTTTTTATTCTTAGTAAAATAGATGGCTGTTATCATGGAAGATTTTAAAACAACAAAATGAGATCTTTTTTGGACTTTCAGAAACAAAGTTTTGGTGTTAGTGTGGAGGATATTAGAGAAAACAAAGACCAGAGGTACAAGAGCCAGTTAATAGGTCATTGTAATTGTCCATGTGAGGCCTAAACCAGAGAGAAAGCATTTATTTTTAGGCAGTTATATTATTGAACTTGGTGACAAGTATGCCATTGGTGGTGTGGGGTTTCTTTGTTGTACAAGACTGGTTCAGTCTTGAAGAGGATTACCAGAAGAATAAAAGGATCTTCACTGTGTATGACCCATATTGTAGGGCCTTTCAGTCATAATGTAGAACATAGTCTTGTACACCTGGGAGATTTTCTTTTCCTTCAAATAATTTTTTGCACAGAGTTCAGTCCCTTCCTCCTTTCCTCCCTCTCTCCCCACCTTCTCTTTTTTAAACTGGATGTTTACAAAGGAATGAATTTTATTTTACTGAAGAGCTCTCAGTGCCTTTTCCCCAAATAAACTAAAAGTGTTACTTGGGTTGCTTCTCTTTCTTCATCAGGCTGTGAAAAGCAAAGTTTACTTTGAAACGCTTGTCTCTAAAATTCTCTTGCCTTCAGAGTATATTAGCTTTATACCATTATACAGAAAGAACGAAATTACTTTTTGTAGATGTATAAGAAGATTCCTTTGGCACCTCTTATACTGTATAATACCTCAGAATCATTATGACAGCAGCTAGTAGTAGAATAATACTATACAAATTCATAGTCTGGAAAATTCCAAAACTTTTGCTGCTTTAGCTTTTGCTGCTTGTTTACCTCTTGGGGTTGTGCTTTAATTAAAAAAAAAAAAAAAGAAATTTGCCTATTTCTTACATACCTTCTGTAATATTCTTTAGCTTACTGTTATCTCAGTAACTTAGAGAGTTCAAATTTAACAAACGATAATGGAAAAAAGTAGGTTCTTTAAAATTGTTTGTTTGCTTTTCTCTTAATCTCTGCTTGTCTGAGACTGGAATATAAGGAAGGCATGGATTAGCGAAATAAGAGAAACAGGTGTACTCTTTTCCCAAATGTAAGGTCAGGGATTTAATTTACCAGGTCTTTGTCATTCTTAGAATAGTGACCTGCAGGGAAGAAATAGATGATAGTCTTATTGAAATTTACTTGGATGGCTTTATAAAACAGACATTTTCACTTGTGTTTGAAAAGTTTTTCTGAGGAAAGTGGCCAGACTTGCAGATCACTTTTTCCCAGAAAAGTGTTCAGTAACAAGTTGAAAAACCACTACTTTGACATAACTAAATTTATTGAATAAATTTATTTACTGTGTAACAAATGCTTTATTCTCACTTTTAAAGTAAGATTTAAAAATATTATCAAATATGATAATTAGTGATTTTATGCAGATCAAACTTAAGTTTAGATGTTGCAAAAAACTGTTCTGTCTTGATAAGCAGTTGCTCTTATTTGTATAGAGCTTAAGATGTGAAGAACTTCATCTTCATGCAGAAAACCTCTCTAGGCGTGTATGGGAGCTACTGATGCTTCTTCCTACATGTCCTAACATGTTGATGGCATTCCAGAATATCTCAGATGAACAGGTAAGTCCACAAAATATTTTTACTTCCCTGGAGGATGGTACCAGTTTACATTCCTACTGGTAGTGTATGAGAGTGCTTGTTGACTGGTAACCTCAGTAAAATTTTGCCCATTTAATAGGTAAAAAGTGCCAGTTCATTTTAATGTTCATATATTTAATTATTAGTGAGATTGAATAATATGGGCTAAATACAAGGCAAGGATTTTCTCTAAAATTATCTTTAGAAAACAGTGAATTTGCCTTTATATTAGTGTTTTTTCGTATTACTTAATGTTCTGAATATTGCTTTGTTTTTGACAACAAAAAGTAACGTTTAGAGAAAATACCCTATGATTTAATGACATTGCTTCAGTGCTTGTTTTGGCTGCTTATACAAGTCAACTGGTAGAAATAGAGAAAAAAGGAGTCAAAGAAATTTAATATATATTAATATTCCCAGAGGCATGACCTCACATGTATTAAGTGTTATATATCTTTGTAAAGATATCTGTTGAAATTAAAGATTATTTTTAAAAGCTATATAATAAGGAGTTACTTACTGGGGATACCAACAGAACACCTATAGGACTAATGGAAAAACAACGTCCTAATGTTATGCTAATGGTTATCTATGATTTGGGACGTTGTTATGTGATCTCTCAGGGTCTTGTATTTCAAATGACTTGGAAGTGAAGAAGATGGGCCTAGAAAATGGTGGTTGGTGACTCATTGTAGCTCTAATAATAATATCGTTGTCAAGGATGCACATAAGTGTGAATAACACTTTCATAAATTGCGAGTAGAAAAGAACAATATTTTAAAGTTTATGTGTTTGTATATGACTTTTTAAATGAGTAGGTGTCACATAAATATTAAATACACACTGTACTGCTTCTGTATCCTTAAAAGTTCACACATTCAATTATGCTGCATTGTGTATTTCATTGGGAAGATGGCAAATTACCTCAACTGTTGTGGAGGTTAACATACAGTTTTTTCCTATGCTGCTGTTGTGTATTAATTTTAACAAAATTTAATGAATAATTGGTGTTTTAAGCATATGATTAGTACCAATTATATAACTGGTCTTCACTTGTTTGAACATATTTCAATATATATGTAATATTTGAGTTTTTATATAGTGTCATTTTCTTTAGTTTTTTTGGGGGGGGGGTGTCTCTTAGTAAGTTGGTTGGAGAAACCTGTGTTTCTTTTTTTAATTTAAGTGTAATGATGGACTTAATTGGAAAGAACTGCTCAAAATTAAGAGTGCTCACAAGCTATTATATGCCCTGGAAATTATTGAAGCACTGGGAAAACCTAACAGAAGAATAAGAAGAGAGTCAACGGTAATTGCTTTTCCATTATTATCATTAAATGTTTGTTTTCTCTTTGGAACAAAATTCTAGAGTACGTTATCTTTTAATTCTCCCGCCACCCTTCCTTATTTATTTATTTATTTTTGTCATTCCCACAGGGAAGTTATAGTGATCTTTATCCAGATTCAGATGATTCAAGTGAGGATCAAGTGGAAAATAGTAAAAATTCCTGGAGTTGCAAGGTTTGACCATATATGTTTTGCAGTGTATTGGTAAAAATAATTTATCTCTAATTTTCCACCAGAAGTTACCATAATTATTGTTTTAAACTAACTTACCATTTAAATAAAGCATAGTTTAAAAATTATGTATTACTCTAATCACAGTAATAAATAAACTGAGATTATTTAATGCTTTGGTGCTCCTATTTTTAGCACTTATTATTTTTTCTCCTTCATTGGAATAGTGTGTTAGGATATCCCAGTGCCTGGGATTAAATGGTTAATGGAATACAAAGATATGTATATAGATATTTATAAGAATCTTTTAAAAAAATTCTTAAAAATTAGTTGTTTGCTATTACTTTATTGTATAGACGTTATATTGGTTATTTAATCAAAGAATAATTTCTTAAATGAAAGATATATAATATTTTACTTACACAGACATACACACACACCCAGTTACTGAATCAAAAAGCAGATCTTTACTATATTATGTAGCTCTTTCCTCTTACCATTACTCTCACAATTGCTTACAGTTTGTTGCTGCTGGAGGGCTTCAACAGTTATTAGAAATTTTTAATTCTGGAATTCTAGAGCCAAAAGAGCAGGAATCCTGGACTGTGGTAAGTGAAAATGCGCATTTTCAACCAGTTACAGTAGTTAACCCCAGTGAGTCACTTCCATGAACCATTGGCAAGTGTAACTTTTGCTTCACACTTTATTGTAGTAAAGGAAAGTGTGGAGTACAGTAGAAATAAATTTAAGAAAAAATAAGAAATCTGCTAAACTAATTATGCAATAAGAGTTCTCCATGTCAACTCAGTTAAAAAAATTTAAGTGATAATATTAATGACTCTTAACTATAGGTAATTCATGAACATTTTTCCATTAGTTTGGTAAACTATATATTAATATTTATATAGTCTTAAAATTTAGATGCTTTTTAAGAAAAACTTGGTTTATGTCTTCAGTTTTTTGAAAACATCCTTTTTCTTTGTTTCATTTTGTTTTGACCATTTCTTCCTTTAAGCAACACTGCTCAAAAATGTATTTCCAGAGCATTTGTGACTAGTCAGCAATGAAAAAGGTACAGAACTTGAGAGTAAGCCTTTAGAAATTTTTATAGCAATTGGACATTGCTGCAGTGTTTTTTTAATAGTATTTTACAAAATTTTTGATCCTTAACAAAATGGAAGTTTTAGAAAATGGTACTTTATCACTGTTAACTTGACAAAGCACTGTCCTATAATGTTAGGAAAATAAAATTGTGGAATATTTAAAAATTCATAATGCTGGACCAAACTGTGTAATCCAGTTTTGTATTAAATGGAAAGGATGCTCATTTCCTGACCTCCAGCAAAGCAGAATAGCATTATCAAACACTGCATTCAAATTTTAATTTCTTAGTACTTGTTTTTTAGAATTATTTTAGAACCTAGGAGTCAGATGTTCTTAATTTACTGTCAAATGCTGGTACATCCAAGATATTAAAGAAAGAAAATACATTTAAGCATATTGCTATCTACCAAGATTTTGTTAATCTTACCATTGCTTTCAATACTTTCTGCCATTTTTATTTTATATATTTTGCTACAGATATTTTCCTTTTTAGAATAGATACCTCTACTACAGTAATTGTTTTCTGTCTCTTAGAACTGAAATGTCTGTTGTGTTTTATTGTTGTGTCTTTGTTGTCTCAGTGATCTCTCAGAATTATAAGGTGCCTTTTAGTTCTTTGGCAAAGTGGGAGAATTTAAAATCTTTAATGAGTAGTTGTGTGTCGTTTATAGGACTTTTTTTTATAAACTGCTCTAAGTTTAGCTTTGAATAAAGTTTACAAGTAATCATATGCTAAAGATCTCTCTTTGTTTTCTTTAAAATTGTGGACACTTTTATGAAGTATTAAGAAAAATTTACTGCTGTATGGGACACATTGTAGCCTGGCAATGCTTGAGATGCCCAGTTTGCTTGAGACACATATGGCTTTCAAGTCAACTGAGATCCCATATTTATAATGTGTATCTCTTGATATATTATAGGGTACTGTGGATACTCTTACATGATGAACAAAATTTCACAATTTCCATAAAGTCCAATTTGTCTGTTTTTTCTTTTGTTACCTAAGCCTTTGGTGTACTAACCAAGAAATCATTGCCAAATACAGTGTCATGGCACTTTTGTTCTGTGTTTTCTTCCAAGAGTTTTATTGTTTTAGGTCTTATATTTAGATCCTTGATTCATTTTGAGTTAATTGTTGTATATGGTGTTAGGTAAGGGTTCAACTTCATTCTTTTGCATGTGGAGATCCAGGTTTCCCAGCGTATTTTCTTGAAAAGACTCCTTTCCCCACAGTGAATGGTCTTGGTACTCTTTTCAAAAAACATTTGAACATATTTGTGAGGGTTTATTTTCAGGCTCTCTATTCCATTCCTTTTATTTTTTTGTCTATCTTTATGCCAGTACTACACTGTATTGATTACTGTAGCTTTGTAGTAAGTTTTGAAATCAGAAAGTGTGAGTCTTCCAGTTTTGTTCTTTTCTTTTAAGATTGTGTATTTGGAGTCCCTTGAGATTCCTTGTGAACTTTAGAATGGATTTTTCTGTTTCTGCAAAAAACATCATTAGGATTTTGTTAGGGATTGCATTGAATCTGTAGGTCACTTTGGGTAGTATTGATATTTTAATAAGTCGTCCAGTCCGTGAACACGGGATGTGTTTCCATTTATTCGTCTTTAATTTCTTTGAGCAGTTTTTTGTAGCTTTCATTGTAGAAGTCTTTCAGCTCCTTGGTTAAGTTCATTCCTAAGTATTTTATTCTTTTTGATGCTGTTGTAAATGGAATTGTTTTTGTAATTTCCCTTTCGTATTGTTCATTGTTCACATATAGAAATGCAACTGAATTCTGTATGTTGACTTTGTATCCTTCTGCTTTGCTGAAATCATTTACTAGTTTTAAGAGCCTTTATATGGAGTCTTTAGGGTTTTCTACATCAAAAACAAACAGATAAATTTACTTCTTCCTTTCCAATTTTGATGCCTTTTATTTTTCTTGTGTATTGCTCAGGCCAAAACTTCCACTACTGTGTTGAATAGAAGTGGTGAAAGCAGGCGTCCTTGCCTTGTTCCTGATCTTAGAGGAAAAGCTTTCAGTCTTTCACCATTGAGTATGATTTTCACTATGGGTTTTTCATATATGGCTTTTATTATGTTGTGGTAGTTGAGTATTTTTATTATGAAAGTGTGTTGAATTTTGTCAAATGCTTTTTCTGCATTAATTGAGATGATGTAGTCTTTTCCTTCATTTTGTTAATCTGGAGTATTTACATTGATCATTGCTATGTGGAACCATCCTTGCATTCTAAGAATAAATCCCACTTGGTCATGGTGTATAATCCTTTTAATTATGTTGCTGAATTCTGTTTGCTAATATTTTGTTGAGGACAGTGTCTTTTGTCTGGCTTTGGTATCAGGGTTAATGCTCACTTCATCGAATGAGTTAGGAAGTTCCCTCTTTTTTCAGTTTTTTGGAAGAGTTTGAGGATCGTTGGTATTAGTTCTTCTTTAAACGTTTGTTAGAATTTACTAGTGAAGCTGTCAGGTCCAGAACTTTTCTTTTTTGGGAGATTTTTGATAACTGATTCAATCTCTTCACTAATTATAAGTCTGTTCAGGTTTTCTATTTCTTTGTGATTGAGTCTTGGTAAGTTTTGTGTTTCTAGGAATTTGTTCATTTCATGTAAGGTATCCAGTTTTTGGACACACAACAGTTGTTCATAGTACTCTCTTACAATCCTTTTTATCTCTATAGAATTAGTTGAAATGTTCCCACTTTCATTTCTGATTATAGTAATTTGACTTTTATTTTTTCTTAGTCCTTCTAGCTAAAGGTTTGTCAATTTTGTTGTTCTTTTTGAGTAACCAGCTTTGATTTTCACTGATTTTTCTGTAGGTTTTTCTGTTCCCTGTTTTGTTTACCTCTGCTCTGATCTTTATTATTTCCTTCTTTCTACTACTAGCTTCAGATTTAGTTTGTCTTCTTTTTCTAGTTCATTAAGCTATAAAGTTAGATTGTTGATAAGAATTTTTCTTTTTTTTTTAATGTAAACATTTACATTTATAAGTTTCCCCATTAACATTGCTTTCATTGTATTCCATAAGTTTCATATTGACCATGTTTTTTATCTTCTTTTGTGAGGTGTCTCTTTATATCCTGGGGGTTGTTGTTTTGCTTTGTTTGGGGTTTGCTTTCGTTTTGGGGGGTTTTTTTTCTTTTTATTTATTTTATTTTTGGCTGCGTTGGGTCTTTGTTGCTGTGTGTGGGCTTTCTCTAGTTGCGGCAAGCGGGGGCTACTGTTCGTTGTGCACAGGCTTCTCATTGTGGTGGCTTCTCTTGTTGCGGAGCACGGGCTCTAGGCATGCGGGCTTCAGTAGTTGTGCACGCGGGCTCAGTACTTGTGGCACACGGGCTTAGTTGCTCTGTGGCATGTGGGATCTCTCCAGACCAGGGCTCGAACCCATGTCTCCTGCATTGGCAGGCAGATTCTTAACCACTGTGCCACCAGGGAATCCCCCTGTTTTGTTTTTTCTTAGTAAAGAGCTATAAGACTTTTTTCCTTAATCAGTTTAGACAAGTTTTTTGGTCAGGTATATGTATTAGGAATATTTGCATTCAATCTGTAGCTTGCTTTTTCTTTATATTTACAGTGTCTTTTAAGCAGAGAAGTTTTAAATTTTAACAAAATTTATATCCGAGCTAAGAAATCATTTTTCCAAGGTCACAGAGATTTTCTCCTGTGTGTTCTTCTGTAAGTTTTATAGTTATCTTTTACATTTAGGTCTGTGTTATATTTTGAGTTAACTTTTGTAGATGTAGAGTGAGGTTGAGGTTTTATTTTATTTTTTCCATATGGCTATCCAATTTTTCTAGCACTGTTTGTTGAAAAGACTTTTTTTCTCACTGAAATTTCCTGGTACTTTTCTTGAAAATCAATTATATAGTATTGCTATGTTTCTTGGCATATTGGTATAGTTATAACACTTAGTAGTGGTATTAGGAAAAGAGGAGAACAAGGACCATTGAAGAGAAAGCTCTGAAGCTCTCATACATAGGTGATATTCTTATTTATTTGAAGGAACTGCTTTATTTTAAAAATTTTAAAGTAGAGCTTTAAATCAGAAATTTTACTTTTCATACTAAACAGTATTTTACTGATGAAATGCTTGTTTTATTTTAAATATACATATGTAAAGTGCAGATTTTTCAGTTGAATAATTTTCTAGAATTATTGAGAATTGCTTTCACTCCCAAATAGTAGAGTATATGCCACTTAGGTGGAGAGACAACTTCCAGTATTTTTGCTCTCAATGCTAATTTTGTAGGTAAATATCTTTATTAGCATTTTAATAATTTTTAAAATTGTAGTACATTGCGAGCAATATTTTTTTAAATCCTGTATATCTCTATTATATATATTTATATGATTCTTTCATGATAGAAATGCAAGTATCATTTCCATTTCATTAAATATACATTCTAGTTATCTAGTGTCTTTATTTTTGTAAGATTGGATTGTTACTAACCATAATACATGAGCAGCAAAATTTCTTTACCACATGGATTAAGTACTAACTATAATTATTTTTATTTTCTAGGCCTTAATTTCAAGTTGTATAGTAGCCATATTAAATTAATGAAAATAGGGAAATGATATTTTCTTCTTATCCACAGTGGCAGCTAGACTGTCTTGCTTGCTTGCTGAAGTTAATATGCCAGTTTGCAGTAGATCCATCCGATTTGGATTTAGCTTATCATGATGTCTTTGCCTGGTCTGGTATAGCAGAAAGCCATAGGAAAAGAACATGGCCTGGCAAATCGAGAAAGGCTGCTGGTGATCATGCCAAGGGTCTTCATATACCAAGATTAACAGAGGTAAAGTACAAAAGTCATCATGTAGTAATAAATTTTGTCTTCTAAGAGAGCTTGTATATTTTTGTTTTTACAAAATGAATACTCTAATGTCTATGAAATGCTCTCCTACATTACCACAATATGACCTAACAGCAGAAGTAATGCCTTCATTTTAAAGCAGTAGAAATTACGAAGCAGTAATACTTTTCAGTTCATCATCCAAAATGCAGGAGTGAATTAATTTTGTGCCATTTTAATGTTATCTAACTGTAGGATTGAGTTCATTAGTTGGTCTCAGTAATTTTTATACTGAGTGTATCAGGGTCCATTCAGGAAAACAAACCACACTAGGTATTTCAACAGAGTAAATTTAAAATTGAGAACTGGTTTTACACATATGTGTTGGAGGGCTAAAAATGAAAAAGAGAATGTTGAGGTAACGCGGGCAAGTGGCCATTCACCACCCCTAGGGTTTGAGGAATATATGTAAAAGGTTGTGGTTATCAGGAATGAGGCGCTTATAGGAGGGATCCTGTTGAACTGGAGTTTAGGCCTCCGAGGAAGTGGTTCTGTTACTGCTTCTGAAATCATTTGCCTCTTCTGGTTAAAATACTAATGGAACAATGTTAACAGAAAAAGCAGGGGAAATTCCCTGGCGGTCCAGTGGTTACGGCTCCACGCTTTCACTGCCAAGGGCCTGGGTTCAATCCCTGGTCAGGGACTAAGATCCCACGAGCCACATGGTGCGGCCAAAACAAACAAACAAAAAAGAAAGAAAGAAAAAGCAAGGAAGTAATCTCTCTAGTATCCCACGTTGACAAACCTAATAGAAAGCCAGCTGGCAGAGGAGGAATTTAGTTTATAATGTACCAGCCCTAGTGTCACAGAGCGAGTATCAATACATAGTATGGTTGGTTTAGAGCCAAACGAAAATGGCACAATAACCAGTGCATCCAGCAATAAAATTACAGTTCTTTTTGGCTGTGGATTCTGTTGTTCATGTGATCAAATATTTGCCCTTCCAGTGTCTCTATTAGTGAACTGGGAACTGGAGAGAGATGAAGATGAGTTTTTACTTAATCTCTTCTTCATTTTGTAACCATTTGAGAACAGCAGCTTACCTCATACCTGCTCAAGAAACACCGGAGTAATTAGTTGTTACTGATAGAGAAATAAAATACACATACTCATATATGGCATTTTTAAATAATTGGCTAGTTTTTTTTAACAAATTTATGCAAGTACATAATTACTGAAAACAATTTAGAATGTACAAGTGAGGGAATTCTTTGGCAGTCCAGTGGTTAGGACTCTGTGCTTTCATTGCCGAGGGCCCAGGTTCGATCCCTGGTCAGGGAGCTAAGGTCCCGCAAGCTGTGATGTGGCCAAAAAAAAAAGAAAAAAAAAAGAATATACAAGTGAACCTTCCCCAAAGTCATATAGGTCACTACCATTAATAGCTCTATGTGTTAATCTTTTTATGTGCATATTTTTTCTTATGCATATGCCAATGTTACATTTTTATAGTTTAGAAAAAGAGCATACAATATATATTTTTTCATCTGTTTATCATAATATTTACTTAGAGCTTAGAAGGTAAATCTAAGATATTTGGGGGGAAATTTTTGTTACCCTAATTCTGGAGACGAAGTCATCCAATAGTAAGGAAGAACACTATTTTAATAATTTACTATCATGCATTAGTTCGTTTGTTCTCCTTTAATAGCCTTTTAGAAGGTTCAGAATCCAAATTGAACTTCCAATTCCAGCCTAAATATAGCTTTTCTTAAAACTCTTCTTATTTTGCCAGGCACAGGTTTAGTTGCTGCTCCCTTCTGTTGCTCACTTGGCACATTGCATATACTTGTGTTACAGTGCTTTCTATGTTTTCTGCTGCACTGGACTAAGTTCCCCAGGATGGGAACAGTGCTTTTATAAAATTAGTGCCCAGAATGGGTTCTGACCTGCAGAAGGGATTCAGTAATTCTTTATTAAGTTAGCAAATATTTTTATCCACTATATAGATGAAGAACTAGAACCTAGAAATTCAGTATTTATTAGAGTCATACAGCTTGAAAGTTAGCAAACTAAATGTTGAACCTCAAGGTTTTTAATCTGGAATCCATGCTTGGTATCTATGGTATATTATATTGCTTTTCTATGTTTATTTCAGGGTGGTTGAGGAATGTGCCACTGCTTGACATTTTTTTTCTTATTTCAAAACTGAAAAAGGTTACTTCACCTACCGCCCAAAAAAACCACTGACGTGTGTAATAATACATAATATTTTTCTCACTCTGTTGGGTGACATGCAGATAATCTGTGGATCAAATAAAAAGGATTTGCCTGTGTATTTCTAAATTTTTAATATTTTCTTTTTAAAGTTGCTATTCTGAGGTTTCTTTATAAAAATCTGGTTTTCTAATATTTAATATTTTTACAGTATTTTCCAATAACCATTTTTAGAATATTCCTTATCCTTTTATAAATAAAAATCAAAGTAATTTGGAGTCTGGTTTAAAACGCAGTTTTGTGTTTTAGTATATTTATAGATTTTTTTTTAATGTTTTTATTTTAAAGGTATTTCTTGTTCTTGTCCAAGGAACCAGTTTGATTCAGCGACTTATGTCTGTTGCTTATACGTATGATAATCTGGCTCCTAGGTATGAAGTTTTTACATAATTTATGATTGTATGTATTTAGAGTAAGAATACAGTGTTTTAAAATTTTAATTTGAAAAAAATTTGAAACCTAACAGAAAAATTGTTAGGGTGTTTTAGTGAACTCTCATATCATTCATGTAGATTTGCATATTGTTATCAACATTTTGCCAGTTTTTATCGAATGATCATGAGCACGCATTTTCTGTGGGTGTCCCCAAGCACACGTTTATTTACATATCCTGAATCTTGTAAGAGTTCAGACATTATGATCACTTACTGATAAATAGTTTGATGTGTATCTCCCAAGTCCAAGGACAATTTCCTAACAACTATAGTAAGATACTCAAATTTAGAAAATTTAACATTGATATAATATTATCTAACATATAGTCCATACTCAGATTGTCCCATTAATATTTTTATAGCAATTTTTTTCCTCGTCCAGGATCACGTACTGCGTTTGGTAGTCATATTTCTTCCATTTCCTTTAATTGGGGATACTTTCTTAGCCTTTCTTTCATGATACAGACATTTCTGAGTATCACAAGCCAATTCTTTTATAAAGCCTTTTAATTTAGGTTTTCCTGATTGTTCCTCACAATCAGATTCAGACTGTACATTTTAGCAGGAATACTCCATAAGTAACGTATCTTTCCCAGTATATCCTGGTGATACCAGTTTGTCCTATTATTAGCGATATTAATTTTGATCAGTTAATCTGGTTTCCTCCAGGTTTCTCTACAATGAAGTTTCTGATTTTTCTAATTAAAAGTAACCTATGGGAAGATAATTTGCAACCGTTTAAATTTCCTGCTTCTCATAAAACTTACTCAATTTACTTTTAGCATTCAGTGATGATTTTTGCCTGAATTAAATATTAGTATAATGTTTGCAAACTAATGATTTTCTAACTCTTACCATTCATTTTATGTTTATTAGTTGGCATTCTGTGGTGATGAAGAGCTTTCTCTTCCTTTTATTTAGTTAGTATCAATTTGGATGTTTTTCATTCAATATAATTCATTACTATTACTATTCACTTTGCTCAAATTATACCTTAGTTGGCATCTTCAAGTTTGTTCATGTGTCCTTTGGCTATGTCCCCATTATTTGGGTGGAGGGGAGGAGTACTTTTTTTTTCCCCCCTGTCATTTTAAGATCTTCCGGGCTTTCAGTTTCCCTGCCTTAGTTGTGGAATCAGCATTTCTTTAAGAAGCCCTAGTTCCTTTTGGTGGGGAACCTGCAAAATATAGTATCATTGCTCCTAGTGTTTCCTTGCTTCTAGGCCCTCAATAGATAAAGCTGGAAATATGTGTATTAGAATATAGTTTAAACGTGTAATATGATTTCATTTATTTGGGCTACATTGGAGACTTTTTTTTTAATGTTCAAAATTTTAATAATGTATAAATGATAATTGCTGATACATGAGGACCTGACTGTGTATGCCTCAAATAATCACATAAATTATGTTAAAGTGTGTAGAATTAATTTCCAGGTCCTGTATTCTGTAGGTGTTTATGTTGGGCTGAAGTTTGCCATTGTTAAATGATTTACAAAGCTAATACAAACACATTTCAAAGTGCTTAACGTTATTTATGGCTAATAGTTACCTGTTTTTAGATGCTTTTAAAAGTCACCTTCATAAACAATGGTTGCATATAAGTAGCATGATTATTTTAAGATTATTTCTTGTTTAATGTATCTTTCTTTAGTGTCTGTCTCAGTTGAATTCACATTCATAACTCGATCAGTATCTGCTTTACTCCACTGGACATATAGTTCTATACGAACTATATCTGATTTTGCTCACCATTATATTATCAGTGCCAGTCACCTTACCTCATTATTTATAAAACTTATGAATGGATAATGTGGGGAAACAAAGAAAGTGCTATAACATGACCTTGGTTTGTATGATAAAATACATTTTATACGCCAAGTACCAGTGACTCTCCAGTTAAATAATTCTTAACTCTTCCTCCTTGTCCTCTAACACAGTAGTCCCCAACCTTTTTGGCACCAGGGACCGTTTTCATGGAAGACAATTTTTCTACAGACCGGTGTGCAGGGTTGGGGGGGGGCGGTTCAGGCGGTAATGTGAGCAGTGGGGAGCCCCACATGAAGCTTTGCTCGCTCTCTGCTCACCGGCTGTGCGGCCCGGTTCCTAACAGGCTGCGGACTGGTATGGGTCTGCGGACCGGGGGTTGGGGACCCCTGTTCTAACACACATTCTGTATACCTCACTATCCCACACGCCACAATATATTGATTAACAAGGCAGTTCAGTGACTGCTTTTGTCTGCTTTTGTTTCTTTAGAATTAAGAAATGTTCACTTGACTCTTAACCTCACACAACGAAAAATACGCGAGTTTGATACCAGCTGCTGCTGTTCATGCTGGTTCACTGTGACAGTTCTTATTTCTATTCTACCAGTTCCATTCGTAAAGATCTCATTACAGTCTTTGTAATGTGAGGGCCCCCTACCCCCCACCCCCAATCTTTGTGTTTTTTTGACTCCTGTTCCTACACCATTTTCTTTTCATAAGCCTCCACCTTCAGTTTATATGGTGCTGGGAGGTTTGTTATCAATTAAGATAGCTAAAATGAACTTTTTGCCTGTTATCAAAATCTTCTAATGCTACATATTTGAAAGGTAGATTGGGGGGTTGCTCTTGGTAAAGTTAAATATATTAAACCAATATGATAAAAGTTAAACATGAAATATGGCCAAACACTAGATTTATAAGTTTTAACTTTTTAGTACCTTTTACTTTAAATCAATAGTACGGATGAGTCTTGTTCTTTCAGATTTTCATAGGTGTTTTGTTAATTATAACAATGTAGGTATCTAGAGATCAGTGCTTTTTTTTTTTTAAACAGTTTATTTGTAAGGTGAATACTAAATCCCTATATGCTGATTTTATTAAAATGAAAATTTTTAATATTTAGTTTTCTTTAAATTGAGGTAATACATTTTCCATTGAAGTTACTAAAAGTATCAAGGGGAAAAAATAGAGGTGAAGTAATATAGAATTAATTTAGTTATTTTTCTCTACTTTTCAATAATTTGCTTTTAACCATTCCTGATGAAAGTTGACATTAACAATACAAAAGGAAGGGCATTTTATGTCATTGTATGGTTTTTTTGTTTTTTTTTTTGTGAGTCGTATCTTTCTATTAGAGTAGAATATAATGTCGTTATAGACGCTATAACATTTAGAGCCAGAAAGAATATTTCATATGCCACGGATTAAGATTAAACTCACATTTCTAGTAGTATGTGCTGACTGTTTTACTCAGCTAGCTCCTAGAATATATTTATGTCCTAACTTTTTTTATATTCATCTTATCTCCCCTGATAGGCTATAAACTCCAGGAGGCCAAGGACTACTGCACAAGGGTGTTTTTTTTTTTTTTAGGAGTCTGAAGTTTAGACTCTAAACCATTATAACCTTTCTCTTTGTAAGCCACATCACTTTAGTAACCAAATCTTTAAGCACTTTTTGAGAGTTCACTTAAGTCAGTATGGGATTCACTCACATTTTGTTTATTAAATTGAAACACTCATTTAATGTTTGTTATAATAAGATTTTGCCAGTGATTCTTTAAATTAAAAATGAAGACCATAGGAAAATAAATTAGCAGCTTTCATAAAATCTAATCTTTTGGCGGGCAGGGAAAGTTAAAGGATATGTATTAAGAAATTGAGTTATTTTTAGTTCATTGCTGAATTTAATTACTGGTGGTGGTGTGTTTTTACTTTGCAGAGTTTTGAAAGCTCAGTCTGATCACAGGTCTAGACATGAAGGTAAGGGTTCCACAAAGTTAATTTTTAATGAAGATTTGGATGACTGGTTACATCTATATATAATATCTTTAATAATGAACATTTTGTTTTCATTATGCACAAGCCTTTATAGTAATTTTTTTTTCCAATTTTTCTGTAGTTTCACATTATTCAATGTGGCTCTTGGTGAGTTGGGCTCATTGCTGTTCTTTAGTGAAATCTAGCCTTGCTGACAGTGATCATTTACAAGATTGGCTAAAGAAATTGACTCTCCTTATTCCTGAGGTAAGCTAAAGATTGAAGATTAGTACTACTCTTCATATTTTTTCTTATTATTAACGTCGATGATAAAAAGCGCTAATGGAAACAAATGAACATGATTCCATAAATATATCCTGTTGCCTGGAAGGTACTTAATAATCCTTTAAGATCTAGAGTGTTTTGAACTATGTACACTTAAGTGTGAACATTAAATATTCTGTAGCATTCATATTTGTCTTTTTCTGCAATATTTGTTAACAGAGTGATTCTTTTGTTTTGGGTTTTTTTAATTGTTTTTTTTCCTGAAGGTTGAGAAGGATTTCAGCATTTATTTTTTGTAATGTACGTTTTAGAGAAGTTTCTTTTACTTTTTCTATTTGAGTGTATCCTTAGATGCAAGAGAGACATATATGTCCTTTTGATTTCAGTGTTGACACTGAAGTCAATATAATTTTCACCAATCGTATCTTGATGTTACTCACACCATATTCCTAAATGAAATAGTATAAACACACTCTTACTAATACACTTAGCCACGATATTCATATCTTTTTTTTTTTTTTAAAGCTGCCTTTATTTTTATTTATATATTCATTTTTGGCTGTGTTGGGTCTTCATTTCTGTGCGAGGGCTTCCTCTAGTTGTGGCAAGCGGGGGCCACTCTTCATCGCAGTGCGCGGGCCTCTCACTATCACAGCCTCTCTTGTTGCGGAGCATAGGCTCCAGACGCGCAGGCTCAGTAGCTGTGGCTCACGGGCCTAGTTGCTCCACGGCATGTGGGATCTTCCCAGACCAGGGCCCGAACCCGTGTCCCCCGCGTTGGCAGGCAGACTCTCAACCACTGCGCCACCAGGGAAGCCCTCATATCTTTTTTAGAGAACATTTTCTGATATTATTAGCTTTGTATTGAATGCATATGTGTTCTTGTTCTGGCTCTGTTCCAGGTAACTATTGTGACACTTGGACAAGATTCTAAAATCTGTAAAATGTTCTGGGTTAAATACTTTCCAAGTTGCTTCTAGTTCTGAAAATACTGGGTTGGCCAAAAAGTTTGTTCAGGTTTTTCCATAACATCTTACAGAAAAACCCAGATGAACTTTTTGGCCAACCCAATATTTTTCCTGTTACTTAATCTCATGTAAATAAATTATTATGAATATCCTCTTCTCAATCCTTTTTGTATTTGTCTGTTCTTGTATTTACTTGGTTTGTTTTTATGACCATATTGGGAATTTCTGAAATGTTTTTACATATTACCGTATACTTTGGGGTACTTCATTTGATCATGTATTATTTAGATGCATGAGTATGTGATCAGGACATTGCATTTTAAAACATGTTACTAAAGAAGCCATCTAACATGTTATTTCTGCCAACATATTAACCTTAAGATTAACTCTTTAATACTAACTCAGACTATCTTTGGAACTTTTCCATTTAGACTGCAGTCCGTCATGAATCTTGCAATGGTCTTTATAAGTTATCTCTGTCAGGGCTGGATGGAGGAGACTCAATCAATCGCTCTTTTCTGCTACTGGCTGCCTCAACATTGCTGAAATTTCTTCCAGATGCTCAAGCACTCAAACCTATTAGGGTAAGATTTTACTGTGTTCAGGAGCAATTTCTATTTCTGCTGTTTCATTTGCCCAAAGTTTATCGTTGTATTATCCTTGCAAGTAATTTTGAGTACCTGTTTACTATCTGTAGTTTTCACCAGGGGGATGGTCGTTATATGTAATAGTTCCTAAAGTGGCAGCATTGTGACATATTGTGTCCATGTTACACCTAGGGATAGATCCTGTGTCCTTGGGTTCAGCTCTGTGGGATCTCTCATGGATATTGTTTTGGAAATAACATTTGTCCTTACTAGGTTCTGAGCCTTGTGTTAATAAGTTGAATGATAGAAACATCATAAATGTAGCTTTCTTCTTATTCAGTCACAGTTGTTTTATTTTTATCTTTATGATACTCAGAATTTTCAATTTTCTTCCTTGTTCCCATGTATACACTAACACTAGCCATATATAAGCCTTCTACCCCATAATAAATATAGGGCACATTAATAAGTAAATTTTACTAATCCCAGAAATATGATGCATTGTAGGATTTACGTTTTTCTTCTCCATATTTACCGTCTGTCATTGACTATGTAGGAAATGTAATGTGTTCTTTATTTTTCAACTTTCAAAACTATAATAGACCATTATATGTGGGTAGATTTATATATACTCATTTTCTGTAGGTTTCTTTTGTTTCCACATTTTCATTGAACTTTTAGTTGGCACTACATTATTTAGTATTATACATTATTCATATCTTTTCCAAGTAGGTTATAAGGAATTTCAGAGTACTGTTTTTTTTGAAAGTTCTCTTATTATTCACTAACATACATAGTTGTTCTAATTTTACAGACACTAGGAGTATTCTCTCCATTTTGGGGGGTTAAATTTTGAAAACTGTTTAGTTTGTAGGGATTTAATTTTTTTTATAAAGCTTGTAGTTTTTAAAATGTATTATAATTTTAAGTTATTTTCCCATTTTAAACTATTTTCACAAAGTTTAAATTTTTTTTAATAGATAGATGATTATGAAGAAGAACCAATGTTAAAACCTGGATGTAAAGAATATTTTTGGTTGTTGTGCAAATTAGTTGACAACATACATATAAAGGATGCTAGTCAGGTATGTTCAGAAAGTTATACATTAACTTGTTAATAGAGATGAATTATGCACTTGTATGTTCATGAATTTATAGGTCGTTATTATTAAGGACATTTTTATCAATCTGTAATGAGTTGAAAATGTCATAATTTTTCTACTGTATTCTTACCTTTTTGTTCTGCTCTAATTTCTTTCTTCTTTTTACTCTGACCTTAGTTGAAATGTCTTCATTTGGTACTTATAAGTAGTTTCCTGTGTCTTGTAAGATTTGTGGATATAAAATCTTATTTGGAATGTGAAATTTAGACTTTAAATATACAGCTTTCTATAGTAGCAAGTGGATTCTGAGAATGTAAAATAAAGTTGCAATTCAAATAGAAATTACTTTAAGCTAAAGAAACACTATCAGTTTGCTGATCTACTAATTTTCTTATAAGAGACTAAAATGATACTTTTATCCAAAGAAGTACTTAAAACAAGTTTATTTCAAAGACAAACTTGCCGCATAAAAACTTTTATTTTTTCTTTTTATAAATTTAGTAAGCTAAAATACATCTAATTGATCTCAGAAAAATGAGAAATGCTTGAAAAAGATACATTTAAATATTTAGGAAACCTTTTCTGTCAATTTTTTTTTTTCAGGTATTTCCATCAAAGTCCAGTATATACACTTTGTATTTTAAGAATCCTATCGTGTTTGAATGTCCTACTTTTAAGGAACAGTTTACATCTGAATTCTTATTCTAGTTTTCATTTAAGAAATAATTATAAAAATTAAAATTGAGCATGTTTTAATTTTTTCTTCCAGTTTTATTGAGTTATAATTGGCATACAGCACTGTGTAAGTTTAAGGTATATAGCATAATGACTTGACTTACACATATCATGAAATGATTACCACAATAAGTATAGTGAACATCATCTCATATTGATATAAAATGAAAGAAATGGAAAAAAAAATTTTTTCCTTGTGATGAGCAGTTTACTCTCTCAACAACTTCTTTTTTTAATTAATTAATTAAGTTATTTATTTATTTTTTGGCTGTGTTGGGTCTTCGTTGCTGCGCATGAGCTTTCTCTGGTTGTGGCGAGCTGGGGCTACTCTTTGTTGTGGTGCACGTGCTTCTCATTGTGGTGGCTTCTCTTGTTGAGGAGCACGGGCTCTAGGCTCCCGGGCTTCAGTAGTTGTGGCTTGCAGGCTCTAGAGCGCAGGCTCAGTAGTTGTGGCACACAGGCTTAGTTGCTCCACAGCATGTGAGATCTTCCCGGACCAAGGCTCGAACCCATGTCCCCTGCATTGACAGGCGGATTCTTAACCACTGTGCCACCAGGGAAGTCCTCAATAACTTTATATATATATAACATACAGCAGTGTTAATTATATTTATCATGTTGTGCATTACATCCTTAGTACTTATGTATCTTATATCTTTTGACTACCAATACCAGTCCTCCCTCCCCGCCATGAACATGTCTTAATGTATTTGACTTTATCCATAAAACGTTGATTCCAGATAGACATTGATTTTTTTTTTAAACCTATGGTTGCCTATTTAAAGTATGAATCTAATATTCTTTCTTGCTAGTCAAAGTAATTTTCCTACTTAGTGATCTGAATTTCTTTGAGAATCCTCTTTTTTTTTTTTTTTTGGCCACACCATGTGGCTTGTGGGAAGTTAGTTCCCCCACCAGGTATTGAGCCTGCACCCTTGGCAGTGGAAGCATGGAATCCTAACCACCACTGGACTGCCAGGGAATACCCCGGAATCCTCTTTTTTTTTTTTTTTTTTTTTAAATTGACCCTTTTATTTATTTATTTATTTTTAATTAATTAATTAATTAATTTAATTTTGGCTGTGTTGGGTCTTCGTTTCTGTGCGAGGGCTTTCTCTAGTTTCGGCAAGCGGGGGCCACTCTTCATCGCGGTGTGCGGGCCTCTCACTATCGCGGCCTCTCTTGTTGCGGAGCACAGGCTCCAGACGCGCAGGCTCAGTAGTTGTGGCTCACGGGCCTAGTTGCTCCGCGGCATGTGGGATCTTCCCAGACCAGGGCTCGAACCCGTGTCCCCTGCATTGGCAGGCAGATTCTCAACCACTGCGCCACCAGGGAAGCCCCGGAATCCTCTTAAATTAAGTTCTATTTTATGAAATCTGTTTTAATTTTGTTGCTCAGTTATAATGAGAATTAAAGCGCTCCGAAATGAACTGTGCATTTAAGTTTATTTCTAAAAGTGGTATTAGAAATGAAACTTGGTGAATTGTATGGTATGTTAATTACATCTCAGTCAAATTGTTAAAGAAGAAATAAATCAAACCTAGTGTCTTCTCGTTAAATTACTGTGACTCTCATAATTTATCACCAATATTTCATTGATTCTTTTTTGAAGGACTATCAGTGATGTGTTTATAAGTATAATTTTATTGACATCATGTATAAGTAAAGAGTAGTTATATTATTTATAATTTAATTGGCATGTTAATGAATTCGGAGAACCAAATTCTTGTTACTTAAAAGGAAAGGATTTTTTGTTTTAATAATATCTGAAATAGTGAACATAAAAATCTGTGTTTGAATTTTGTATTTTCTCTTTGTATTAAGACAACACTCCTCGACCTGGATGCTTTGGCACGACATTTAGCTGACTGTATTCGAAGGTAAAATTTGATGTGAAATTGACAGTTATATTGTTGAGGAAAGATAAAGAACGTAATTTTATTAACTGTCTTGTTTTGCTTGTATTCTTTTTTGTAGCAGGGAGATCCTTGATCATCAAGATGGGAATATAGAAGATGATGGGCTTACAGGACTCCTAAGGCTTGCAACAAGTGTTATTAAACACAAACCACCCTTTAAATTTTCAAGGGAAGGACAGGTTGGTAGTAAGACATCCAAGTATTTATATGAAATAAGATTGAACTTTTTTATATTGTTTCCTTGTATGTGGATATGTTAAATTTCCTTAAACATGCAAACATGAAGTTTACCAGAACTTTATTACTGGCAGGAACAGTGAACTTTGAATAAGCTGAATCCTAGAAATATGAATCTTAGCCTTGTTTTTAGAATGCAGAACAAGTTTTAATTACTATGACTGTGTATAGAGAGGCAGTCACTGCTTAATTGTAGATTTTTATAGAATTGAATATTTTGAATTAGTAACTTAACACAGTGGAATTAATAAGTAGTCATTTTAGAGTACTTGTTGGTTTCATTTCTTAAAGGCCCATTTGCTATAAAATCTATAATTGACTATTTGATAACACCTGATAACTCTATACCAACAAATGTCTAATTTCTCTTTAGATTACGTTATTTACTGTCATTGGCACTTTTGT
Source organism: Balaenoptera ricei (assembly GCF_028023285.1). Taxonomy (NCBI): domain Eukaryota; kingdom Metazoa; phylum Chordata; class Mammalia; order Artiodactyla; family Balaenopteridae; genus Balaenoptera; species Balaenoptera ricei. The sequence goes on from NC_082651.1 coordinate 50,733,355, forward strand.
CATTGCCTTCATTAAGGGAAGTTAGTTATGGTTTGGAGGATTGTTTTCTTGAGGTTACTGATTGTGTTAGGAAACACAGGAATAACCAAAAGAATGGAAGATTGTCCCCATGAGCATAGGCTCAGGGATTCTTAAGATAAACTTAAGGTGACAGTCTTATCTGTCTTAAATCTGTGCTACTACCCTTATTTCACAAAGCCCTGTTTTGTGGGTTTTCTCCTGGATCTTTTAAAATTTTTCTGTTACACTCACTGGGAATAACTTGATTTATTTATAGTCTTGCTGGTTGAAGTCTTACATACGTTATATAAACCAATATGTAACTTTTATTCCAAAATATAAATGTATACTGATACTTTTTAAATTGGGGTTGTATTAAATTTATGGATTGATGTAGAAAAATTGAAATTATATTAAATTGCCTATACAAGAACAGGATTTGTCTTCTTATTTATAGAAGACCACTGTTGTGTTTTCCAATTTAATGTTTTCATTTAGAATTTGAATTTTAGGAATTTTTAAATAAGGTTATTCCTAGGGATTTTCTTTGTTAGGTATCATAAGTGAACTCTTTTCTTCTGTTTTGTTTTCTGATGAGTTGTTTATGTGGAGTAAGGATTTTTGTATGTGAATTTGTTGCAGGCCACCTTAAGCTCACTTACTGTTTGTAGAATTTTTTTTCTCAGTTATCTTTGTGTTTATCTTCAGTATTGTCTTTGATTTTTCATTTGTTTTTAGTTTATTGTCTTCAAGTAATTTTTTTACTCCTTCATTTTTAAGTCTTAACTCTCTCTGTTCTTTCACCTAATTTTGTCTAGAACCTCCAGAACAGTGTTAAATAATAGTTGTTTTTATTGTTTATTGTTTACTAATAGTTGTTTATTGAGAAGGTTTTAATGTTTGTGTAGTCAAAACTTTAGTTTCCCATTGTGTTTTTGGTGAGATCAGAAACCTTTAGAAGCTTTTTTGCAGGAGAGGTATGTGGTCTGAATTAACATATTCAAAGCTTTACTTATGTTCTAGGGGGAGATCTAGACTACAGGTAGAGAACTAGGAGGGCAAGTGTGAGGGTTAGGGGTCCAGTTAAGTTTTGCAGAGGGATGATGATGAAAAGTGGTTGGACTTAGGATATTTATTGAAGATAGAGTTCACAAGGCTTAAATTTTGAGAAGATTGTGAGGTGGGAGAGAGAGAAACTAATCAAGAATGACTTCTCAATTTTAAGCCTGAGAAACTAAGTGAATGATAATGCCATTTACTAAGAAAGGGAAAATTTAGGATAGATAAGATTGGGGGTATGGGGTATCAAAATCAGTAGTTCTATTTTGGACATGTTAAATTTGAAATGTCAATTTGGTATCCAAGTGCAGGTGCTTAAGGCAGTTGGTATTGGTGTATTATTAAGAAGTTGTCCTTATCGCCAGGATACTAAAAATACCTGTTCTACTGTAATGATTTTACTTTATTATTTATTAATTTTTTAAAATTTCATCTAGAATTTATCGAGGAGTAACTGTTTTCCGTAAAGAGACTCAGAGTAAATATTTTAGGCTTGCCAGGCCACATATGGTCTCCCTCACCACCACCATCACCACCGCTACTGCTGCTGCTGCTTCCTCTCCTTCCTCTCCTCTCCTGCCTCCCTGCTTCCTCTTTCCTCTTCTTCCTCCCTTCTACTCCCTCCTCCCTTCTCCCTTCTTCTAATTCCCCTTTAAGAGTATAAACCCCACTCTTATCTCTACTACCTTATATAGTACCTAGCAAATACATGTTGAACAAATGGATGATTAAGACTCAGTCGTGATTCTTAAGAACTGACAATCTAATGGTTCATTTGTTCAGCAGGTAATTATTGAGAAGTCTGCCTTATGCAAAATTTGTATGTACCTTCACAAATAATATCATGACTGCTCATGATATTTGTAATTCATGGTAAAAAATAAGAGCCATTAAAGGGATACGATCAGAGGTATGGAAGATCAGATAGTATTGACGGGATTAGGAAAGGCTTTGAGGAAGATAAAGCTTTTGTAACTAGGATGAAGTCCTTAAGTAGAAAAGTAAGGGAAACATTTAAGTCACAGAAAAGAGTATGAATGAAAAATCAGTCCTAGGAAACCACTGAGTATGTGCAGGATATTGAATGATTAGTTCAATTTGGCTTGAGCTTGGGGAAATACAGAGGAGGTAATTTGGGGAAACTAGGTGGCCATCTGTTGTGGTCACAGGAGGTTATTTTTATATGTACAGTAAAATAAAAGCATTACTTTTATAATTTAAAAGGGGGGCCTTTCAAGTTTTTGATCAGTCAAATAATGTCAGAAATATGCTTTAACAGAATAAATCTGGTAATAGATTGAGAGGCAGCATACTTTTTCAAACTCTTTTGAAGTGGTCTTCAAACATTTATTGCTCACATATTCTTTAAAGAATTTTGGAAAACCTAGGTGTCCTGTCACAGATTTTTTAATTTTAAGAAATTTCTAGATTTTTTTTCAAGTTTAACTATTTTTTTAAATTGAAGTTGATGTACAATATATGTTACAGGTGAACATCATAGTGATTCACAATTTTTAAAAGTTATACTCCATTTAGAAAAGAAGAGAAAAGAAAAAAAAATTAAAATTTATTTGTTTTGGTTGAGAACAATGAGTCCAAAAAGATCTTTAAAATATAGCACTTACAGAAAAAAATAAATACATAACAGTTATACTCCATTTATAGTCATTATAAAATATTGGCTACATTCCCTGCATTGTACAGTTTATCCTAGCTTTAAGTATTTTTAAAGGATATTATTTCCAGAGTATTGTTGAAATTGATAAAAATAGTTATTTCCTATGACTACATGATGTTGTCTTAAATTTCTTCTGTATTATCATTACATGTATTTGGACATGGGCAATCAAAGCAATGTAAATAGACTTTGAATTTTGCCAAGTAAGTATGAAACATTAAAAATGAAATTTTATTGAAAATTATGCATTAACAAGAAGGGTATGTGGCTTTTAAAATTAATTCATATAGTTGTAGATGGATATTCCTTATTAAGCTAGAATGACCATGTATTCATTCTCTTCCTACTTTATATTTCTATAGATAGAAGTTGTGAGAAACCTTGTTTCACATTGTTTTACAGTGAGAAACCACAGTGAGGAACCGTGCTTACATACTGTTTACAGTAGGAATGTTCTGTTTTAACAGTGTTATTTAACTCTTTGAATTTCTTCTGAATTACATGTCAAAGATCACACTCTATCATCAGAAATTATTTTTAATATTCTCTCAGGTATCAGTTTGAGGTTCTTCTTTCTGTGAAGTATACTAAAATGGCTGTACCATTATTTATCAAATGGATATGTTAATATATATGTTACTCTTTCACTTAAGGACACCTGCTTTCCTGGGAAACTCAGAGTGAGGAAAATAAAAATATTGTTCATTTCAGCATGCTTTTACCAACCCTAATGTTTCAATAAAATATTTTTATCACAGGCTTTAAATATATTTTGTCAAAACTTTGGAGCTGTGGTTATTTAGCTCATTCAGTTTCTAGATCTAAACTGATTAGCAAAGATAGTTCATTGTTAAACTAGTTATTTGCTAATTCTGTTTCTGTTTGAGTGAGTGACTTTATTTTCCAGTTCATGTAAATATGTTACTCTGTGTCTCCAAGACAGTCATCTCACCTCTGAATTATAGAATAGACAAGACATAATCTTACTGTCAGTCTGTCAGCTATATAAAATAAGCCTCTATTCACCTTCAGTATTTCTTAGCCAAACGTACCTTTCTTTGCCAAGTCAGGAACTATGCACTGTACTTTCTTTGACAGTAGTGAGATGGAGGAGGTGAGGTCATTAATGGGAAAATATTCTGAATTGTCCTTCATTTGGTAACCTGTGTCAGAGGTTCCCTAGACCACTCCCAGATTCAGTGATTCACTAGAAGGACTCAAAGGACTCAGCGTGTAATTGTATTCATGACAAAGCTTTATTACAGCAAAATAATAGAAAATGAAATAAGCAAAAGAAAAAGCATGGGGCCAAGTGTGGTGGAAATGAGGTACGCCCTTCTGAGAGTCCCCTCCCAGTGGAGTTGCATAGGACATGCTTAATTCCCCCAGCAATGAGTGTGACAACATCTTTGAGGTGTTGTCTACCAGGGATGCTCTCTTCAGCCTAGGAGTCCAGGGGTTTTATCAGGGGGTGGGTCATGTAGGCACATAGTACCTGCATAACTGACCACAGTTAATGAAATTCCAGACTCCCAGATAGAAAGCAGGTATTCTGCATAAACGAAATACAAATTGGTACAGTGAGCCACTTTTATCACTTATGGAAAGTTGTATAACAGAGGAGGGAACTGTTGACCATTCAGGTGTTCAGGTGACAGCCAGGAGCCAACTTTACAATGCAGCCTTTCTAAGGATAGCAGGGTCTCGGTCTTAACAACATTACCTCTTTTCTATACAGTACCCCAGGAGGTTTTATACCCCAGAACAATGTACTGTTGTAGTACTTGCTAGTACTTGCGATTGAAATGGGTGAGGGAGATAACTTTCTTTGGAATAGTAACAAAGGACCAATTAAAGAACAAGTGGGAAAGGTGGCCCTTTCTCAGGCAGATTAAATTTAGGGAAAAGCATATCTAGAATGGTAAAGCCTTGCATCTCAGTTTGAACTTCACTGGTATTGAAGTTAAGAGCTTGGTGTTTTAAATCCTTAGTATAGCACCTGCCAAATGTGACTCCAGGCGAGATGCTTAACCTTTTTTGTTTGTTTGTTTTGTTTTGAGACCTTTGCATAGTATCTGGCACTTCTAAGTGCTCATTATGGGTAAGTTGCTGCTTTGGCTGCTACTGCTATTTTAATTATTAGAGTGTAGTAAGGAGAAACTTAAGTAAATGCAGAGGCATTCAAGATAGGGAGTAATGAGTCCTGAGATAACACGTTTGGTCACTGAATGGAGTGGAATATAATAGCATTGTAGATGCGACTCTAAGAATGAGCTATAAGGTATCAAGAGGGAGAGAAGAGTGAAGGTGAAGCTCCTCCCCCCATTCCATTTCCCTAAGAGAAATGAACATTGGGAATACTTTCAGATGATGGTATATGATGCTCCTTTAAGTTTTTAAAGTCTTTTAATAAATTGTAGATTGTCATATAGTCCATTTTACTCTATGTAACTTATTAATTTTATTTGGAATATAGTTAATTTCCAAGTTTAGATAATATACTTGGTCTTTCTTTTTTTTTGCAGGAATTTTTAAGAGATATCTTCAATCTCCTGTTTTTGTTGCCTAGTCTAAAAGATAGACAACAGCCAAAGTGCAAATCACATTCTTCGAGAGCTGCTGCTTATGATTTGTTAGTGGAGATGGTAAAGGGATCTGTCGAAAACTACAGATTAATACATAACTGGGTTATGGCACAACACATGCAGTGTGAGCATTCTTCTTTTCCTTTAACCTTTCTAAATTTTGTTTGTAGAAATGAGATTTTGGAGGGCATGATTTAAAGAAAGAATTCACCATTCATACATTTTAACATTATAAACTGTTGTTGCTAGGACATACTGAAGTTAAAAAGTAAACATTAGTTTTTGGGGAAAAAACAGTTGTGATGGACTTTTTAGAGATATGTGAAATACTTTGGCACTTTTGAGTTAAATAATTTAGTGCCAAGTAAAGACAAGTTTTGGCAGTCCTTTGAATATTTACGAATGAGTTAGTTTTACTATGTGTTCTTACCAATTTTAAAAATTACCTTTAATTTAAAAAAAAAAAATTACCATATGTTTTATGTATATATATGAACTAAATAAGTAATAGATGTAGTGGCTGTTAATGAAAGCAGAACATATTACGTTTAATAGTTTGTTTGGGGGGGCATCCTTTCCTCCCTCTTTTTTCAGCAGCTCATGCACCTTATAAATGGGACTACTGGCCTCATGAAGATGTCCGTGCTGAGTGTAGATTTGTTGGCCTGACTAACCTTGGAGCTACTTGTTACTTGGCTTCTACTATTCAGCAACTTTACATGATACCCGAGGCAAGACAGGCTGTCTTCACTGCTAAGGTACAGTTTTCCTTACTTTAAAAATTAAAACTATAAGGACTTCCCTGGTGGTGCAGTGGTTAAGAATCTGCCTGCCAATGCAGGGGACACGGGTTCGATCCCTAGTCCAGGAAGATCCCACATGCCGTGGAGCAACTAAGCCTGTGTGCCGCAACTTCTGAGCGTGCGCTCTGGAGCCCGTGAGCCACAACTACTGAGCCCACATGCCACAACTACTGAAGCCCAAGTGCTCTAGGGCCTGCGTGCTGCAACTACTGAGCCCACGTGCTGCAGCTACTAAAGCCTGCGTGCCTAGAGCCCGTGCTCCGCAACAAGAAAAGCCACCGCACTGAGAAGCCTGCGCACTGCAACGAAGAGTAGTCCCCACTCGCTGCAACTAGAGAAAGCACACATGCAGCAATGAAGACCCAACACAGCCCAAAAAAAAAAAAAAATTAAAACTATAAAACAAAATTTTAAAACTTTGTTGATGAATCTTGATTCAATTTAGTAAAATCTTGTTTGAGAAAATAATTTGAGTTAAAATTGACAAACTTTGGGCTTCCCTGGTGGCGCAGTGGTTAAGAATCCACCTGCCATTGCAAGGGACACGGGTTCAAACCCTGGTCCAGGAAGATCCCACATGCCGCAGAGCAACTAAGCCCTTGCGCCACAAATACTGAGCCTGTGCTCTAGAGCCCGTGTGCCACAACTACTGAAGCTCACATGCCTAGAGCCCATGCTCCGCCACAAGAGAAGTCACCGCAATTAGAAGCCCGTGGACCAAAACAAAGAGTAGCTCCCACTCGCTGCAACTAGAGAAAGCCCACGCACAGCAGCAAAGACCCAATGCAGCCAAAAATAAATTAAATTAAAAAATTTTTTGGACAAAATTTGATATTACTAGCTAACTTATGTATATTTTAATTATTTTTACATTTCAATTGATTACTCCAAACACTAGTATAATTTCTTTATTTATCAAAGGAAAACACAGTTGTAGAATATACACACTCAGTGTATCAAATGAACATGATATTTTCAGTAAAAATAAATGCAAATTTTAATTATGTAGAAAATAAGCAAAGCCTAAAGCAAAGTAGGAAATTAGTACCAGAATCACTGAACTTATTTATTTATCCTAAAGTAAATTTGATTGTGGCCTAGTATATTTGAGTAGGCTCTGCTTATGTTTTGTTAACTTGTGCATTGTAGTTTTCATTTTTTGTTTACCATGGGCTATTTTTTAGTTTGCCTTCTGCACTGCTTTTACAATTTTTTGGCAGCCTTTTTTTTTTTTTATAAATTTATTTTATTTATTTATTTTTGGCTGCATTGGGTCTTCGTTGCTGCGTGCGGGCTTTCTCTAGTTGCAGTGAGCCGGGGCTACTCTTCGTTGCGATGCGTGGGCTTCTCATCGCGGTGGCTTCTCTTGTTGCAGAGCACAGGCTGTAGGCGCACGGGCTTCAGTAGTTGTGGCTTGCGGACTCTAGAGCACAGGCTCAGTAGTTGTGGCACACAGGCTTAGTTGCTCGGCGGCATATGGGATCTTCCCAGACCAGGGCTCGAACCCGTGTCCCCTGCATTGGCAGACAGATTCTTAACCACTGTGCCACCAGGGAAGCCCTGGCAGACTTTCTTTATGCTTGCACTTGGGTTTTTATTTTCTTCCATCATGTCATCTGGATGTCCTTGCATTTTTTCCCCCTTACAAAGTATTGCAATTCTTTATTTATCTTCAGTGAATCCTTACTATGTTTATGCTTCAGGGTCTCTAAAGCATACTCAATATACTCAAGTGGGTTTGTTTTTTGGCTTTAGTTAAATTGATGTTTTTAAGTTTATCATGTAACTGACTATTAGAAATAGTTGAATAATTGATTTCATTTAGCATGTGGAAATTTTTGTGACTAAATTTGGTTGCCCCCATCTGTATAATTTTATAGAACCACTTATCAAAGAAGCATGTATTCAGTGATTTTCTTTTTTAGGTGGTGACTTGACCACAATTTGTAGTTTCTCTTCCTTATATTTAATGATCATCTTTTAGCCATTAGCACTGTCAGGAATTAGTGTGTAGCAACAGAAAAAACAATCAGATGTGCTAACTGTGAATGAGTCTCAGAAATGGTATTTTTGGTTAAAAACTAAATTTAGACTTGTCTCTACATAAGGAATTCTTACAGAATAGAATTATTTTCTTTTCTGATTTTTCACAGAGAGATTAAAGAAAACTGCATGTATTTTACTTGTGATAGAATATACACAATGTAAAGTTTATCCTATTAACCATGTATAAGTATACAGTTCTGCGGTATTAAGTATACTCAGATTGCAACCATCACCACCATCAATCTCCAGAATTTTTTCACCTCCCCCAGGTGAAACTGTACCCATTAGATACTTTACTCCCCATTCTCCCTTCACCCATACCCCTTGCAGCCATTATTCTACTCCCTGTCTCTATGAATTTGACTACCCTAGGTCCCTCATATAAGTGGAATCATACAATATTAGCCCCTTTGTGACTGGCTTATTTCACTTAGCATAATGTCTTCAGGATTCATCCACTTCTTCAAAATTATGACAGACGTAATTTGTAATGAGGATATTAACTATTTCATTAGTTATTTTAAAATTTTAATGAGATAGAGTATATCTAACAAGTGCCTGGCATGAATGTGAGACTCTCCTGTAAGGCTGGTGTTCAGGACCAAGTCTCTTGTGAATGAGTCTAGCCAGAATCCTGAATCTCAATGAATGTCCTTGAATATTTAGAGGACTTTCAAAGATCCTTGGCCAGTAGTACCCTGCAGTGTTAAGGATCTGCTGCTCTAGAAAAAAATAAAGATACGACTAGATGAGTGTGAGATGTCATTTGTTAATATAATATATTCTTTAATGTGTGGATTTATTTGTGGAAAAGGTGTTTTCTGTTCTTGCAAAATCGCCAACTTGTAAATGCTTCTGTTCAGCATTGAACCAAAAAGTGCTGATCTGGAAAGCAGTTTTAAGATCTCTTTATTCAGTTTCCTTACATAATAGTGATGGCCATATTTGTATAATGAACAAAATACTCCAATTTTTAAAATGCTAAAATTGTTAATGAAAAAATGCTGTGTTTTTCCTACATATGGCTAAAAGAATGAAAACAGTGTTAAGCACATTGTAATACTTTCTTTTCTAGAATGTCTAATTTACCATCATCAGTATGTCTTAATGGAAAGTTTTTTCTTAATTTACAGTATTCTGAAGATATGAAGCACAAGACCACTCTCCTGGAGCTTCAGAAAATGTTTACATATTTAATGGTATGTTTGAGAATTGGGTATGGAAAACTAATTAGATATACCCGTTGACCAAAGGTGAAAACGTTAATTGGAGTTCATTTGTATTGGCCTGTCCTGACCATATACTCTTATTTTGCAAATTGACTTTGTCAGTTGCTGATGTTCTTTGTCATAGTGAATTTTAACTGTCATATTTCAGTCATCTACATTTTGTTAATTTATCCTTTGAAGAATTTCTTGTATCTGATCCATTTTTCATCAGAAGGTCACACCTCCCCCCTTAGTCTTAGGGTTTTCCAACTGATTTTTCTTTGTCCTTCTTAATTTCCACCCCCAAAACTATAAAAGTAATTAATCTTTAAAAAATAACAAATCTTAATATATTACTCCCCTAGTTAAAACTCTTCAGTGGTTCTTTATTATGAAAAGAATAGTATTCAGGTTCAGTCAGGATGGCACACATCCCCTGTGATTCTGCCCCTTCCCTTCAACCTCCTTTCTTATCCCTGCCCACATCCAGCCTCACCCTGTAGTAACTGTAAGCCTTTTGAAGCCCATCACGCTTTTGCTTCATCACTTGTGCAGTTATTTATGCTGCTCCTACTGCCTGTGGCACTCTTCCAATAGTACTCTTCTCCGTTTTCTTCCATTTCTCATCCTTCAGGAATCAACTTGGTTTTCTTGAGAAAGTCTGTCCTCTAAGAGACCAAAAATTCCACAGAGTATCTCCATGTCACCATAATTCTGTTGTACCAGCACTTGTATTGAAAGTTACTTGTCTCACCCATTAGAATTTGGAGGACAAAGATCTTACCATATTTATTCCCATGTATTTCAGCTTGTGAGACTTAATAAATGAGATTTTTAACAAAATAAAAAGATTTGTTAGTTATCCCTTGAGTCCACTTATAATCTCCTTTTAACAGAGTTGGAACATGCTGTTTGAACTGGCAAAGCACTTTTACTGCTATTTTAAACTACTCCTAAACCAAGGTTCAGTTGATAGGAGAACTTATGCACCCTGCAAAGGCTTTGTATTTTATGCTTCACAATACAAACCTCCATCCTTTGAATCCCAAATTTCTTCCTAGAAATTCCTAGACTTAAAAAATAAAAATTTCTTAACTTACGGTCATTTAAGCATCTTCTGGCACCAAGACTGTTAAACTGAAAATGCCATGAGAATCAAACAGAAATGAAATAGAGGAGAGCATTTTCATACTTTCTTTGTAGATTTACTACCTGTTTCTTTGTTGTTCATTCAATAACCTTGTGATTATTTTTATTTGAGATCTAGATTTATTTGATTGTTTTATAATCCTCCTCACTGCCCGCCTCCCCCCCCCCCCCACCCCATGCCCACCTTTTCTTTCACAGGAGAGTGAATGCAAAGCATATAATCCTAGACCCTTTTGTAAAACATACACCATGGATAAGCAGCCTCTGAACACTGGGGAGCAGAAAGATATGACAGAGTTTTTTACTGATCTGATTACTAAAATTGAAGAAATGTCTCCAGAACTGGTTAGTACCAGAACACTCAAGTTTCTTTGAAATTTTTACAGATTTGCTCAATTTTGGATTACTGACTTTCGTTTGTATTTTTTTAAAGAAAAATACTGTCAAAAGTTTGTTTGGAGGTGTAATTACAAACAATGTTGTATCCTTGGTAAGTATTCTCCCTGTTCTGTGCTTTTTGGAAATCTTAATGTATATTTTAGCTTATTATGATAATTTACCAATTTTTGGCTATTGATTGACTAGGATTGTGAACATGTTAGTCAGACTGCTGAAGAGTTTTACACCGTGAGGTGCCAGGTGGCTGATATGAAGAACATTTATGTGAGTAATGTTGTATATATTTTTTAAATTGTTTTCTGCTTTTAACTATTTGTGTATAGCAGGCTTATGTTTGTTACCTTGAGAGAAAATTAACTTTCATGTTTTCACCTATATTCTTCTTGTGGTGCTACTCAAATAAGAATTAAAGGTAGGTCACAAAGCTGATTTTTCCCAATCAAAATTTAAATACTTGAGTCTTTTAAAAATGTAGTAAGATTCAGAGCACCTTGTCAATATTTTTACTAAATTTAAGCGTTTGCTTTTTTTTTTTTTTAATTTTTTTTTTAATTTATTTATTTTCGGCTGTGTTGGGTCTTCGTTTCTGTGCGAGGGCTTTCTCTAGTTGTGGCAAGCGGGGGCCACTCTTCATCGCGGTGCGCGGGCCTCTCACTATCGTGGCCTCTCTTGTTGCGGAGCACAGGCTCCAGATGCACAGGCTCAATGGTTGTGGCTCACGGGCCCAGTTGCTCCGCGGCATGTGGGATCTTCCCAGACCAGGGCTCGAACCCGTGTCCCCTGCATTAGCAGGCAGACTCTCAACCACTGTGCCACCAGGGAAGCCCTAAGCATTTGCTTTTTAAAAAAATGTTTTCCTCTGCATTCTGCCCAAATTGTAATTAATGCTTTTTGTATTTTTGCATGCTGTAAACAATAATGTGAAACTCTTAAGTGTGGTTTTATACACAGGAATCTCTTGATGAAGTTACTATTAAAGATACTTTAGAAGGTGACAACATGTATACTTGTTCTCATTGTGGGAAGAAAGTACGAGCTGAAAAAAGGTATGCTTTTTGAAACGTAATTTTCGTCATTTTGATAAATCATCAAATGGAAGTAAAACACAAACTTAGGATACATTAATGTTAAACTTTTATGAAAATTATGTGATTAAGGTTATGGTCAGCTGCTTGGAACTCATTCTTATGCAGCAATTTTTCATTCAGTTATGCAAGTAAACTTTCAAGCACTCAAATCTTTTCAGATTTTTTTTTCCTTTTTATTAATCAGATACTTACCAAGGTCTATATGATTGCTTAGCTCTCTGCCGTGCACTCAGTGGGGCATGATAAGGAGTCTACTCATGAACTGAAGACCTCTGAATCTCTAAAGTGAGAGATTTTTTTTCTTAAGAGCCAGCCATAAGATGGTTGGTTTAGGACAGAGTAGTTGGTTGGGTAAAGATGTTTCAGTCCTACCGATGAACATTGAAATTAGATTGAAAGAGCATCTTATGTAGTTCGTTACTAGGAACAAAGGCAGAGAAGTAGTAATAACCTTGTAAGTACAAGAAGTCTGGGATTCTGCCAGCCTGCCTTAAGTAGAGGATCTGCATTTACTAGTAATAGAAAATAAGATTGGTAATATACAGTGACATCAAATGATTAACATCTAGATTTGAGGATTATTTGCGTAGGTGATTGATTGAAGCCATCAGAACATCTGTCTGAGAAAGAACTTAACCGTTGGCAAAGAACTCAGACCTAAGCCATCCTAAAAGTACAGAAGAAAAAGTGACAGAATCAAAGCCAGGAAAGAAAAAGAATCAGGACAGGATGGTAACCCAGAAAATGGGGAAGAAATTTTCAAGAAGAAGTTATTCATTCAATTGTCGTAGTCCACAGAGATGAGGAAGAAATAACAGCTGAGTAAAATCATTGGATTTTTCAAAAAGGTGGTTTAGTGATGTGTTTTTGCCAAGTTGTAGCAATAGAAGCAGGGTCATCAGAGTACATGGCATGAAGTATATAGATCATTCATTTTAGCAGTTTGGCAATAAGTAACAGAAAGGAATGTGGAATCTAGAAAGAGCTTTGGGATCAAACAGGAGTTTTCTACATGAAATAGATCTGAGCATGTTTGAAGGCAGAGAATGAAAAGCCTTCTCTTAAAATTGCTTAATAGAAGATTTTTCCAGATAAATATGCATTTGAAAACAATGATACTCTTTTTCTCAATCTCCAGAAGTCACGTTGGTTGCAAGAGAGAAAAGTTGTAGATGGATGTACTCAAAAGAAGCATAGCTAGCTGTGCAGGCAGTTACAAGTAGAAGACAAACTCATCTGACTAGAATTAGGTTAGGCTAAAAGTTAAGGACTTAAACAGACTTAAAAGTTTGTTACTGTGGAGTAATATAATGAGGAGTCAGAAAAGATCATTGAGAGGCTATGTTCTTTGGAGAATCTTTTTAGTTGGAATAAATAAACTTATTGAATAAATTTGTCATTCTTGATAACCTTTTACTTATGGAAGCATTACTTTATTTTGGCTAATATGATTCTACTGTTTTTTTGAAATACTGTCACGTCTCTCCCAGGCAAAGTATTATTCAGTCCTTTTGTACTCTTATCATACTTTTAGTTGTCTATAATAACATAGTAAGTGTTCAACAGAAATGGGCCAAGGATCATACTCTGTTCTGTCTTTGAACTCTGGTTTTCTCAGTGTATTCATTCTTTCCTGAATAATTTTATCTACCACCATAACATAATCTCTGCTGACATGCTAATGATTCCCAAATCATTTTACCTAATTCAGACGGCTTTGCTTTGCTCTCCCAACTGTCTTACCTTGTATGTCTGGTTAGATTCAGGTCGTCTCTTCAGATCTGTTTATATCTTAATGCATGGTTTCACTGCCCTCCACAAGTCCTTTAGTGATTCTTAGCTGTCAGGATAAAGTTCATACTCTAACATTACACACAAGGCCCTTCATATCTTGACTTCTTTATACTTCGTAACCTCATCATTTACCAGTCTCCCAAATAAACAATAATGATGAATTTTTAGACTTCTTATTCCATCTGCTTGTGACATCCTTCCCCTACCTTCCTCGTCTCCCTAAATTTCCTATTTAAAAGAGAAACTAAGCCCTTGGTTTAAACAGATTTTGTTTTAAATCCTATATACACTGAAGAATTATTCCCTGAAATTCATATTTTTCATAAATCCAAGTTTTTAAGTATATTTTGTTTAAACTGAAAAAAAGTTTTTTTAAACCTGAACTAGCAGTAAGTCATACCATAAGATTTAGGTAACCAGTTAACTTACTCTGCTGGTGCTGGTGCTGCTGCTGTTATTGTTGTGGCTGTAATATGAGGCTACGCTCGTTGAACGCTGTTGGCCAGGCAGCATTCTAAAAGTAGTAGGGAGTAGGCACTTTAACTTCCATTTACAAATCAGGAATTAAGCTCTGAGAGGTTAAGTAACTTTTTTAGGGTCATATATCTAGTAAGTGTTACAGTCAGGCTTTGCAATTCTGCTGTACAAAAATAAATGCTTATTTAAGGTGGAAAAGAAAACTGTGAACCAAAAACCTCCTTGCCTTTGAAATATGATGTGACTCCTTTTTATGCTTCCGTAGCACCTTTCATAGCTTCATCATGGCATATACCATAGTCCCCTGTAGGTTTTTTATTTGTTTTCCTATCTAGACACAGGAAAGTCCTTTCAGAATGGAAAAAGTCATGTAAGAGGGGGATAGATAGATAGATAGATGGATAGATAGGTTGAATGATTGATAGATTTAATAAGAGCGTGATTTAGAGTACTATTTATTATTTACTCTGAATTGAATATTGAAATAAGTGTAGTGTAAATGTAATTGATAATAGCTAGAGTACTTCTGAAAGATAATTTTTAACAAATTTTGTTCTTGTCTTTCAGAGCATGTTTTAAGAAATTGCCTCGGATTCTGAGTTTCAATACTATGAGGTATACATTTAATATGGTCACAATGATGAAAGAGAAAGTGAACACACACTTTTCCTTCCCATTACGTTTGGATATGACACCCTATACAGAAGATTTTCTTATGGGAAAGAGTGACAGGAAAGAAGGTAATGGAAAATCTTTATCTTGCCTATGTTTATTTTAAGTCTTCATGACAAGATAGCCATATTTATAAAGTTGTAATCAACTACACATTTAACAAAATCAAATTGAATCTTATAAAGGAGAATGTTTTTAAAGACAATATGGCATATTCAGTCAGTTGGCCAATAAACGTTTTGTATCTACTAGGAGTGTGTTCTAGGCACCTTTCCAAGTGAATGAGATAAACATGGTTCCTGCCCTTGAAGAACTTAAGTCTATTGGGCATGGCATATATTAAACAAGGAATTATAAACATGAAGTGTTGTCAAATAGTGACTGTATCACAGATTGAGGGGAATCAGGGGGGGCTTTCAGGAGAAGGTGACGTTTAAGCAGAGCCTGAGTAAGAGCTAGAGAGAGAGGAGTGGAGAAACTGTAGTGGGGGGCAGGGGGCTGATTAGGGGATTGATGAGATAGGCAAAAGGGTGGCAGCCAGATCAGTTTTTTTGTAAGCCATGTTAATAATTTTGATCTTTATTTCAATGTGAAACCATTGGAAAATTTTAAGCAGGGAACTGAGATAACCAGGTGGGATCTTGGAAGAGGTTATTCTGACTATAACAATAGAAATGGATTAGAGGATGATAAAAGGAGTGTGGGGAGGCTGTTATGGTAAACCACAGTAATAGTAGCGCAGATGAGAAAGCATACCAACCAGTAGGGTTGGAGAGGAGCGCATGGCGATAGAGTTAGTAGAACTTGATGATTGAATGAATAAATGAATCGAACAAAGTTATTGAACATCTATCCACCAGTTAACTTGCTATTATAGTAATAGGAATATAGTGACAACAAAGAACAAGGTCTCTGCCCCTATGAAGCTTACAGTTTAGTCAGTCTACTACTAGAGGAAGGAGGAGAAGTCAAGAAAGGTTTCTGGCTTGATCAGTCAGGTGAATAGTGGGATCAGTATTTCAGGATCTCAAGAAGGAGGGAGTGTGGTCAGAAGTATTGAATATTAAAGAAAAGGAACAGTTCCAGTAAGACCATGAGGGAAAATTACCTAACATGTTGAAGATCTCTGGTTATCAGACCAATTTAATTTGGGTGTTGCAGTAGGAAGGTGGATTGCAGCGAATTTAAAATGGCACTTGGTTCGTAAGTAGTTACCTCCAAATTGCTATTATTACGTCCATAAGACCAGTGATTTTCAAACATCTGTGTATATGCCCCAAGGACCATGATGAGGAATGGGAATAGGTGAGAGGAGAGAAGAAAGCAGAATAGGGCCAGCTCTTACCTTTTCCATTCTTCTTTAGCCAAGAGAAGTTCCATTTTACATAAGAGTCCTGGCAACGTTTTGTTTGTATAGAAAGTTATGCTGATTTAAATTTTTAAGATTTGAAGAGCCACCATATTATAAGATTTAGGGAAGAGAACCATATTTTAATCTTTATACTGCATTGCCTGGCACTTAATGAGCATCCAGTAAATGTTTTACTCTCACTAAATGGGAGCTGAGAGGTATAAACAATGAGTGTGGGCTACTCTTTCAAGAGAAGAACATATCTTTCTTTGAAGAGAGAGGATGGTGACTGTGGCTGTGAGGTGATACAGGGTTAAGGGAGGGAACTTTAAAGTTAGAATTTGAGTATGTTTAGAAGTTGCAGGAAATGAGGCAGAAGAGGTAAGTTTGAAAATAGAGACAAAGTTAAGAAGTTGGCATTGTATATATACATCCTACTTTTTAGGGCATTTTCAAACCATTTGTAAAATTATAGCAAGACTGCATAGTAACTGCTTCACTGTATTTTTCATAATGTCTCCATGTGTGGAAATAGCAAAAATTTATGCCAAGATAAAGGAATTTATTCGGCCACAAGTGATGCATTCAGAGTCAGATCCTAGTACATCCAAACTCCTCAGTGACTGCTCTGACACTCTCAGCCATTTCCTCCTCTTCACCTAATTGTTGCTTCACTTTTCAGGTTAGACTGTGCACTCAGGTTAACCAAATCTGCTCTCACTTATTTGCTTCTGATTGTACCTTTCCTTTTGTGATGATGGAAATACAGATCGTAAATCATACATCTTCTGGAGTTTTTTCTTAATATCTCTTGTAATAACTTTTCAAATTGAAATCTCTGTGGGTGGGAAGTATATGTTTTGTTTATTTTGTTTCTGTCTACATAAAGCTCCTAATACACAGTGTTTTCTATGAACTGGTAAAACAGTTGGAAGCATGCTGCCAGTACAATGCTCCATTTTCCTTAGCATGAGACTAACAGGCATAAATATGTTAATACTTTTCAGATCTTGCGTTTGCCTGCTCCTAATAAAGATAATACAAAATGCTTCGTTCAGGTTTATCTGTTTCAAAAGGAAGAGCCAGATTAAGCAAAAAGAACATATTTTACATTTACATATTACATGGAGATTGTCCCTAGTTATGCACTGACACATGGTGGTTTTTCCAGTGATTTGTATAAATGTTCCTTAAAATTGTAGGCTATGAATGGTGAATGACTAGCATATAGGATTGTTTTGTACCTATTTGAATATATAAAGTATCTGTGCCTATTTCTGTGCATAAAGTATAGTATATAAAGTGATTCTAAGATGTCACTGTGTGTAGTTTTCAAAATTATTGCCAGTATTTTATGTAAATCATTCCAGGTTTCAAGGAAGTCAGTGATCATTCAAAAGACGCAGAGAGCTATGAGTATGACTTGATAGGAGTGACTGTTCACACAGGAACAGCAGATGGTGGACACTATTACAGCTTCATTAGAGATATAGTCAATCCGCATGCTTATAAAAACAATAAATGGTGAGTTTTAAATATTTTATTCTTGGGATTTAAAAAAGTCTTTTTTTCTTCTGTTTTTGAAGTATAAGCTTATGATAGTTGTCTTCTTGAGATAAGTTTTCAGATTTTAGTTTTCTAAAAACTTTATAGTTGGGAAAGGGAGCACATAAAATGTTTAAATGAAAGCAGCTTTCAAAAGACAATATGAATCTATCCTTAAACTTTATAGATCTCCAGACTCTTTTGAGAATTTGATAAATTCTCGCCTAAGAAAAATGAACACAGTCAAAGTTCTGCACACAACTTTAGATTCACAGACAATATTGCACCTTCCAAATCTTACCTACCTGTGTTCACTTATTCAAGAACTGTTTACTGAATGCCTTCTATAGGGTGGCCACAAAGTCCTTATGTATTCCAGTTAGAAATTACCTGCATACTCCATTTTCTTCACCTTACCTTTCCCTTCTGACACACATTCTTTTTATCATCTTTCATCAAGTTAATGGCTGGAAGTCATTCAATCAGTCCTTAATAGCTGGTTTTTGGTCCTCGGATGTTGTTGAGTAAAGTCTCATGTATAGAGACTATTGATGTGCTAGACATTGTTCTAAATATTGGGGATGTACATTGGTAAATTGATCTGCACTTAGCAGAATAGTTTCGTTCAAATATTTCTCACTCTTTATACCATCATATCCATGGTATCTTTACTTTTTTTTGTCCATTTGAATATAAATTTTGAAATGGCATCTTTATCGTTGTAAGTTTTCCAAGCTCTTAATGTTTTCTGTCTGATAGCTTTACATGTTAGAAAGTTATGCAAACTTTTTATCCTTGCTTTTATGAACTCTTTTGTTACTCCAAGGTTATAAATAGATCTATCAGATTTTAAGGTGGTTATGACTATGTTGTGAAATTATATTCCCAATTTCTAGTGGATTAGA
The DNA here is from genome assembly GCF_028023285.1 of Balaenoptera ricei. NCBI lineage: Eukaryota > Metazoa > Chordata > Mammalia > Artiodactyla > Balaenopteridae > Balaenoptera > Balaenoptera ricei. The sequence goes on from NC_082651.1 coordinate 50,752,114, forward strand.
ATTGTCAAAACAAGAGCTTAGTTAGAATTTACCACATATTAATAAGTTTGATCAATATTTGTAATATATTAGAATGTAATCTAAATATTTTAAAAAGAGGCACAATACAGATATATTACATATATACTTGATGAATACTATATACTCTGCTTTAGGTATCTTTTTAATGATGCTGAGGTAAAACCTTTTGATTCTGCTCAACTTGCCTCTGAATGTTTTGGTGGAGAGATGACGGTAAGTTTTATTCAAAAGTTATAAATGGTTCATGACTTTCCAAGTGCTTTGCAGTATCATAAAATCCAATAGCAGAGTCATGTAACTTTCTTTTAATTCCTATAATTAAATCTAAAATGTATTTGTTTTTTGTTTAGTATAGTTTAGTATGTTTGGAGCATATACCAGACACTGGAAAATAGTTTTTTTTGAAAATATATTTTAAATTACTATTTCTTCAACTGATTAAGAGGGTCTGATTAAGAAGGGTTAAGACTTACAATTGAAAAATAATAGTATAGGAATTGAATTACATTTCCACAAGACATCATGATTAAATAAGTTGCTTACTTAAATGCTTTGGGATTAGAACAGAAAGAAATTACTCTTTATTGACTTACTATGAGAAATCTTTGACAAGGAAGTTGGCTTAAGCTAAACTTTAAAGATTGTTCCTTTAGTGCTTTCTATAACAGTAGCAGCAACCTGGTTATTACTAGTGACAGGATAGAAAAAGATTATCTGTTTTGTAATTATCAGTTAAGATATAAGAAAAGACAATTAGGTTGGAGTAGTGTTACAGTAATTTCACTTCTTCATATGCAGTTTACCCGAGTACCAATTTTCTGAAAACTTTAAAAATAGCCTGTTGATTCTCACAAGTCAAGTATTAAAAAGTAATTTCTGTTTCATAAAGAAGCTCAGATAAAGTTATATTTCCCTTTAATAGCCATGTTTATTGTGAAATAACTGGTCACATTCTGGATTTTAATGAAAAGCCTTTCTTAACTGCTCTTTGATGCTCTTACGTACTATTCTGAATAGAAAAGGAAAATTAGACAAATTCCTAACACTTGGAAAATGAGTAGAAGAAGGAAGGAAATAATGAGTTACTAATGAAGCCATAACTAAACCTATTGCATCTGTAGATGTTATTCCTAGAATATTTCCTCAAAAAAAAAAAAGAAAGAAAAGATAAACAAGTAAACAGTGCAAAACTCTTCTTTTAAAAGGTAGTTTTTCAGATTGCATGCCCATTTTATTAAGTTTTATATATTTGAAGAGAAATTAAGGAAACAATCCCATTCACCATTGCAACAAAAAGAATAAAAATCCCTAGGAATAAACCTACCTAAGGAGGTAAAAGACCTGTACTCAGAAAACTGTAAGACACTGATGAAAGAAATCAAAGATGACACAAACAGATGGAGAGATATACCATGTTCTTGGATTGGAAGAATCAATATTGTGAAAATGACTATACTACCCAAAGCAGTCTGCAGATTCAATGCAATCCCTATCAAACTACCAATGGCATTCTTCACAGAATTAGAACAAAAAATCTTACAATTCGTATGGAAACACAAAAGACCCCGAATAGCCAAAGCAATCTTGAGAAAGAAAAACGGAGCTGGAGGAATCAGGCTCCCTGACTTCAAACTATACCAAAAGGTACAGTAATTAAGATAGTATGGTACTGGCACAAAAAACAGAAATATAGATCAATGGTACAGGATAGAATGCCCAGAGGTAAACCCAGGCACATATGGGCACCTAATTTACGACAAAGGAGGCAGGAACATACAATGGAGAAATGACAGCCTCTTCAATAAGTGGTGCTGGGAAAACTGGACAGCTACATGTAAAAGAATGAAATTAGAACACTACCTAACACCATACACAAAAATAAACTCCAAATGCATTAAAGACTTAAATGTAAGACCAGACACTATAAAACTTTTGGAGGAAAACGTAGGAAAAACACTCTTTGACATAAACCACAGCAAGATCTTTTTTGACCCACCTCCTAGAGTAACAGAAGTAAAAACAAAAATAAACAAATGGGACTTAATTAAACTTAAAAGCTTTTGCACAGCAAAGGAAACCATAAACAAGACAAAAAGACAACCCTCAGAATGGGAGAAAATATTTGCAAGTGAAACAACAGACAAAGGATTAATCTCCAAAATATACAAACAGCTCATGGAGCTCAATATCAAAAAAACAAACAATCCAGTTAGAAAATGGGCGGAAGACCTAAATAGACATTTCACCAAGGAAGACATAGAGACAGCCAAGAGGCACATGAAAAGATGCTCAACATCACTAATTATTAGAGAAATGCAAATCAAAACTACAATGAGGTATCACCTCACGCAGGTCAGAATGGCCATTATCAAAAAAGCTAGAAACAGTAAATGCTGGAAAGGGTGTGGTGAAAAGGGAACCCTCGTACACTGCTGGTGGGAATGTAAATTGATACAGCCACTATAGAAAACAGTATGGAGGTTCCTTAAAAAACTAAAAATAGAACTGCCATATGACCCAGCAATCCCACTACTGGGCATATACCCTGAGAAAACCATAATTCAAAAAGAGACATGCACCACAGTGTTCATTGCAGCACTATTTACAATAGCCAGGACATGGAACCAACCTACATGTCCGTTGACAGATGAATGGATAAAGAAGATGTGGCACACATATACAATGGAATATTACTCAGCCATAAAAAGAAACGAAATTCAGTTATTTGTAGTGAGGTGGATGGACCTAGAGTCTGTCATACAGAATGAAGTAAGTCAGAAAGAGAAAAACAAATACCGTATGTTAACGCACATGTGTGGAATCTAAAATAATAAAAAAAAAATGGTACTGATGAACCTAGTTGCAGGGCAGGAATAATGGGGTAGGCATAGAGAATGGACTTGATGACATGGGGTGGGAGGGCAAAGCTGGGGCGAAGTGAGAGTAGCATCAACATATATACACTACCGAATGTAAAATAGTTGGCTGGTGGGAAGCAGCAGCATAGCACAGGGAGATCGGCTTGGTGCTTTGCGATGACCTAGATGGGTGGGATAGGGAGGATGGGAGGGAGGCTCGGGAGGGAGGGGATATGGGGACGTGTGTATGCATATGGCTGATTCACTTTGTTGTGGAACAGAAACTAACATGGTATTGTGAAGCAATTATATTCCAATAAAGATCTATTGAAAAAAAAAGGTAGTTTTTCAGATTGCAAGTCCATTTTATTAAGCTTTGTATTATTGATGGTAAAGTACCTTAAAAATGTTTTGAATCTTTTTTTTAAAGTACATACTCCTAGCCAAAAACTTTTATCAAAGATTTTTCTGAATATAATGCTATTTGAGAACTATTTACAAAGTTGCTATAAAGTATAAAATAGCTATTTATGAAATATTTTATATATAAATATAGCTGAGTGTACCCATTTCTTAAAGAAGGAAAACTTTCATTTTTTTAAACAGACCAAGACCTATGATTCTGTTACAGATAAATTTATGGATTTCTCCTTTGAAAAGGTAACCATTTCTTTCATGTATAATTGTACATTGTTTTCCGACTTCCATGTTATCTACTTTTATAGTTATACTATGTCAAAATGAAAATATACTTTTTTTTCCCTCTTAAAGACACACAGTGCTTATATGCTGTTTTACAAACGCATGGAACCAGAGGAAGAAAATGGCAAAGAATACAAATTTGATGTTTCATCTGAATTACTAGAGGTATAAGTTAATTTAACTTTAGCAACAATTTAAAAACATGTTAAGTATTTATGCAAGTATTAGTTCTAGAATATAAAAGCAGGCTATATAAACAACATCATTAGTATCTGTAATCCGAGGTAAGCCTTAACCCTGTTTACAAATAGTCTCGGCAATACTGACATACAACAGGTGAATGTAAAGTGAAAGAGATTAAAGGGAGTGGAAAACAATTATTAATAACATTTAAGAAAAATAAGAAAGGTAAAAATGGTTGATGGAATAAGCGCAAGCTCACAATTAACTTGTATGGTTGGTGATATTCTTGGATTGGGTGATAGGACTGTGAATGTTCCTTTTCTTACGCTTCATATTATACACAAGCGTACAGTGTATTTTAAATGCATTTAAAATATGTATTATTATTTTAATATGTGTCTCATTTGTAGTAATGAGCTCTCTTCGTTTCGTATGTAGTTAAGTGATAATGTTAGGGGTTTATAAAAAGTGTGCACACTCAGTGTGTGTTGTATCATTGTTGTAAACTGACTCTGCCAAAAGTACAAAAAAATAAATCTCCAGAAAGGTATACCTGATACAAGTGTACTCTTCCATGTAGACAGTTAAACTTTTACTCTCTGACTGATTGATATTTGCACTATTGTGGTCAAGTCTTAAAACTGAGTGGATTTTCTTCCCCAAACACTTCTAATGGTATCTTGCCTACCTGTAATTTACAGATAAAGAGCCAAGAATATTATCTTCTTCCAAACCCTCTAAATTAGGTTTACCAGCAGAATTAGATGCTTCACTAGATGTCAAGCTATTAAACTCACCTGTTTATACAAAGATTTATTTCAACTGCTATCATAATAGCAAAATAAAATAGATTATAATCATCATGATGTGCAAGACTTTGTGTCCCCAGGGTATTCAGACAAATGTACACCATGTTCTAGATGAGGACCCAACAGTATTTAAAGATAGCCACCCACATGTGAAATAAAATGAAATTTTACATAAAACCTTAATGATGTACAGTTGGCATTTGAACAACACAGGCTTGAACTGCGAGGGTCCACTTAACACATGGTTTTTTTTTTTTTTTTCAATAAATACAGGATCTATAAGTAAACATGAATTTCTTTTTCACATTGTTTTCTTTTTTCTTTTTTAAATTTTATTTATTTTTGGCCGCGTTGGGTCTTCGTTGCTGCGCGCAGGCTTTCTCTAGTTGCAACGAGCGCGGGCTACTCTTCATTGCGGTGTGCAGGCTTCTCATTGTGGTGGCTCCTCGTTGCCGAACACAGGCTCTAGGCGCGTGGGCTTCAGTAGTTGCGGCTCGCAGGCTCTAGAGCACAGGCTCAGTAGTTATGGCGCACAGGCTTAGTTGCTCTGTGGCATGTGGAATCTTCCCAGATCAGGACATGAACCTGTGTCCCCTGCATTGGCAGGCAGATTCTTAACCACTGTGCCACCACCAGGGAAGTCCCTTATTTTGCCAGTTTTTAAACATAAACCTTTCTCTCATAATCTGTTCTTACCAAAATATCAGCGTACCATAGTTTTCATGTATGTTATCAACATTAACATAATTTTATTCATTATATATTTGCTCTTCAGACAGATGGGATTTCAGAGTTCTTACTTTTAAAATTTTAATAAATAAATTAAAAAAAAAAGAAACAGCGTGATCACTTGAGGTAACCAGATAAGTAGTGATAAATAGGATCAGGTTTAGTAACTACTTCCATATTCCATTTACCTGGAAAAAAGTCAACATGAATTTTAAGTGCATGTATATTTTTTGTTTCTTCTAGAGCAAGTCTTATTTTGTCTAATAAAAATATTGGTAAAATGTTATGAAGCAAATGCTTTCTGATATCTAATGTTAACATTTTTTTCTTCAGTGGATTTGGCATGATAACATGCAGTTTCTTCAAGACAAAAACATTTTTGAACATACATATTTTGGGTAAGCTTGGCAAATTTAATAAGATTTTTTTGTTACACATTTTTAAAAAATCTTATTTTGTAAGAATTTTAACCTATTGTTTTCAAATTCTAGGTTTATGTGGCAGTTGTGTAGTTGTATTCCCAGTACATTACCAGATCCTAAAGCTGTGTCCTTAATGACAGCAAAGGTAATATATGTATAGACTTAGGTAATTTCTTCAAAATTGGTGACTTTAAAATAATTAAATCTTTTTTGCTTAATTTTATCTTTTCTTGCAGTTAAGCACTTCCTTTGTCCTAGAGACATTTATTCATTCAAAAGAAAAGGTATGCGTTTTACTTCGTAAACTTTTGTGCCATTCATGTCATTTATCAGATATCTTTTTTTTTTTAATTTATTTTTTATTTTTGGCTGCGTTGGGTCTTCATTACTGCGTGGGCTTTCTGTAGTCGCAGTGAGCGGGGGCTACTCTTCATTGCAGTGCACAGCCTTCTCATTGTGGTGGCTTCTCTTGTTGTGGAGCATGGGCTTCAGTAGTTGTGGCTCGTAGGCTCTAGAGTGCAGGCTCAGTAGTTGGAGCGCATGGGCTTAGTTACTCCGCGGCATGTGGGATCTTCCTGGACCAGGGCCTGAACCCATGTCCCCTGCATTGACAGGCGGATTCTTAACCACTGCACCACCAGGGAAGCCCCAGATATCTCCTAATACCTTCAGTAACTTCTTTTTCTTTTATAGCCCACAATGCTTCAGTGGATTGAACTGTTGACCAAACAATTTAATAATAGTCAAGCAGCTTGTGAGGTGAGGTGAATAATTCAACAAACAATGCATAGCTTAAGATTCACTTTCTTGTTTTGTTTTCTTTTATTCTTAACTTAGATGCTATAACAAAATTGTTTTATCTATTATAAATCATAGGGAGCCAGTGTAAGTTGTTCCTAAAATTACTTGATTGCCAAGAGAAATTTATAATTAATGTATCAAATTCATTACATTGATTAAATAATCGATTTTTAAGTTACTTAAAAATCCTTGGGTTCCCCCCACCATGTATTGGAAGGAAAAAGTATAGAAAATGCAGAACTGTACCAGATATTTCTTAACTACTTTTGCATGCTACCAGAAAATACTGAAAAATGCTTATCTCCCTTCCCCCTCTGAGAAAAAATGCATATATCCCAGTAGATCAGTTTATGTCCTATTTTATCTTTTCCCATATTACATTATAAGAGAAACATACATCCCTAAGGATAGTATGCACACAGGTAATAAACACGTAGCCATATTGCCATCTTACTATCGTTTATCATTTGTGATGATCTCCCAGAGTGGTGTGTACCTTTCTAGGAATGCAAGTCTTATAAATTCCCAAAAGTGGGAGACAGCAGCATAGTGTACAATAGATGAAATTAGTTGAAGATTTTTTTCATGTGTAGAAGGTTTTTAGAAAGATTTTTTTTTTTTTAATTTTTTTCAGTCGGTTTGTTTGAATTAGTATTCAAACAAGGTCCACATTTTGCTTTTGTCTTGTAAATCTCTTTTCATCTAAAATACAGTTGACCCTTGGACAACACGGGTTTGAACTGTGTGGGTCCACTCATACACAGATTTTTTCAATAACTACGTACAGTACCGTACAATCTGTGGTTGGTTAAATCTGAGGATGTGGAGGAACCTAAGATACAGAAGGTCAACTATGGGACTTGAGTATCTGCAGATTTTTGTGTATGCTGGGGCTCCATACCAAGGAGCAACTGTAGTTACCTTCTGTTTTTTTTTTCCCCTCTGTACCACTTTCTCATTTGTTCTGCAGGATTTTCCACATGCTGGCTTTGATCTAGTGCATCCTTTGGGTGTTATTTAACATACTCCTCTATTCCTTTCCATCTTCATGATTTTTAAAAAACTGGTAAAAAAAAAAAAAAAAAAAAAATTGTTCAGTAGATGCAGAAGCTTGATTAGGTCATAAATTTTTTTGTTTTTGTTGTTTTTATTAATAAAGTTGCAACTTCAGTTTTTTCACTAAGGATTTGCCTCTGGAACTCTCTCAAGGAGTTACAATTCTCTACAGTTGTCAGTAATTATGTGTGTGCATAAATAGGCAGTACAGTTCAATAGAAGAGTTAAATATGTGATTAAGAGATATCTTGAAATTAATGGGAAATTGTCTTAGCTAAGCGTAAAGAAGAGTGTTTTTTGTTATCAACAGAACATAAATTGGTTTTAAACAGAAAGTTTATCATACTCAGTATGTTATTAATAGGAACAAAAAATTCGACAGTGTGACATTTAAGTCTAAGAGGAAAATAGTATTTGACTTTATTAAGAACTGCAGGTTGTCATCATGTAGGTTCTACACTATAATGTAACTGGCATCCATGGAATTCTGTATTGAGATGACCTTGATTATGACTTTAGACATTTTAGATTTTACACTTTTTACCAATTGAAGAATCTTTTTTGGTAAGAATTTAAAGGAATTCAAATGTCAACTAGAATTAAAATCTTTGTGTGATTTTTATCCCAATTGACAAGTATTGATTGAATGTTAAAATCACACTATTTACTTACAGTGGTTTTTGGACCGCATGGCTGATGATGATTGGTGGCCAATGCAGATACTAATTAAGTGCCCTAATCAAATTGTGAGACAGGTAAGAAAAAATTTATTTGAAAGTGGCTTTCAAGTTAATTGTTCTGAATTTGCCTGTGAATATATTTTAACCCAGCATTGAAAGTAGTTTGAAAAGATCGACCTCTTATCACAAAAGTCATTTTGCTCTTATTTTCACCAGCTTCTTTTGGCAAATCAGCTATCATTCCAGTCAAGTGATTAAAATCATTCACATTTCCTGGTTATAGGAAGATAGCTTATAACTGCCTATTTTCTCAGATCCTACTTTGATGTATGAGTTGTACTGATTCTTTTTCAGATCCTTAGATATTCTAATCATGGTAGGGTACTGTAATGGCCTTGAAAGTTAAATGAATAGTGTATAACTTATTTCTGTGACAGATTCTCAACTGTCACATGAATCAATTTGTTTTTCTTAAATCATTGGAAAAATTAACAAGGAAGAAAAATACATATGGATTTATGACACAAAACCAAAAATTTAATCTGAAATATGCTACTTTCAGTTATAATTGAGATAGAATTCTTATATCATAAAATTTAGCAAAACTTTTCAAAGTGTAAAATTTAGTGGTTTTTAGTATATTCCCAAATATGTGACCATCATCTATCTAATTTTATAACACCCCCAAAAGAAATCCCATACTTATGAGCAATCACTTCCATTTTATCCTGTCCCTTCTCTTCAGCCCCTGGCCACCATTAATATACTTTCTGCCTCTGTGGGTTTGCCTATTCTCACCATTTCATTTGAATAGAATCACACAGTATGTGGTCTTTTGTGACTGGCTTTTTTGATTTAACAATGTTTTCAAGGTTTATCCATGTTGTGACTTGTATCTGTACTTTATTTCTTCTTATTGCCAAATAATATTCTATATACCAAATTTTGTTTATCTGTTCAGCAGTTGATGAACACTAGTGATGTTTCCACTTTTTTGCTGTTTTGAATAACACTGCTATGAACATTTGTGTACAGATATTTGTGTGGACATGTGTTTTCAGTTCTTTTGGATATATACATAGGAGTGAATTGCTGGGTTGTAACATTCTTAGGAACTACCAAACTTTTTTTCATGATGTCTGCACCAGTTTACATTCCCACCAGCAATCTGTGAAGGTTCCAGTTTTGCTACATCTTCTTCAACATTTGTTTATTGTCTTCTTGATTTTAGCCATTCTAATGGGTGTGAAGTAGTATCTCATTGTAGTTTTGGTTTGCATTTCCTTAATGATTAATGATAGTAAACATCTTTTCGTGTGCTTATTGGCCATTTGTATATCTTAATCCATATTTTTTGGATAAACTTAAATCGCATTTCCTTCTCCTAGTCATTGAATTCTGATAAGCAGCTGTCCTGCCCCACTCCACTCTTCTGAAAGAGATGGATGCCAAGTTTTCTTTCCTCTATCTCCACTAGTAAAGGAGGTTTCATGAAGCTTTGTTATTTGATAATCTCTATTACTGAAACCTATAGTTTGTTTTTGCTTTTTCCCTTATAAAATTGTTTTTCAAGCTAACTCTACCTTTTATCTTCAGTCTGTAGTTGAGACTCCAGGAAAGCTTTAGAATGTCAAAAGATAATCTGTGGGCAAGATATAAATGGGTAGCAGAATTTTTAATCATGTTCATTTTTCAGTGTCTTTGTTACCTGATGTGAGTTGACTCTTAGGTTGTCCTATCTTTTCATTTATAGATGTTTCAGCGTTTGTGTATCCATGTGATTCAGAGACTTAGACCTGTGCATGCTCATCTCTATCTACAGCCAGGAATGGAAGATGGGTAAGAAGTATACCTTTTGAACTGAACATTTTTAAAAAATTTATTTATTCATTTATTTATTCATTTATTTAATTTATTTAATTATTATTAATTAATTAATTTATTTATTTGGCCGTGCCGGGTCTTAGTTTCATTGCGGCATGCGAACTCTTAGTTGCAGCATGCATGTGGGATCTAGTTCCCTGACCAGGGATCAAACCCGGGCCCCTGCATTGGAAACACAGAGTCTTAGCCACCAGACCACCAGGGAAGTCCCTGAACATTTTATTTTTAAGTTTTTTGATTATCTGCCTATGAAGTATTTTTAAATATCCACACTGAAATATTTAGGTTCTCCTATTTAAAAATAATCTGTAATAATATAAATCAAGAAGGAAAACTTTTGTTTTATTTTTATTTAATTGCATTTTCAAAATCCTCTACAAGTAACCTTGGCTTAGTCTTTTTGTTTTGATTTCAGAGAGACATGATAACTGGAATCCAACTATTTGTATTATTGTAATTGGTATTCATTATTACAAAGATGAATGAGATAAATTCAGGTTTTTAAAATATTTCTCCTCCCAAAATATCTATCCCCAGACTTCATACTTTTTCTAAGATATATAAAATTGTGTTTTCAGGTCTGACGATATGGATGCTTCAGTAGAAGATATAGGTGGCCGTTCATGTGTCACTCGATTTGTGAGAACTCTGTTATTAATCATGGAACATGGTGTAAAGCCTCACAGTAAACATCTTACAGAATATTTTGCCTTCCTTTATGAATTTGCCAAAATGGGTGAAGAAGAGGTGAGGCTATATCTTGTTTATTTCTGGTATTATGTACTTATTTTCAGTATTTAAAACTTAATTTGTTTTTATTTTATATTTTTAAATCAATATTTTTATTTTTAGAGCCAGTTTTTGCTTTCACTGCAAGCCATATCTACAATGGTACATTTTTACATGGGAACCAAAGGACCTGAAAATGTAAGTACAATTCTGTCTCATATCAGGGATTTAGAGGCCATGTTTTCAAGTTTGCATCATAGAAAGATACTAGATTCCTTTGAAGTCCCTTCTAGCCCTGATATTAAATGATTTTAAGGGTCTATGTTTGGTTGATATTTTTAATGGATATAGCAAGAGAAGAAACAGTCAAATGATAGATTTCACTGGTATGGCCCTGGATCAAAGCAAATAAATTTAGGCAAAATGGCCATTACCTGCTTTTAGGGTCTTATCAGTAGCATGTTGTGTTTTGGTGAACATTTTTGCTGGCCATATTTTTAAAGCCCTTTGCTATATTAAGTCTGTCAGTCTTCCAAAAATTCAATTCATAATATTAAAACTATTACATCAATTTTGTGTTGTCTGTAATGACCACATTGGATTGAATGCTCTCTTTGCTCTATCTTATTTAATCCTTGTTGCAACCCTAAGAGGTAAGTACTGTTGTTATCTCCATTTTACAGATGGGGAACTTGAGGCATAAAGAAGTTAACTTGTTTTAGATCACAGTGAGTTAGGCTTTGACCCTTGGTTAGACTCCTGAACGAAACTGTTAGCTACTGTGCTGTAATGGTTCTCCAAATATGTACTGTTATTATCTAATTTCAGCCTAGATGTCTACTTATTTAGACTGCTTTTCTTTTGCTTTGTTAGATCATAAAATCTTTTCAGTGTTGCATTTCAAACCTCAAATGAATATCTCTTTGAAATACCTACTGTTTGGATTATCTGAAAACTGCAAATATGGATTCCTTAATTTGTGTAACTGGTATTTTTATTAAATATGAAATACCGTTTTATCATACTCATATAAATATTGTTCCTGATTTATCTTCCAAAGAGCTTGCCTATAAGAAAAAAAATTATTATTAAAGAATTTATATCTTTAGGTAAGGTAAATACAATATTGGGAATTATTGTTCTTTACAGTTCTGCCTATTAAATCTAAAATTGTCCTGAATGTGGTTTAGACTTTTAAAGTTAAGGTTAGGCCTTTGAGTGGTTATTTTTCATGATACATGCTCCTGCCACTGTCTACCCTGCATTGTTATGTAAGACAATCAAGCTCTTTTCTCTCAACATAATGTTAAAAAATAATATTATATTAAAAATGAATTGTGTTATGTTCTAGCCTCAAGTTGAAGTGTTGTCAGAGGAAGAAGGGGAAGAAGAGGAGGAGGAAGAAGATATACTCTCTCTGGCAGAAGAAAAATACAGGCCAGCTGCTCTTGAAAAAATGATAGCTTTAGTTGCTCTTTTGGTTGAACAGTCTCGCTCAGAAAGGTGAAATGTTTCAACATTCAAAATGCTTAAAGCATGTTTGATTTTATTCTTTTTACGTAATTGTTTTACCATTATTAACTCAGTAGCTTTTGTTACTTAATTCCTTTTAAATAATAACAACACTTTCCATCAACTCTTGTAGCATAAGTATTTCAATCCTTTGTACCAAACTCTTACTTTGCCTGAGTCATGTTAGAAATATACATTGAAGAAATATACAGTAAAATATCTAGCAAAATTATATGTGCATTCATCCTTTGACCTAGCAACCCCACTTCTGGGATTCTGTTTCCAAAACACCAAAAGATGTATGTGCAGTGCTGTTTATTGAAGCAGTGTTTATAAACAGCAAAAGACTGAAAATGTCCACAAAGATGGTACAAGTTGAAGAAACAGAGCATCCACGTGATAGAGGACTCTGTAGCAGAAAGAAAACAGGCAGTATGGAATGTATGTGTACTACCATGGAGAGATCTTTAACATACATATCACTGAGGTGAAAAAAGACAAGGTGGACAAAAGTATATATAGTATGCTACTTTTTTTTTTCTTTTGGCTACACAGCATGGCCTTTGGGATCACTGAGTCCTAACCACTGGACCACCAGGGAATTCCCTATAGTATGCTACTTTTTAAGAAGGGGAGGCTGTGAGACACAAAGTGAGTGAGAGAGGGAGAGAGAGAGAGAGAGAGTGTGTGTGTGTGTGTGTGTGTGTGTGTGTGTGCGTGCATGCGTGCAACCAAGCCTCATTATTCACGGATCTCCAATTTGTGAATTCTCCTACTTAACTTAAATTTATTTGTAATCCCCAAATCAGTACTTGTGAAGCATTTACAGTGATTTGTGGATTACAGAATGTACAGAGTGGCAAAAAATTGGAGTTAACCTGACACACACTTCTCCAGCTGAGGTGAAACATGGTGACACTCTGCCTTCTTGTTTCGGTGCTCAAATTGTAAACAAATTTTTGTTTGCAATATATGCCACATTTTTCACATTTATGCTTTTTGTTGGTGATTTGGCTGTTTAAAAATGGTCCCAAGCATAGTGCCAAGTGCTGTCTAGTGTGTTCCTAAGCTCAAGAAGGCCATAATATGCCTTAAGGAGAAAGTACACATTAGATAAGCTTCATTCAGGTTTGAGTTACAGTGCTGTTTGCTCTGTATTCAGTACTAATGAGTCAACATTAAATCAGGTGTCTTTAAACAGAAACACACATTAAACAAGGTAACATATTGATCTATTGATGAAAATGTTATGACCAGAGGTTCAGAGGAACCTAAGTGTATGTTTTCCCTATGAGCAGTGATTCAGTGTTCACTAATTCAGTGTTCGCAGCTCTTTATAGAACGTAAGTACTACAAATAACAAGAATTGACTATTTTTCTAATTGAAGACTAAATTTTTAAAAATAAATTTTAAAAGTTTCCAGTGGTTGGGGGAGGGGAAAACAGGCTGGAGGGGACAGGAATGAAAGTTTGACTTCTTTGAATATAGTACACTGTTTTGTTTTTTAGATTTATCTTTGGAATCATGTAAATGTTTTCTATAATCATAAATAAATTAATAAAATGCAATCCCTAAAAATCAAAAGCAGACTGAAATAAATGAGCCTAACTGTATATTGAGTTGGTGACATAGCCACTGGAGAGGAATTAAAGTGACTTTAGAACACATTGATTTAACTGTAATTTTTAGTGGGATGTACCTGAAGGACAAAAAGAATTGTACAATTATTCTCAAGTGTTTTACTAATTATATTATGAGTAGTAGTATAATTAGAATTATTATTCTGAAACTGTATTATAGAATAAAACAGATAATTGTTAATGTCATTAGAAAACCAAGATTTTCAGGAAAAGAAAAGAGAAATACAAATATAAAATTGTAGGATGTTTACATAACTTCTTCAAAACTAAATTTGAATTTGGGAATATCAGTAGAGTTCATGGTATATTTTGTCTTAAGCAAACAAAAAATGTATTATGTATCTCCATTTTCTGAGAAGGCCTAGAAATCCTGTCCAACCCAAAAATCAGTGAGTGCCCCTGGCATCTAGATAACATTTCCCACTGAAAAAAATCAAGGTTCCTTGGGAAAATGGCTAATTCCAGGTCTTGGGCAAGAAATGAATGGGAAGCTTCGAACATTTTGTCATTTTGGAAAGCAAGGAGGCTATCAAAGACTACTGAGGTCATGTTAAAAGGTCTCAAGAGTCAACTTAAGGAGGTTTCTACTGGTCACAGATTGGACAGCTTGAGCATCAATAATAGTAATAACAACTGCAAGTGGACTAAAACACATCATGGATGTTTACATCCATGAGTTCATAATGATACCTAAAAACAAAATTTTAAAAATTATTGACAACCTTTGGAGTATATTAAGAAACCAAGTAACAATTTTGGAAACTTATTAATAAAGGAACAATATCAAGTATTTATCTTACCTGCAAGAATTATACTTCATGGCAACCAAATGGTAAATGAGAGGGATGTTCATCGTCATAGAGGTATTTGAGCTAATAAATGAGCAAGTAATGCTGGAATTAGGATATCAATATTTTGCATCCCAAATGCAATAATGGATCTAGGAAATGATCATCATGGGCTGAAAACATTACAAAAAGAGGTACAGCTTTTCATTGTGTGCCTCCTGATGAAAGTTCACACTACCATTTATAAGGTATTCTTGATTAAAAAGTCAAACCTAGATCTGATCAAGTCTCTAGATCTAATAACTACCAGTTTACAGGAAATACGGGGACAGAGGAATATGTTAAAACAGCACACCAAGGATATAATCAGCAAAATGGAAATGTGGGAAATTCTACAGGTCAAACCACCTGCTTTCTTCAACAGATTAATTGCAAGATAAAAACAAAATCGGAGGGGATACCAGTTGTCTAAAAGAGATTTAAAAGACATTTCAACCACTGTCAACAGAGGACTTTATTTGGATCCTGATTCAAACAAATTATAAAAAAATTTTTTAGAAACTTGAGGAAATTGTACATTGACTGGATCTTGTATGATAATAAGAAATTGTTAATTTATTTTAGGTGTGAATAATGGTAGTGTTTATGTTTTTGAAATTTATGTTTGAGATATGTATGGAAATTTATGGACTAAGTGATAAAATATCTGGAATTGCTTCAAAATAGTTCATATTTGAATGAGTAGGAGGTACAGATGAATCAAGACTGACCGTAAGGTGGTAATTTGCAACTGAGTGATGGGATGCTTATAGTATTCTATTTTTGTATGTGTTTGAAATTTTCTATAATAAGTTAAAGAAATATGCAGTAATTTTAAACTTGAAAGTGAAATTCTCTATTTCTTAGAAGTTCGTTTTGTTTTGAAGGTTCTCATGTCAAAAAAAAGCTCTCTAAATTAGACCCATCCTAGTGTTACAGTACACCAAAATATTGAGTTAATTAAATGGAAATAAAGTAAATTTGGACTTCTATGTACCAATCTTGGAATTTTGAAAAATTGTGTCTAGTGAGCAAGTCTAGCTAGCAGAAAGTTCAAAAATCATTTTATGATGGTGGCTTGGTACACTTGTAATTGAATCAACAATTTTGTTATGTGTCATGATGCAAATGGCTATAAAGTAGTATAGAGGAAAGAAAAACTTATTTCCACTAATGTTTTCTTTCAGGCATTTGACATTATCACAGACTGACATGGCGGCATTAACAGGAGGAAAGGTAATACCGTCTCAATATTAGACCACTTGATAATCACAAAAATAACAACAAAATAGTTCTTAAATGAACAACTTTTGCTTTTAACAGGGATTTCCCTTCTTGTTTCAACATATTCGTGATGGCATCAATATAAGACAAACTTGTAATCTGATTTTCAGCCTTTGTCGATACAATAATCGACTTGCAGAACATGTAAGTGCTGAGAAACAGTCTTAAAAGTTTTTTGATAATTCGTAGAAGAATATCCTGAAATTATCCCCTTTGTTTTGTTTTGTTTTGTTTTAGATTGTATCTATGCTTTTCACATCAATAGCAAAATTGACTCCTGAGGTATGTAGACATCTATTCATTCATGTTTTTCAAACTACTGTCAGCACTGACAATGCTTTCAAATGAACCTTTCTAATTGTTTCTAGGAAAAAATGTATCAAGGCTTCCCTCATAATACAACAACCTATTTTAACTATGTAACTTGAATAAACTGAATTACTTCTTCACATCTTGTCACAAATGTCATTTTCCCAATTAAATATAAATTTACATATAAGTTGAATATATCAGAGTGCCACCTAGATACTGAGCTTTAAAGTTGTTTGGTTTGAAGCTATATCATATTGTACCTTAGAAGAAAGTAGGCTAACCAGAATTCTGCCTAGGTGGAGAAGTATGTATTTTCATAAAATGAAAATGTTATAGCTACTTTGATAATACATGTCAAATATTAATATAAATTATACCTCAGAGAGCAAAGGTTGCTGTAGGAAACTTTTAATCTAAATTTTTCTATAAACATGGTTGTCTCATTAACAAGAGTTTTGATACTTTTTTTCCCGAATTGACATCCAGAAAAATAGACGTTTTCTGTTACATGTGGCTCCCACGCAATTGACACTGTATCCTGAGTTCACCCTTCTGCTTTATGAGAGTTCAGGTTCATATGTATGAGTACTGAGCTCTCTAACCTAATACAGCAGATTTAAATGTGATCTGTAGAAGAGTTATACTTCTTTGTTTTCCGCTGGAAATGATGGGTTCAAACAGATCTAAATACACAGTCGTGTATGTGTCTTATAGGCAGCCAATCCTTTCTTTAAATTGTTGACTATGCTAATGGAGTTTGCTGGTGGACCTCCAGGAATGCCTCCCTTTGCATCTTACATTCTGCAGAGGATATGGGAGGTAAGTCTTGCAGCAGATGTTTTAGTGTTTATTTTTCCGAGGGCTTTATTTTTCTAACACAATCACTCACATTTTAAGTACTAGTTTCTTCTTGCTTGGGTAACTCAGAATGGTTTTAGTAAGTCACAGGTCAAGGGAAGAAGAGATGCTTTAGTCAGAAGATCTAGGGGAAAAAAGAGTTCTTCCCTAGTGTCTCAGATGTTTAAAGACTTTCTCGTAGAGTCATAAACAGTCTTCTGCCCATCAGAGGTCCTCATTCCCGTATCCTCAAAAAAGATTCTGTGAAGTGGTAGAAGCCCTAGAAATACAAACGAGGTGCTTTCAGCAGTTGATAGAAAATACAGAGGAAATACCAACCACTTCCTTTCTTCCAGAGTTACTGCTGAGGTTACAGAATTTCTTCTTAGTGAGTGTTGGAAATGCCCACTCTCTAGACCAGGGGCCTGGCAAACTTTTTCTCTTCATAGTCCAGATAGTAAATATTTTAGGCTTTGTGGGCCATATGGTCTCTGTTAGAACCATTCAACTGCTGTTTTACCATAAAACCAGCCATAGACAAAATGTAAATGAGTGGGCATAGTTGTGTTCCAATAAAAACTTAAAAACAGGCAAACCGCAGAAGCTGTAATTTGGGCTCCTGAGAGCCATAATTTTCCAGCCCCTACTCTAGATTCCTAGGATTTCCTTTTCCAATGAAAAAAATCTTCCCAGCAGTATAGTGAGCTAGTTTTCATTCTCACTTATAGAAGCAGATTGGGCAAACAGTAAGAAAAGTAAAGATGGAAACTATAGAGAATTAAAAGCACTTTTAAATAACTTTGTAAACTTAAGACCTTAAAGGTCATTGAGTTCTCTTATTGGTCCTGTGTTAGAGTCCTTGGTTATTATAATTTTATTTCGTAAACTAATGACAAATTCTCCTTGAACATATTCCTGTTAATAAAAATAAGTGGCTTTAAAAATGGGAAAAAACATGGGTGTGAAACTTCTTTCAGGCTCTAGTTTTCAAAAAACTATTTAGCTTTAAAGTGTCTGATGCACATACCAAAAGTAAGTTTAAAAAAGTAACTGCTCATTCAGTTGGCCTTATATTCTGTTCTTGTCATTTTACTTGTAGGTAATTGAATACAATCCTTCTCAGTGTCTGGATTGGTTGGCAGTGCAGACACCCCGAAATAAACTGGCACACAGCTGGGTCCTACAGAATATGGAAAACTGGGTCGAGCGGTTTCTTTTGGCTCACAATTATCCTAGAGTCAGGACTTGTAAGTCAAGTATTCAGAATTTAAGAAACCATTTTGTTGTTGTTCCACGTTTTGTTTTGTTTTTTGTTTGTTTTAAGGTGATCATAATATGCCCATTGTATAATACAAAAAGGCTCTTAGAGATATTGTTTTAAACGCCAAAGTTATATTAGTATTTGAAAACCTATGGCGATGTTTTACAAATATCTATAGTGTTTTTGTTTTTTTAAGGATAGGAAACTATGTCTTGTCTTGGGTGATATCACCACCACTATCATTTTTGTTTCCTTTCTTGATAGAATCACAAAGCATGATCAGCATTAGTGAAGAGAGTAGTGGGTCAGAAAATCCTGTCTTAAAAGTAACTTGAGAAGGCTAAGAGTAAAGTAGCAATAAAAACACAAAACAAGCTGAGAGAAAATATTCTCTGAAGTTATGGGAGTTAAATGATAAATATCTTTATTGTACCCAGGCCAGAAGGGAATAAACAAAGATCTTGGAAGACAGATGGACAAATACCAAAAATAGATACTTCACAGAATAGGTAACTGATTGTAAATAAACAGAGTATGTTTTCTTTTGACAGTATTAAAAGAAATAAAAATCAAAGTAGTTAATTTTTTAAATTCTTCAATCATTCAATTTAATCATTAAGATCATATTTCCTAGTTTTCTGCTGAGAGGGCATACAATCAGTGACACTCCAGTAGCAGCAAGCACATGGAATACCCAGATCCATGTTTTTAAACATCATTTCCGATAAAATGAAACACAGCTCCTTGGAGAAATGGCTGATTGTAGGACTGGGGCAGGGAATATACAAGATGAGCCTGTAGCATCTTGTAGAACCAGAAAGTAAGGAAGTACTCCAAAAACAAAATGATGGGGGTATGTCAAAGGGACATAGAACCAACCTGAAAGAGCTCCCAATGCCCAAAGCTGGAACAATTTGAGAGAAAAAATAATTAACATAGCACTGAATTATAATCCAAAGTATAAAATAAATACCCATGAGTCCATACTGATATAAATGAATGATTGAATAAACAAAGAAATGGAGAAGAGACAAATCTCCCATACAGAAGAATTCCAAAAAATTTATGTACATCTTCCCCCAAAAAAGGGAAACCCCCTTGAGTGTGAGCTTAGTGACTTGCTTTCAAAGAGTAGAGTATGAGGGATAGAGAATATAACTTTAAGAAACTTGACAAACATTAAGTCAGACAGATAATTAAGGTTAAAAATGTCACTGATAAGTAATGTTGATAGTATGTGCCCTTGGTATGGTGTGATGCACAAGGGCACCTCATCATGTGGTCTTCCTCCCAAAATCCCATAACCTGAGTCTAACCATTATACACATCAGATAAACTCAATTTGAGGGACATTCTACAAAAATACCTGACCACGACTCCTCAAAACTGTCATGGTCTTCCAAAGAAAGTCTGAGAAAGTGTCACAGTCAAGAGGAGCTTAAGGAGACATGACATCTAAATCTCATGTATACTAAATGAGATCCTAGAAGCAGAAAAAGAGCATTAGGACAAAACTATAGAAATCTGAAGTGTGGAATTTAATTAATAGTAATTTGCCAGTGTTGGTTCCTTAGTCACAACAAATGTACCATGGCAATACTGTTAACAACAGGGGAAATGGGAGAAGGGTGTATAGGAACTGTCTGTTCTACCTCTTCTAAAATAAAAGGTTTATTAGGGGAAAACATGTTTCAGTGGTGGGTACACATGGATTGGCAATGGTACTCTGCTCATAGGCTTTTTTTCCTGCCAGTTTAGTTAACGCCACAGTAATGGGATATTTGTAAGAGCTGACACATATGCTGGTTGGTATTTATGTCCTGACTCCTGGCCATAAAACAATTAAAAACTTTTGCTGAACCAAACAAACAAACAAAAAAAAACAAAACAAAAAGAAAAGCTTTTTAGCTAGCTGGTACACCTAACATTCATAGTAGTGCTAAAGAAATAGCATTTTTATACACTGCAGCGACATTGTAAGTTAATATTACCCTTATGAAATGCAGTTTAGCAGTATGTACCAAGATCCTTAAATTTTTTTTCCCTTTTTCAACTCAGTAATACCATTGCAGGGATTCTGGTATAAGTAAGTCATCCAATATATGAATGTCCAACAGCATTATTTGTAAGTGTGAAAAATTTAAAACTAGATGTTCGGATAGGAAATAAATTGTTATGCATCATTTAAAAATTATAATAGTGAAGACTATAGAAATACGAAAACATGCTTTTGAAATAATATAACTTGAAATAGGGCCCCAAATATTTAAATAGAATCAGTATAACTCAATAAGAATTAGGGTAACATGTATAGAAGAAAAGCTACAGAGAAATATTTCTAAATCCTACAAAATAATTTTAAGGAATGACTGTTTAGAATGTTTAGCGAAAAGAAAATGGTGACACGATAGGTGTCTTAAGATAGTTGAGTTGCCATATAGAAATGGACGATTTGTTCTTAGTTCTCTAGACCCAGGAATTTTTAAGTTATAGCAAGGCAGTTTTTTAGAAAGATGGTCTGTTCTTCTACATTGACTTCCCTGTTTGTTCTCAAAGATAAAAATAATTAAAAATTTGTGGATTTTTTTTCCCTAACAGAACTTACTTTTTTATTTAAAAGCAAATAGTTTTTATAGAAATAAGTAGATGGTTAGGTATGTGATAAAGCAAAACAAAATGTTAATTGTAGAATTTATGTGGTAGGTCCATGGGTCGTTATTTAGTAGAATGTTTTCAACCTTTCACAGTGTTCAAAATTTTTTCAAAATAAAATGTTGGGGTAAAAGTATTTAACTTAAACTGAATAATTTTTTTAATCAAATTATTTTCTCAATTGCAGTTTTATACAAAATTGATCAAGATGACACCTACATGCCAAGTTTTTATATTTGAAACACATACCAAATTGAGCCTAACTGAAAACAGGCTAATCAGAGCAATATATAGGTGATGAAATATGTAGAAATGGAGTATTGTGCAAAAATAAAGTTTAATTTGACATAAATCCATAAAAGAGATTACAATTAACTTTAGAAACCCTAACTGTATTTGCTTTGGCAGTATGATGGAAGTTATCAAATTATAGGTAGAATAGAGGGAGACAGAATTAGTAGGTGTATTGAAAAGGGTTATACTAAGGCATTAGATGCATTGAGGAGGCTCTGTAGTGAATGTTGTTAGGACGATTAACTCATGAGTCTGACAATCAAGGTTTGAATTCCAGCTCTGCCACTTGCTGTAGAAAATGGGGTAGTCTTACTGTTTTAAGTCTGAGTAAAAGTGGAGATAATAAAACTAATACCAACTACATAAAGAATGTGTTAAATTTAAGCATTTGATAAATGTTAGCAGTTCTTGTTGTTGTTTGTATGTTACCATTATCATCGTCATCATCGTTTCTCGAGGTCAAGTCTGGGCTCCCCCTTTTTATCTGTGTGACCTTGGTCTTTGCTTCTCTAAGATTCAGATTTTCCAGTGTATCATCACCTACCTCCAGGATGATTGTGAGGGATTAAATGAGATAATAGTTACAAAGTACCTAGCTTAGTGCCTTGCTAACAGTAACTCCTTTTACAGATGGGTTCAACTAATGAGTCATTATCCTCTCAGAATTATACCATAGGCTTAATAACATTTTCCAGGTATGTTGAAGGAAGGGATTCTTTCTTTGCATGCAAGGTTAGCCTAGAAGACTTTCAGAGATTTTCCAAAGTTAATGTTCTATAATTGGCATATATATATATAATCTTTATAATACAAAAGGCTTTTAGATAGATCTCATTCTATCTTTATAATGTAAGTTTACCATTATCTACAAAATAATACTGAATTATTTTGTAATAATTGATAAAGAAGAGGAAAACTAAGACCCTAAATTAATGATTTGACATGTCAGACAGCGTTATGTAGGTCTTCTGGCTCCAAATGCTGTGTTCTTCCTGTTAAACCATATTATTCCCTGAGAAGAAATAAAATGATAAAACAAGTGGGAAAATTCTACATCTTGGGAAAGCTAAACAAAAGAGGTTTAAAACTTTCTGTTTATGCGATTGTTGTCACCACTTAAAAAATAGCAGTGACAGAATGGAAGGCGTCTGTTTTTGTCATTCCTTGGGATATTTCTCTGGTACCAGTGGTAGAGCAGAAAGATATTAAAAGAGATGTTCATGTCCCTTAATTTTTATTCATTTTAATTTTTAAAGGGAAGAGTGACTTTGTGTTTAATGACTGCTCTTCAGTCTATTTTATATCTTGTAAGCATCTGACAGTTTTGTTTTACATTTTATAGCTGCAGCTTATCTTCTGGTGTCCCTTATACCAAGCAATTCATTCCGCCAGATGTTCCGGTCAACAAGGTCTTTGCACATCCCAACCCGTGACCTTCCACTCAGTCCAGACACAACAGTAGTCCTACATCAGGTCTACAACGTGCTCCTTGGTTTGCTCTCAAGAGCCAAACTTTATGTTGATGCTGCTGTTCATGGCACTACAAAGCTAGTGCCCTATTTTAGCTTTATGACTTACTGTTTAATTTCCAAAACTGAGAAGCTGATGTTTTCCACATATTTCATGGATTTGTGGAACCTTTTCCAGCCTAAACTTTCTGAGCCAGCAATAGCCACAAATCACAATAAACAGGCTTTGCTTTCATTTTGGTACAATGTGTGTGCTGACTGTCCAGAGAATATCCGCCTTATTGTTCAGAACCCAGTGGTAACCAAGAACATTGCCTTCAATTACATCCTTGCTGACCATGATGATCAGGATGTGGTGCTTTTTAACCGTGGGATGCTGCCTGCCTACTACGGCATTCTGAGGCTCTGCTGTGAACAGTCTCCTGCATTTACACGACAACTGGCTTCTCACCAGAACATTCAGTGGGCCTTTAAGAATCTTACACCACATGCCAGCCAATACCCTGGAGTGAGTAAAATGATAACTCTTGTATATGTATCCTCAAATTGATTGGAAATACCTGTTTTTCCTGTTGTGGGATGTAGTGACAAAATAAGGGAGTACAGTCTGACTTTAACTGTTCTTTCTTAAAGACTTAAGGTTTATTTTCTTGAATACATGTATAAAATGTTGTTATAAAATTGATAAGTGTGGATAATTTTTCTTAGGTTGATATTGAAATTTTATCTCTAACGGAACTTACCTATGTTAATTTGTGGTTTTGTTAATGAGTCTTTCATATATACCTAATGAAAAAATTCAGCTTTGTGGTACAGTTTTAAGGAAGTGAGTATTTACTGTTTAGGTATTATCAACATCTACATGCTATGCTAAGCTGTAGCTAGACAATATTTTATCTTAGCTGTAGTATTCCCTAGGGTTTTTTTGTTTGTTCACACTACGTTCAAGTGAATGAAATAGCTTAAGAGGTGGGCCTATCAGAGTACAAATACATACCATCTAAATTTGATCCCTTTTTCTCTGCAGACTATAGGTTTTATTTTAAATTTTCCCCTCTCCATGTTAGGCTGTCATTCCTGGATATTCCTTATCATTGTCCTCTTACTCTTTGTTGTAAACTCAAGCTTACACCAAGAGGGTATACATCTGGGAAGGGGATTGGAAGCAGAGTGCAGAATGCTTTTTCAAGCTATTGTCAACCCAGAGGCTAAAAACTGCTAATAAGAAAAATTGTTTGCTTATTTTAAGGAGAGTATAGGAGAAGGAACTTTTTCAAGACATTTTCAAGACATTCAGCATTTACTTAAGAGCTCAACCAAATGACTACAATAAAGGGTATTTTAAGTATTGGTATCCTTGAATTGTGTGCTACACTTCTTTTTCCTGTGGAAGGAAGAAAGGACATTAACTGTCCTTTAGACATAATGTAGTGAATTGTTATTTCTCACCCAGAAAGAATAACCTTATTTCCTGTTAAGAAAGTTAGAATGCCTATAATAAAGGAAAGAAAGTGAGTATATTAAGTACCAAAAGAGGTTCAAAGCCAAGGTTATAAGAATACGGAAGGAGAATGAGAGTCTGCCGAACTTAGAAGGAGTTAGGACAGAATTTATTAAGATTCAGTGGATTTTTCTCTATCGCATTCACATAAATAATCTCCGATTTAGTTACTAAACATGACGTCTGTAAGTTAAATATACCTTTGATGAGTGCTGGGTGAGTTAGGATATTTATCCCCTAATGTTGTTAGGCATCAATGAAATGTAACATCTTTATTTTAGAACTTATCAGTTAGAGATTTTTCGTGAAAATGGTGCTTAAATCAATTTTTGCCAGGAAAAATATGAAGGTTGGGGGTTTCCGGTCTTTGATAAGTATGTATTAGAAGAACAGCCCTTTCCTAACATGCCCATGAGTAAATGAGTTTATAAAACCACAGCTAGTGATTTTACTAAAATATTAGTTCCCACATTTCATCCATCTTGAGCTGGATCATCTGTCAGTCTAGAAAGATCATTCCAAATGTTGGCACAAAGGGTTTTCTCAAAAACAGTATTAATTCAGGTGTAATTGAGGGGTGTAAAATCTTTGTGACAAAGTAATAATTTCTCATTTACTATAGAAAAGGGGGGGGCAAAGGATGGGCATACCATCTCTGGAACATACATTTGACATTTAAAACTAGTAATTTAAACAGTTTTAAGACTAAAGTTGAACAAGTTGAATTTACTTGTAGTTTTTAATCTGGAAATTCTATTTTAAGATTATTTTCTTTTAGTGAATAATGTATTACATTTTAAAAATAGAATCCACTGCTAATTTTATAACTATTCTTAGATGGTACTGCAATCTAACTTAATTTGTGTAATTTTAAGAACTGGCTAATGAGCATAACACTTAGAAATGAGAAGCAGATAGATCATCATAATGCTTATTTTCCCTTTTCAGGCAGTAGAAGAACTATTTAACCTGATGCAGCTGTTCATAGCTCAGAGGCCAGATATGAGAGAAGAAGAATTGGAAGATATTAAACAGTTTAAGAAAACAACCATAAGTTGTTACTTACGTTGCTTAGACGGCCGCTCCTGCTGGACTACTTTAATAAGGTAAAAAAGATATTTTCTGGTGTTTTTTGTTTGTTTTGTTTTTACAAGTGAAGGGATGGGGACCATCATCTTGACATTTAAAGAGGAATAATAATTTAAATTGTTTATAACTGAAAGTTTACCACTTCTTTAGGGTTATTGGGAAAGCATTTAAACCTTTAGACACCTTGGAGGAATTTATATTTTGAGAGTTAATTAGCTACTTTTGAATAGTTTTTATTTTGATTTGGTTTTGGATTATCTATGTGTGTTTTATCAGAATCATAGAATTTTAGGGTTGGAAGGAACCTTAATGTACCATCTTCCACCTAAAGCTTAAATCCTGCTCTCTGTGGCAATTCATTCTAACTTATGTTTGGACGGTTCAGTTCTAGAGGTCTCCAGAAATAGCTTACTCCATCTTTGGATAAGTTTCATTGTTAATATGTTTCTCATTTTAGTTAGCCCAGATCTATCTATCTTTTTCAACTATAGGAATTCGCCAAAATACCAAAATATGATCTTTACAGTTAATTGTTCAGAGCTACAGAAGTTATTGAATGACTATAAAGGAACTGCTACAAATTACACTTAATTTCCTTTAACTGTAGAAATTAAGTCTAGGTTAATTTCCGTATATTAAATCTAAGACTTGGGGCTGATGTCTTTTATTAGGCACACATTTTTTGGCAACACTTTCTTGAACACTTCAGTATCTTAAGCTAATCAACCCAAGATAAGGTTATTTAAGATGATCTTCTTCAGAAAACTTTAAAATTTGATTCTTTATTAGTATACAAAATGAAATTAACTGTGCTTTTGCCAGGACTCTTTAAAGGAACGCTTTTAAAATTTTGGCATTAATTTTGAAACACTGTTTTCCCAAGGTTTACTGCTTAAAGCTTATTTTCAAAAGAAGATTTGGAGCTTTCTTGATTATTTTTTTAAAAAATGAAAGAAAACATCTCATTAAAGTAGAAGGATTTCCAGTTGTACTGTATAATAGCAGTTTCCAGTACCTAATAATGAAATAAAGTCGATTAACAAGAGTAATGCAGCTACTTTTGGATGATTATTATGTAGATTATTTTCAAGGCCAACATATGTTTTGGGGGTTTTTTTCCCCTCCTGTTGTTCTTCCCAGTAACTAGCTGATGAGTGCTTCAATAATACCAAGTGTATTTTATTGTTATCTGGAACTTAACATAATGTAGAAGATAAACCCATTATAAAAAGAAACATTGTTTCTACTGAAACTTTAAAAATATTCCTGTTGCACCTCTCTTCCACCATTGTGGATAATTAATAAGAGTTGACCAGTGTAATACTAGTAGACATACCTTTTCTCTAAGTTGCATTGAGGGTTTCTTATTTAATATTATCTTTTATTATATTACTGAGAACTAGATGTAGCTGTCTCTTTTTTGTAGGTAAGAAAGTAGAGAACCTAAATGACAATTTACTTCTGTTTTTTTTATCACCTAAGTGTTCTGTTCAGATTCAGAGTTCTCAAACTGGACTCTGTATTTTCTAGTGCCTTCAGAATACTATTAGAATCTGATGAAGACAGACTTCTTGTTGTATTTAATCGAGGGTTGATCCTGATGACTGAGGTAAATACTTTATTGCGTTTTACTA
This sequence comes from Balaenoptera ricei, assembly GCF_028023285.1. Classification (NCBI taxonomy): domain Eukaryota; kingdom Metazoa; phylum Chordata; class Mammalia; order Artiodactyla; family Balaenopteridae; genus Balaenoptera; species Balaenoptera ricei. The sequence continues at coordinate 50,779,301 of NC_082651.1, forward strand.
TAGATTTATTTCAATTTAATGTTCTCACCCAAACTTCTTGTTTTGTGGATATTTAAAGTTTATTGTAAACTGTTTTACAGGTGTCTGGATTTTAAATATGCAGATCAGTAAATGCTAATTTACATTCCAAGAAGAATTAGGTCACAGTTTTGGGGTGCTGTTTTCTTTTTCCATAGTAATTACATACTTTTCCCCTCAGTTTGTACTTAGAATGCTTGAAATAGACTAGTTTTATTAAATTCATTTGTAAGACTAGAAATGGATGAAATCTGTAGGATTTAATTGAGGACACACATAATTTCTCAAGAGTGTGCTTATTTGACACAGTTCCTCATCAGAGGAAGCTAGTGAGATTGTTACAGGTGGTTACAATCAGCTGTTAATTTTTCCCATGATTATTGAACATCCACAACTGTGAGATGATTTTAAGTCCACAGAGGTGCATAGTACCCTTTAGTCTAATAATGGAGGTAAGATGAAAGTACATGCCAAGGGCACCATGAAAATTAAGAGGTAGCATAGTTTTTTCAGTTAATGGTATTATAGAATAGGAAATACAACATGTGAAACTGCACTTTGAAGAATTTGTACTTGCAGAGATAAGTGGGAAAACATTTAGATAAATGACTTAATCAGCACAAAGGCAAGAAGGTATTGGTTGTATTCGACAAATACCAAATATTTCTGTTTGGCTAAAACAAAAGTATGTGAAGAGGAGTAGTAAGAATTTCATTCTTTCATTCAACAGATGTTTGAATGTCTACTCTGTGCCAGGCATTGTGCTAGGCACTGGGGATACAGCAGTGAACAAGACAGACATGGTTCCTGTCCTCACAGCTTACAGGTTAAATGCCACACAAGTACATTGTTCAGATTACGTACTGCCACAGATTCTAGGTTATGAATTTTCAGCTGTGAATTGCGAACAGTACATAGGCTATGGGGGACTGATTTGAGAGGATTAGAAAGAAGATGCATTGGTGTAAAATGAAATAGGAAAAAACTAAGGATTTCATTAAGCTAGTACCGTTAAAGGAATCAAAAGATTTAACAAGCCAATATGATTAAAGGAATTCCTACCTTTTGGAGTTCTTTTACCTCTTTCAGACCTACTATTTTGAGTATGACTGACAGCTATTTCACCACCGTCTTTCATAGAAACCCTGGAAAGTTAGTTAAAGCAGTCACCTATTCTCCCCAGTCTTCCTGTTGTTGCTGCTGCTGCTTTGTAATCTCTAAAGCTTGCAGTCTTAGAGATATGTACTTAGAGCAAACAGTAACCAAAAAAAAAAAAAAAAAATCAGATTAAACAAATTATTCCTTCAAAGTAAAATGTAAACACAAAATATCACACTGTGAAAGTGAGGACTATTTTGTATTTTAAAAGAGCTGAATGGGAGAATTTGACTTGTAGATAGAAAGCAGATACATTTGCTTTGTGCAGATATGCACACACATAGTCTTAGTCTGAAAACATCTGTCATAGAGGATGAGCAGTACCATTTTGTGGCTCAATAAAGTAAAAGTGAAATGAAGTTTTTCATTTTTTTAAATCACTTGTAGTCTTTCAACACACTGCACATGATGTATCATGAAGCCACAGCTTGCCACGTGACTGGAGACTTAGTAGAACTTCTGTCAATATTCCTTTCAGTTTTGAAGTCTACTCGCCCATATCTTCAGAGAAAAGGTTTGATTAATCCTACTTCTTATTTTTGTTAGTTTAACAATTAAAGAGTGAAGTAAGACTTTTAAACCACATGCCTCAGAGAATTTGTCTTCTTCTCTAATTTATGTACGGAAAACGGGGCTGATGTTAGCTAACCATTAGGAAAATGTTTATCATGACCTCCTGATGTAAAACCGGAATGTTCTTGTCTATTTTCTTTATCTCTGCCTGAAAAATGGGCAAGCATGCTATAAGTGTCAAGATTTAGGAGATTGGAAAATATTTCTAAGCACAGTAACAACATGAGTATTTGTGAAGTTCCTCCGGCTGGAAACTTCATGGCTTAGGTTAAATCATTTATTTTCAAGAGAAATAACTATAAAACAAACATCTCTTGTGTCCCTATAAAGTAGTGTGAACTTTGAAATGCATATAAATGCCTAGAAAATGGGGCATATCATCACTTAAAATATGTGCTTTTAAGAAATACAGCAGGTTTAACAATAGTAGCCATCTCATGAAAATAATCACTTAGCTTTCACCAAAGATGTTTATGTAATTAATTTGGATTTCTTAGTGTAAGCATTCTGTAGTTTACAACAAAATAATTGTGAGGAAGTTTGATCTCAAATGGCATATTTACATATGCTTTTGTGTTTGCAGATGTGAAACAAGCATTAATCCAGTGGCAGGAGCGAATTGAATTTGCCCATAAACTGTTAACTCTTCTTAATTCCTATAGCCCTCCAGAACTTAGAAATGCCTGTATAGGTAAGTTACTTGGAACATATAGCTGTGTAAAAACCTAGTGGAAGAACATTTTTGTGGGATTGTTTGTGTATATGTAAGATGTAATGTTAGTTCTATAGTTTGGAAGACATTTGTACTTCTTATGTGTGACTTACACTGGCCAGCAGATCCTAAGAAAATTGAGTTCTGTTTCTTAACATATCAGTAATTAAGTATGTCATTATAGGCAGGTCACTTTATATATGGGCTTGCTGACCTAAGGTTATCTCTAGATCTCTTACAGCTCTGAAGTCTTCTGTTCCTATTTAAACAAGGTAGAATCATGCAGATGTTTACAGATTAGAACTGACATTGTAAAGAGGTGGGGGTGATTATTTCCCTGTGAGTTCTTTTGCCTGAAGATACTTCCTAGTAGCTGTTCTTAGACTCCTGAGTATTTTATATTTTTACTGATTGCATATTTATAATGATAATTTGTGTCTGTTAAAGGGTCCCCTTGTTTTAAATTCATATTGAATTTTTTACTGCCTTAGAAGCCATTTAAATAATCTTTAGAGACTATAGCTACTTATTTACAATTTCTCAAAATGACATGTATAACTGTCATGTAGAAGCAGTCAGTCTTGGCAGGTGTTGGCCTGATGTTCTGTGGAATTACAGGCCTACACTTCTCCATTAAGAGGGGAAGGGTGTAGGACTTCCATGGCAGTCTAGTGGTTAAGACTCTGTGCTTCCACTGCAGGGGGCACGGGTTCGGTCCCTGGTCAGGGAACCAAGATCCCACAGGCTGTGCAGTGTGGCCAAAAAAAAAAAAAAGAGGGGAGGGGTGCATAGCAGTAACCTCTAATTGGCAGAAACTCCGCCAGTAGCCTGTCATCATGAGCTTTACTCCTGTGTAATTACAGGATGAGAATCAGTCCAGCTAGCATCATGAAACATTGAAAGTAGATGAAGGATTCTCAGATCCAAAGAATTTTGAACCTTAGATTTATAAGGTGCTTTGATTGATTTTATGAAGATACGTAATCAGTATGCATTAAATATTTCCCTCAGTGTACTTCTCCATGATGCTTCTCTTAATAGTTTTAAACTTTGGTTTCTAAATGATGCCCTGTTGTTGTTTAGTAACTCTGCTGATCCAGATTTGATTAAGCATCAGACAGAATTTCTCCCAGAGTTAAGTGCTAAAACAGTTTTAGACTCTAAAACTTTTTAGCTGCCACACTGTAGTCAGTCACCCCGATAGGATTTGTGAGTTTGAAAGTAGCAGGTAACATACTCCAGTTTTTTAATACCCAAATTGTGTTTTCATTTTCAGATGTCCTCAAGGAACTTGTGCTTTTGAGTCCCCATGACTTTCTTCATACTCTGGTTCCATTTCTACAACACAACCATTGTACTTACCATCACAGTAATATACCAAGTATGTATTCATCTAGCACGGTACTGAACATGGTTGGCATTTAATCTTTCTGCACACTGAAACATGGAGATTTATTTTTTCCATTTATTCTTATTGTACACTTTTAATGTCTTAGTGTCTCTTGGACCTTATTTCCCTTGTCGAGAAAATATCAAGCTAATAGGAGGGAAAAGCAATATTCGGCCTCCGCGCCCTGAACTCAATATGTGCCTCTTGCCCACAATGGTGGAAACCAGTAAGGTATGTTGGGATGCCAGGAAAACCATGTTTTTCTAGTACACAGTAATTTGAAATTCCCCTCTGGCAGTTATGAGTATATTAGACTTAAATGATCATTTTGTGGATCCTAAGAAGATTAGACTCATTTGGACTTTTTCCTGCTCTGAAATGTTGGTTGAATATTTGCAAAATCAACAATAAGCACAAGTAGTAAGTTTTTTTCCCCCTCAAAAAATATCCTAACAGTCTCATTAGTATTTGTCACTAGGCTAAATTATAAATGGGTCATATATCTAAATCTGAAAGGTCAAGTTAGGTACTTACTATTGTTTATATTTCGCCATATAATCAATGACTTCTTTTACTGCCCTCTAATTATAATCCTTTGACCTAAGCCTAATTATCACTGATTGATAGATTTATCATCATTTGTAGCCTAATTCTTGTTCTCTAATACTTAACTCTAAAATAATGCTAATTCTAAATTATAGAAGGTACATTGACACAGGATAATTTATCTCAGTTCCAACACTTTTCTAAACAATTTTTCCACTTTATCTTTCCTCACCCCACTTTATTCACATTCTCCCTTGCCTGCTGTCTTTAGATCTTAACTACATTTAAGAAGTTCTTATAAGATAAAATATTTAAAATAATTAACACTGTAGTAACCATTACAGAAATTATTTGGACTCTATTTCAAAAATCAAATTTAATTCGCTCTTCTTGATGATATGTCTATAGAGCTCAAGTGTCACATTTTAAAATCCTACAGTAATTTTACTTTATTAAAGTATATAGAAATAAGGGGTAATTTTAATTGAAGGCATTTGCACACTGAAAATAAACTTGTGACAATTAAGATCTTAATAACATTAACAGAAACTTGGAATTTAAAACTAGGTTCTTATAGAATTTAAATATTTAATCAGCTTTTTAGTTAAACTTATTACGTTTGCACAAAATATGCTCTTTAATTTATTATACAATTTAAGTGCAACCATTTTATCATCTTTAACCTTCAGGGCAAAGATGACGTTTATGATCGTATGCTGCTAGACTACTTCTTTTCTTATCATCAATTCATCCATCTATTATGCCGAGTTGCAATCAACTGTGAAAAATTTACTGAAACATTAGTTAAGCTGAGTAAGTATAAAAGATGAGCAGTAAATTCCACTGAATTATTTTAAGCCCCTAGCCATTCAGGAAGGGGAGGAAAAAAATGAGCCAATCCTTTTTTTTCTTTTTTAAAGTGAATGTTTAAAAATATTAATTATTCTCGGGAACATTTTTATGTTTATTAAGAAAACACCAACTTACTGGTTTCCATTGAATAGTTCTTCCCAGAGTTTCAGCTGGCTTATAAAGGAGTGTGGAGTAGGGCTGATCACTTTTGTACATAGAAGCCCAAGTCCTCCTCCATCTGCCCAGCAGAATTTAAAAACAAAAACCAAAAACTGCTCTGCTTAGGGAGGCAGGCTTAGAGATGGACTTCCCCAGCCCTGATCTGAGGGTAAGATGAGATCAGTAGTGCCAGCTGGCAACACCGGGAGCAAGCCGAGTGGACTTGCCAGGGTGAAGCAGAGGTGCATATATGAGTAAAATAGGAGGTAAGTCTCATAAAATAGAGGGGTGAGTGAGAAGGGAAATTTGAAAAGGAAGATATGAGAAATAGAAAAAACAATCAGTGAATTATGAAGGGGGGAAAACCTTGAATTATTTTTATGTAATATTGTCTCTCTGAGGATGTGCCTGAGAGCTCTTAGAGGACTGTTCCCTTTGGGTGACTTTTTCCAGCTGATAAGTCTTTAGAAGATAAGTAGCCCTCCAGATGTCCCTTATCTCACTCAGGACCTCCAGAGTTCTCAGGCTCTGTGTGCCCTCTGAATCTGTTGTCTTTAGGGATGGCCCAGGATCCTCTCCAGTGTACTGTAGTTTTGTTTCAGAGCATGGGAAGTGAAATACTCATGGAACCACCACCCAGGTCAAGAAATACAATATTACCGTATCCTAGAAGTTCCCCCTTGTGCTCCTTCTCAATCACAACCCCTTCCTTCCTGTGGAAAAGGTTTTGGTCCACTATAGATAGGGCGAAAGATGTGAACATACCTTAGGTTTTGTTCTCCAAGAAGAATGAAGTGGTAACAACTGTCAGGGATAATTCCTCTTCAGAAAAACCATCTTATTGGTAAGTGATTAGAGTGTCTTCAGATTTGAAAGGGTGTTCCTTCCACCGGTTATCATTAGCTAGTTTCATATATATGTGGCTGAAGATTGGGGGGTGGGCGGGTGAGGATATGTTCAGATCGGCCATTTCATGATTATATAATTGGGTTGTGGCACTTGGTAAAAAGCTAAAACCTAGCAGTGGCAATGGTCAAGTGTGGGGAAATATCCAGGAGATCTAGTAACACAGCCTTGCTCCCAGATAAGAAGGAAGACTTATAAAGATGCTGACCTTAAGAAAAGTTCTTAGTAATTGTGTTCATATGATTTATACCAAAAGTTACGTGAGGAGCTATTTTATCTACTTGAACAGCTCTGACCAAGTAATGAATGTTCTACCCTGTGTGGGACTGTCTTCCTCATCAACACAAATACCTAGTTTTGGGGAAATTAAACATGGGGAGGAGGAGGAGGAGGGAAAGAAAGGAAACACACTTAGCCATCCATATTAGCTGAATCAACTTCCATAATATTTTATGCTCTCATCACTTATACTCAGGAAGCACAGTTGTGCTGGCTCGTGGTGTTTGGTTCTCTACATAAGCACTATTCTTTAGAACTTTCTACCAGGATGGAAATATTCTCCAGCTGCATCACCATCCACAGTATGATAGCCACTGGCCATATGTGAGTGTTGAGAGCTTGAAATGTGATTAAGGAAGTGAATTTTTTATTTTAACCAAATTAATTTTAAATAGCCAGATGTGGCTGGTGGCTACTGTATTGCATAGGACAGCTTTAGATATAAACCAAAACCTTAAAAAATTGAGCAGGAAAAAAATTTTTTCATGGCTATATCTTAGTTAATGTAGAAAATTGGACATTATTTTAGATATGAAGTAAAACAAAGACCTAAAAGCAGTGCTTATGCTTCTTACAAATGGAAAAATTATGTCCCAGTGTTTGAAAGTAACTCCCTCTTCTAGCTGAAATGACTGTTTCCAAGGAGAGGCCACTAGGAAAGAGCTTGAGAAAGCAAAGCCCACATTAACGACTGTGATGGGAAGCAGAGAGTTGATAGGGAGTTTTAATTTGTATAGTTTCTTCAAGAAATTATATTTGGCAACAAGAGAGGAAAGGGTAAGTTTAAACTGGTTATGTCCTTAATCATTTGAGTCTTAAGGCTAGGTGGTCCAAGGGCCAGAATATCGTGACTATAGGTAGAATTGTCTCAAGACCTGTATTGGATTGCAAGCCATTCCAGATTTGATGAAAGGTCTTTATGGTAATTCTTACATGGGTAACTGAGTAGATTTTAAGATTTGTTAGGGGGATAAAAAGGAATTACACAACAATTATAGATTAGAATTACAGGGGATAGAGTTGCAGGTCCTAAATAGTAAAGGGAGCGTTGAAGTGCTCCTGAAGTGAGGACAGTCAGGCATAGGGTTAGGGGAGACAGAGAAAAAGTGGGAAGAGAATTTAGGGAATGTGAACAAAGCTACTGACTGCCTTGTGAAATACTAGTGTGTCTGAGACCGCAGTATTTTGATATTTAAAAAGAGCCAATTTTTAGCCAGAAAAATTCTGAAAAAGAAGAATAGTGCCAGATCACTGGCACTATTGATTTCCAGAATACTTACTAAAGATAACAGTAATTTTTTAAAAATTTTTTTGGTATTTAATACATAGTTCACAATTCAAAGCAATATCAAAAAGGTATACATCACTGTTTCACTCACAGACATGCCCACCATCAACTTTATTTACTTTTTTGCATAAAAACAGCAAGTATTGGTTTATTTTCTCCCTTTCTTATGTAAATGTCCTCCATATTCTCGGAGGACCAACTGTGGATTGAAATTTCCACTACAGTCATTGTATTACCATTTTATATAAGGATATTCAGCATCAGGGGCTCCTGGAACCAATCCCCCATGAATACCCAGGGAATGACTGTAGACTCTAATGATTAAAACCACACGATGCAGATATGGAAGCACATAAGTAAAACAGTGGAAAAACAGCCCCAAAACAAACATAAGGATACACAAGGATTTGACAGATAACAAAGGTGACATATCAGAGTAGTGGAAAATGGGTAGTATTGAGATAATTGGCTAGCTGTCTGGGAAAGGAAAGGCAAGAGTAATATCTTCTTTGCTCCTTAGACCAAAATACATCCTAGGAGGATTAAATATTTAATTGTGAAAAATAAAATCCTAGAAATATTAAAGAAAAAACATAGGATCATATGGATACCACCTTGAGATTTGAAGGACTGTGTTAAGCAGGACACGAAACCCAGAAACAATAAAATAAATTAAAATTTTTGATTACATAAAAATTGAACGTACTGCATGTTGAAAATGCCATAAATTGAATTAAAATACATACAGCTAATGGGGAAAATATTTGCATTCTTAACAGATAAATGGCTAGTAGTACCAATGTACAGAGAGTTTTTAGGATTCAGCAAGATGGTAAAGAACATTAAAAAAGGCAAAGGACATGAACAAGGCAGTACATACACACACACGCACACACACACACACAAAATAAATGTTTGGTAACCATATGAGAAGTTGCCAATCCTTACTAATAAAGAAAGCAAACAACAATTATTTCTCTTTTTTTTTTCCCCCCAACTATGAGATGAAGTTTAGATGATATGCATACTTACACAGTTTGGGGAAAGAGGAGATCTTATAATGGGGTCAGTTTGGAGAGGCAGTTTAGATTGTTCGTGCCCTTTGCCCCAGCAGTACCAGATCTAGGAATCCACCCTAAATCTACTCATAAAAGTGTACAATAACATACAAAGGATGTTTATTTTCAATTGGTTTGTATTGGGTAAAACTGGAAACAACTGAAATGTCTATCAATAGAAGCCTAATTAAGTAAAACATAGTTCATTTGTATTATATAGTCTTTAAAATAAAAAGATAGGAATTGACCTTGTTTCACATGAAGAAAGCAAATTGGAAAATATACAGAATATGACCACATTCTTATAAACAAGGGGAAAAAAATCAGTACATGTAAAAAAAAATGGAGGATTATAATCTTAACTGTATAAGGATAAAATTATGGGATGCTTTTATTTTCTAGGTTAAATATCTAGAAGATTTAAATTATTTGTAATGTTCATGCATTGGTTTTATATTTGAGGAAAAAATTTTTTTTCAAAACATAGAAAATTGGTACTGCAAACCCTAATTGTACCAAATTTTTTAGGTACCATAGTTCATGTGCAGATTAACAAGATGTTCAAGTAAAATTAAACTAAATAACAAATCCCTAGATTTCATCATTTAATTTTCATTTTTAGAGACAAAACAAGAATATCACCTTTATTATTTGACAGTTTTTCTTTGTTTTTTGGGGTTTTTTTAATTTTTTGACATTAGTTTTTGAAAGTTTTCGTAATGCATTAGTAAGTGAAAGATTTTTTTTTAAGATTTTTTTGCAAGTAACATTATGTACCTAGAAAATCCATAATCTTCAGAATCTCTATAATTAAATTAATATAGTTGATAGAAGTAAACAGATTAAAAATTCATATTATAAAAAGCACAGCTCTTGTTCATGTTTCAGCTTTTTGTGATATCAAGGTGGTACTGATTGGAGAAACAACTGGTTAGCTGTTTCCCAAAAGGCTTCTTAGGATGAATACTTCAAACAACTGCCAATCATTCAGTACAGATAGGAAACCAGCTTTTACCCATCCACCAAGGGCAAATCCATTTATCCTAGGTTATACATGGTAATTACCTTTAATAGACATACATATAATTTAGGGGTTGGTTACCAGTTTGTTAATTTACAAAGAAGAACTGGCACAGGGATCTGAATGTTACATGGTAGGGCCAGCAGACTTTTTTCCAGTAACCTACATGGGAAGCTGAATAAACAATAGGTTGTTTAGTGGGTATGAAGTCAGAAATAGGGGAATTAGAAGAATCAGATGTGATATTCTAAGGCCGAAGCTCTCACTTCCCATGGATAATGCTTGGATGGGATAAATACTCCTATAGAAAGCTGGACAAAGAATCATAACACAATTCAGATAGGAGAAACCCTAACAAGTAAATATACATACGAAATATTTCATCCTCACAGCAATCATCTGAATTACCATTTTACCTACAAAAACAGTTTTTAAAAGATTTTTCTTTCAAAAACACACCCAGCAGCTTCTACAGTATAAGGTGCTTCTATTGAGGAAACCATATGTTTGGAACAGCTTTTCATTATTGCTTATTAGTTCCTTCATGGATGGGAACAGGGTGGGGTAAGGACCCTATTGTTAAGGATGCCTGAAGTCACAGGATGAAGAAAGATAAGTGATATAGGAGCCAGGATGTTTTAGGCCTGCTCATCCTGTTTACTGAGGTAAGGCTTGGAATTGTGCCTGCAAATGCTGGTGATTGCATCTCCCTGTGCTTTGCACCCAGTAAGTGAGACACCCCAGAAGGTATTGGAGGAGTGTGTGGAATAGGATGGCATTGGCCTCTGCCTTAAGTCAACAGAGCCAACATACTCCTTATCCTCAGTGCTTTGTGAAAATGCTGGAAAGAAACTGAAACTTCTACTCTGAAGGGATGGCCTTCCTTCTAAAGGAGGTGCAGCTCAGATAGGGAATAGGTAGGACTGTGGAAGAGGTGTCTTTAGCTCACCATGGGTGGCACAGTGTTTTCCAGAGTGTAGTGTACAAGATGGCCCAGGGAAAATAATTTTCATGTTAATAAATGTGAATGGATCTTACTTATTACAAAAATAAATAACTCGTACATCAAATGCATGATTTTCCTGGATGTTATGCTGCCGAAGACAAGGCTAATGTAGTATTAGCCTCTCTGAGTCAATCTAAAGAACAGTATCAAGTAAACAGTACAGGTGATGGACAGATATGAAAACAGTCATGAAAATGATATATGAAATGACTAAAGTTTGGGGAAACACTGATTATTGAAAAGATTATGGGCTTTAGAATCAGATAAATCTGGGGTAGATACAACTGTATCACTCACTGGCTTTTGGGATGAAATAGCAGATTATGTGATCTCTCTGAGCCTAATTTCCTCATCCAAAAAAGGGGGCTAAATGAGGAAAACATAAGGCCTTCCAAATTTGATGAGAAAATTAAATGTGATTATCTGACGTACCTAGCACAATAGATATTAGTATGTTTATTTTGTTCTTCACTTGTAAAATAAAGATATTTGAATCAGAGTATTACCTGAAAACAATCTTGAGATCATAGAAGGCCTCAGTGTTGTTTTGTTTGTTGTGGTAGTGCTAGCTTTTTAGTAGTTGTGGAAAATAGGCATAAAGATTGTTTTACTTTGAGGATAATGTCAGGGGTGGTGGTGGATAAAGTCTAGAGGATCTTAAATTGTAGTATGAAGCCTGCTTTCACATGAGAGGGTTTATGTCAGGGCAGCCCCTAGTTCAGGGGTTGGCAGACTATTTTTGCAGTGGGCTGTGGGCCATATTGCCAACCCCTGCTCTACTTTTATGGGTAATTATGCAGAGACATGGGAACATAGGAGCTTTCTTCCCTGTAGCCAACAGTGTTGATGACATGCCCTTGTTTGCTTATGTGTATTGTGATGTTATGATGGGTAAATGCCTCCAATCCAAACCAGATTAGGGTATTAGTTTCCTTGGGTCTTTACAAAGGAATTAATCTTGACAGGAAAATAAAGAAAAATAGGCTTTCCTGCAAAAGAGAGTCTAGGTATCCTTCGATGACGAAATTGGATGACTGATCTGATTTCCCTAAGATTTTCCCAAACCCATGGTCTAATATAGAGGCAAACAATAGCCTGCGTGCTGCCTGTTTTTGTACAACCAATGAGCTACCTGCAAGTTAAGAAGAGTTTTTATAATTTTAAATGTTTTTTTTTTAAAAACTACATTCTGAGTATTTTGTGATATACATGAATGTTACATGAGATTCAACTTTCAGTTTTCTTAAAGAATGTTTTATTGAAAGACAGCCACACCCATTCATTTGGTGTTGTCTGTGGCGTAATTGCAACAGACTTAAACAGCCCGTAAAGTCTAAAATACAGGTACCTGCCAATTTTCAAAAGTTTGCTTTATGCCACTGCACTTTTATGACATACCTACATTAGTACCTCTTTTTGCTAACCAAAAGAAATCCAAAGAGGATTTTTGCTTTAATGGAAAAAGGTAATTGCTTTTTCACTTTATGCTGTTTCAGCTTATGAAAGGTTTCATAATCGGGGGAAACCTGTAATTACTATTTGGCCATTTACCAAAAAGGTTTGCCAACTTCAGGTGTTACTCATAATTTTTTTCTTAACTGGAAGAGGATAACTTGTATTATATTTCTCCTCCATGATTATACTTTCCCTGGGGGGTGGGAGTGTTGGAGGATGGAAAATTTACTTATAACTGACTGTGGCATTACAACTTCTGTGCTTTGAGAGAGCTAGAAGGGCAGAGGGTAGGCGAACAAATTTCTTAAGGACATACTTGACATCTGGAATAGTCAAGAAGAGGAAAGGTTAAAACCTTAGACGTTCCAGATAGGATGCTGACATATAGCAGCTAAGTATGATCCACCTGAAAGATCCTGGGGACAAGGCTAGAAGCTGTTAGACTTAGAGCAGAATTTACCTAAATCTACTATAAAGGTAATTTGCTTTATCTTTGGAGAAATGAGATAAAAGAGGAAAGAATGATGTGTTTCCTAATTCTTCACATCCTCTGTTTGAACATGCGCCCCGCTCTCCCACTGTAGTCTAGGTATTCCATGTAATATGATCTAAATATGCAGAGTGGTACCTTAATCCAAGAAAACTTTGGAGCCACTTGCAGTAACTTTTATTACATTGTCCCAGATAAAGTTCTAATTCTCAAAAAGCAGAATTGGTTTAAGTTGTTGCAGGTCCTTCTGGGAATGAGGTATGGGATATAAATAAAGTCAAAGTGTACTGCACTCTAAAATATTTCACTAGTTAAAACATTGAGATGAATTCTTCCCCTTTAAGTATTTTATGTATTTCTAAAACATAGAAGATATGCAGTTATGACTGGAAATAGCTATAATATTGTACCTGCAGAGTTTAATATCTCAGTAGTGTAATTTATAATTATAACCTATTCTGATTTCTTTTCAAATATTAGGTGTCCTAGTTGCCTATGAAGGCTTGCCACTTCATCTTGCACTGTTCCCCAAACTTTGGACTGAGCTATGCCAGACTCAGGTAAAGAAAATGAGTTTTAGATGACCTGGTCTTTCATCTCTTCCGACCACATGGTCGGTAATTTTAGGAACACTGGGTTGAAAACTGGCTGGAAATTGGGGATGTTTTTGAGTCTTGGTAGGTAAAATACTATTAATGGAATTAAAACTATTAAGCAATTGGCATCGAGTTGCCCTTTGAAGTTTTTTATATCTGTAATATTTGTATCACAAAGGGTATTTCAGACAAGCTGTTTATAGTAAAGTTTCTCATTTAAAGGCCAATATAAACAGTTGTGGTAAAAGTCTGAAACAGGGAGATATTAGGGCAAGAAGGCATAAGCCACTTCTTGCGCTCCCTCGCCTCCCCCATCTATTTCTTCTCCCCTCCACCATTCCAAAAGCTCTAGCAGAAACCATTTCAGCATTCTATCCTTTGCCTCTCGCTTATCTGTTACCTCAGAGCAGTTTTTTAAGTCTGATGCGCTTATTTTCATATCAGCAACCTCATTGAGAACAGAAAACACTGTACCTTTCCTACCTTAAGTCCAAGAGCCAACCCCTTAAAATAAAGTGGGCACCTAAATAATGCTTGTTAAATTGGGGAGGGAGAATGGTGGGGAGAGGGGAAGAAATCAGATTGATCCTAAGGTTTGGCTCATTCCTTGGATCAGGCATAAGGAATCCCCACTCTCTTCAGGCCCTGAAAAAAACTAATGGTTTCTTGCCTGAGTGCATCTCCCCATTCCCAGAAGATGAGTTGATTAATTCCTTTGGCATAAACCTTTACCCACATTTAGCATCTGGAATACTTTTGAGTCTGGTCCAGTCTCCTGCCCAGGCAGTTGTGCTCTGGATATTCTCCTAATGGATGTGTGTCACGTGATACTGTAATAGTTGCTTCTCTGCCTCCTTGTCCCAAACCATGAAATCCTCTGAGTCATCTCTATTCCTAAAGAAATTTCATTTTGTTTTCTATACTAGGAATCTTTGATAGGCTAGTATACTTTAATCATACGGTTTAGTACTTAGTAAACATTCAGAAAACAACTTGCTGGTTGACTTTTGAGCTGAGTGGTTTATTCAGTAATTTGCAACAAATCTCTTGCTCCCCCCTCCCCCCCCCCCCAGCCCCTTGGCCACTTGCTGCTCTCTTTTCATTCTTCTTGCTTTTTTGGTTGCTTTTTTTGGTTTCTGTACTCTGCCACTGCCTATTGCTTCCCTATTGCTTTATCTGCTTCTGCACTGTACTACTCTCTTGACTTTTTTTCCCACAGAATTCATCACCCCCAAAACTTCCCTTAAAGTCAAACCATCTAAGGCTTCCAATGCCCCTACCAGCCCTATAGAAGCATCTGTGCTGTGCGAGAAATACAGGCAGCAGGCAGAGACTATGACCAGTAGAATAAGGCAGGTTTTCCTGACACCAAGGATCTGAAGACCTGGGTGTTGGTCCTACTTGACTCCTAATTTCTTGGGTGACCTTGAGCAGTTTACTTACCACAGTGCTTACTCTAATAAAATTATATGTATATAGATGTACATATTATCTAAACTTCGTCCTATTTTTAAAAATAGTCCATTTTTCTTCCATATAAATGATTATTAAAACACATATAAATAATCTAGGGAATATATTTACTCAAAGACATACTACTTGTGTTTAAGAGCCATGACCATTTGAAAACAGGAAAACCAAATTTTAGTACAATTTCCATATTTTGGGACCCACTAATTCTCTGTGTGAGATTATTACGAAAAGAGGTTTGCTGTTTACCTTGTGATATTTATGGGGCGGAAGGGTATTTACCAAATTACTATTGTTAATGAGATTATATAGTGAAAGTTTTAACTCAATTTAGGGAGTAAATCTAATTCTTAAAATTTGTCTTTTCTCTGTGGGTCATTTGGTTATCTATTAATTTTCCCCAAAAACATCATCCTATTTGTTAGTCTTATTTGTCCAGTCCTTATTAACTCTTAATGCTAGATAATAAAGCTGCATTTCTTATAAAACATATTTGTTCAGTTTTGCCATTCAGACTTTTTACAAGTCTCTTCTTCTGTCACCCATTTAAGTCCAAGTTAGTAATATTTTAATTTATGGGGAGGACAGTTGCTGTGACTGAAAATTTAGTAGACTGAAGTAAAAGTGGCTTTTCTGGGAATTCCCTGGTGATCCAGTGGTTAGGACTCTGTACTTTCACTGCTGAGGGCCCAGGTCGGGGAACTAAAGAGCCCGCAAACTGCAGCCAAAAAAAAAAAAAAAAAAAAAGTGGCTTTTCCAGTAGGATGTTAAATGACTTCGGATGAATATCATGAGCAGTGTATTTAAGATTTGCAGTTATTTCAGTGCTCAACCAATCAGTGCTTCTTTTCCCCACTTCAGTCGGCTATGTCAAAAAACTGCATCAAGCTTTTGTGTGAAGATCCCGTTTTTGCAGAATATATAAAATGTATCCTAATGGATGAAAGAACTTTCCTGAACAACAACATTGTCTACACATTCATGACACACTTTCTTCTAAAGGTATGTCACAAGTTGGAAACTCAGCGTGTTACTTCCAGTTAGTTAGTGATTGTGCTTTCATTGTATTGGTCTTTTGGAGATTTTTCTTAATCATCTTTTTCAGGTTCAAGGTCAGGTGTTTTCTGAAGCAAACTGTGCCAATTTGATCAGCACCCTTATTACAAACTTGATAAATCAGTATCAGAATCTGCAGTCTGATTTCACCAACAGAGTTGAAATTTCCAAAGCAAGTGCTGCTTTAAATGGGGTAAGAACTATGCAAGGGAATAGTCATGTACTTCAGAACTTTCCTTAAATCAACTCTAAATTTGGCCTTCGTATGATCTTACTATATACATAACTTTATTATTCAAACTCTGGAAGTCACATATGATGAAAAAACTAACCAAATAAAAATGTGTTCACTCTGCCTTTTATGTATGTAGCACACACTTTGTTACCTTAGAAGACATGAGCTAATGTCATTAAATGTTAAGGGCAGTGACCACTAAGGGGAGACATTCCCTTTACTTTCTCACATTTTTTGAAATGTTACCTGTGATGTTTCTGTTAGTGCCTGCGACTCATAAGTGACTGAAAGTCAGATTAGTAACCTGAATATAAAGCCAGTTAAAACTAGGGAATCGGTTGCCTTCTATAGACTCCCACAAAAGCCATGTCATAGAATAATGAAACACCCTGGAAACATGTGCTTGCACACGTCCAGCAGCAGCCTCCCAAGTAACAAAATGCTTAGATGCCAGAACGGATTACAGAGCTAAGTGAGGAAGACCTATGACATCCACCAGAAACCAAGTAAAACTGATTCCTAGATTAATGAGGCCTAAATTGCTCATGGATCATTCAGGGTTTGCTTTTAAAATTCCTGTGTAATTTTTTTCCCCCCTTTTCCATTTTCAGAAAACACTATTTGGGTCTTCAGTCGGACTTAATCAGTGGTGTGGTGCATAAAATAATGGTATTAGTGACCTAGAACCAATGAAATATAAATAGTAGTATCATAACACTGGCTTTCTAGTTTTAACATTCTTCTAAAAATACCAGAGGAACCAGGATGGATTCCTGGAAAAGTAAACATGTGCATTTAAACTTTAGTTAACGGTTGTAATGCTGGCTTTGGAATTTGAAGTGTTCCTATCTGGATTTCTGTAGGACTTGCGGGCACTTGCTTTGCTCCTGTCGGTACACACTCCCAAACAATTAAACCCAGCTCTAATTCCTACTCTGCAAGAGCTTTTAAGCAAATGCAGGACTTGTCTGCAGCAGAGAAACTCACTCCAAGAGCAAGAAGCCAAAGAAAGAAAAACTAAAGGTTAGCTTTATGGACTGATAAAATATTGACTTTAGGGTGGGAGAAGGGAAGAATACTGACTTTACAATAGCTGTGTGAGCCTCCTGAATATAAATGCTAAAAAACAGAATTTCCACAACCACCCCCAGTATGATCTTAATGACTCCTTTCAGAGAATTTGTTTTGATGTTCCTTTTCACAGATGATGAAGGGGCAACTCCTGTTAAAAGAAGGCGCGTTAGCAGTGACGAGGAGCACACTGTAGACAGCTGCATCAGTGACATGAAAACGGAGACCAGGGAGGTCCTGACCCCAACTAGCACTTCAGACAATGAGACAAGAGACTCCTCAATTATCGACCCAGGAACTGAGCAAGATCTTCCTTCCCCTGAAAATAGTTCTGTTAAAGAATACCGAATGGAAGTTCCATCTTCGTTTTCAGAAGACACGTCAAATATCAGGTCACAGCATGCGGAAGAACAGTCCAACAATGTTAGATTTGAAGACTGTAAAGAATTTAAAGACCTCCACTGTTCCAAGGATTCTACCCTTGCTGAGGAAGAATCCGAGTTCCCTTCGACTTCTCTCTCTGCAGTTCTGTCTGACTTAGCTGACTTGAGAAGCTGTGATGGTCAAGCTTTGCCCTCCCAGGACCCTGAGGCTGCTTTATCACTCAGTTGTGGCCATTCCAGAGGACTCTTTAGTCACATGCAGCAGCACGACATTTTAGATACCCTGTGTAGGACCATTGAATCTACAATCCATGTGGTCACGAGGATATCTGGCAAAGGAAACCAAGCTGCTTCTTGACATTAGATGTAGCATGTCTACTTTTAAGGTCACCCCTCACCCCCAATGCTGTTTGTATAAGTTTTGCTTATTTCTGTTTTTGTGCTTCAGTTTGTCCAGTGCTCTCTGCTTGAATGGCAAGATAGATTTATAGGCTTAATTCTTGGTCAGGCAGAACTTCAGATGAAAAAATTTGCATCTTCAGTATACTTTCTAAAGGGCAATCAGATAATGAATATGTTTTATGTAATTAAGAGTTCACTGTAGTGGCTTTCATTTAATATGGCTGTCTGGGAGGAACAGGGTTCCCTGGCCCTGTACAATGTAATTTAAACTTAACAGCATTTTTACTGTGTATAATATGGTGTCCTCTGTGCCAGTTTTGTACCTTATAATAGAGGCAGATTGCCTCCGATCGCTGTGGTTCTTATTATCAAAATTAAGTTTACTTGTATACGGAACAACCACAAGAAATTTGATTCTGTAAAGAATCCTCTTTAGCTGTGGCCTGGCAGTATATAAATGGTGCTTTATTTAACAGAATACCTGTGGAGGAAATAAAGCACACTTGATGTAAAAATAATTGTTTTATTTTTATTGACATGACTGATTGCTATTCTGTGCACTTAATTAAACTGATTGTGATGACTTTTTATTTGTTTACATACCTTGCTTCAAGTCTTCTCAGATGAAAGTAATGAGAAAACTGAATGGGGGAACATACTTACTTACTTACTTATCCATTATATTCTATTTCATTAGAAGTATAGTGGCAGTCCAAAAAGTACCTTTTTCCATAGACTTTTCAATCCTCACCACCCTGAAGTGCATAACTGCTGCAGGGAGAAGCATAACAACAATACAG